>NC_047058.1:11644983-11955143 GCF_000738735.6 Corvus cornix cornix | reverse complement strand
TATTTTATCCAGTTATAAAAATCTTGGAATACAAAACTTGTTAAAAACTTTGTACCTTCAGTGCCTGCAGTCTAACTTGTTCCTCCTCCAGTGCCTGCTGCTTTTCTTTCTCATCCATCCGGCTGAATGACATTCCTGTATTGGCAAGTGTGGAAACAGCACTGGATAGGGCACTGGCTCTAAAAACAGCAATAATTTTAAAAAATGTTATTAAAAAAACCACAGTCAGGTATACATAATTTACAGCTTAATCATCAAGTGCCTTATCTAGTCATGTGTTATCCTCATTCCCAGTCACATCTTCCCTTACTGTCTGGTACATAAGAGCAGACATCCCAAAAACAGTTTGGTGACAAAGAGGCACGAGTACAGAGTCACTCCCTCGAGTTTCAGCAGGTAGGAACTGGAAAATGCAGAACACAGCAGTTGTCTTTTCTCTTTAAAGTTATCTAGACTAGACTGGAATGTTATTCAAATGGCTGAGGCACAGAAGGTTGTTTGTACACTATGTAACAGCAAAGAAACCACAGTAGTTATTGCCTATTTATTATATATATGAACAGAATACTGTGGCAGTGAACCCTTATATTCTTTAAAAAAAATCTGAGGAGAAAGACAGCAAACTGGGAAAGTAGCTCAGCCTGGTACATTTATCAATATTTACCAAGTTGCTGTGGGAGAATGTCTATGCCAAAAGAGATCTCTCATTATTCAGTCAGAAGTATTTTCATACATCCCAATACCGTATTTGACAGAAAGAATAACACAATTTCTTTTAGCACAACATATCTAAGCTAATTTGGCTGTTCTGAGGAGGGACTGAAGAACTTCTATGAGAAGTTCAAGATAAGTTCATGGTCTGAGAGGTAGACCATAAATATATAAAGATAAATAATAACAGTTTAGATAAATACCATCCTATCTTGGGTAAGAAGAGTATCAAAATCGAAACACCTTATCAATCTTACAAGTCAAAGGACTTTAAACAGGTAAAAGCGGACAAGAATAATATACAAGGTCTCAGCTCAGTTGTTTATTACAGCATAATCAGAAGTCTGTCTGAGACACAGGCAGACATACCTACATTTCAAATGTGGCTAAGCTATCAGACTCACTAGATATTTCACTTATATTTCTAGGAAGATACATTCAGAAGTGGATAAAAATCAAGAACACCACATGACTGAATTCTGAAAATTGTTAGAATGACAATGACAAATCTTAACTACGAGCATTGCTGTAATTCACTGGGTGCTCACCTGCTGGCAGCAGAGACTTCCTTTGTTTTCTTTCCCTCCACAGAAGCCAAATGCTGTTCCAGTGCCTCAAGCAAGCTGCTGGGTGCCTAAAATTGGAAGTATTTATAAAACACTGCTTCTATCAACACATCACTGTTTAGTACACAGATTAGTTTTCTCACCAACTAAAAACAAACAACCTCACACATCAGTAATTGTGCCTTTGGGTTTTGCTACCATCCTACACACCCAAATTCTATCTACTCAGTGATGGTTCTTTAAAAAGAGTGGGAACACAGAGGCACAAAGGAAGGATTCCCCCAGAGTGGCTCTGCTTCTGTGCATGCAAGTTAGATTCTTGGTTTTGGCAACAGCATTTGCTACGTTACAATTAACTGAATAACCAGAAATGATTAAGCACTACTCCTTTAAACTCACAGAAGTCCCAAAGCAAAGACCTGGCATTTTTGATCTACTTTCCTACGTAACAACAAAAACCCAATCACTCTCCATTCAAATATTTACAGTCAAAGGCTTGCAGTGGAAATGCCTGACAACAGCAGGATGTTAGGTTTGATAAAACAGGGAATCAAATTTAATCTGCTCCCAAGGACACTACTGCAGACTGAGTAGCTATTCAACATGTAACTGTATGATAAACCAACTCTATTACTCTAGTGAAATAAATTCTACTGCTGATTTAGATTAAGGGAATGTATTTCTAAAATTTAAATCTATTTGCCAGCTCAGTCCTCCTCACCTGGCAGGGTTTCAGAGACATTAAGCCTCTCTTACCACTTGCCAACTTTCAGCAGGTAGAACAGATATGACAGGCATTGTTTGGAGGAAAAACAAACTTGCCCTTGCTAGCCCTTCTGTACCAAAAGCTAGAACAAGACATTTCCTGGAAAGAGGAAAAATATTATTTACAGAATGCTTTGGCAGGCTCCCCTTTGAAATACTGAGCGCAATTCTAGCTTCCCAATTCAAGCTAGATGAGTCAAGAGATTAAAAAAAAAAAAAAAAGAAAAAAAAAAAAGGCAATTAGAATAATCCTATAAAACTGCTTGTCTTAAAATGAAGACCTGACCTTGTAACCTTGTATTTCTTAAGCAGAGCAAGGTAAGCTAAGACAGCGTAGTTCCCTCAACAACAGGTCATGAATAAATTCAGTGTTTGACCCAGACAGCTAAACCAGAAGGGGGACATTTAGAAATATCCTTTTGGAAAGGTATCAGGGACAAAAAAATCCCAAAAACCAACAAATCAACAAAAAAACAACAACCAAAAAACCAAAACAAACCCAACCAACCAAACTTCTCCATACTTTTGTCTTCCAGGAGGCACAATAGCATACAAAAGGCATTGCATGGCACAGCTACTCAGATAATCTTAGTAACAGGAGACCCTGCCGTAATTCCAGAAAGCTTTTCCTTGTCTTTTTTTTCTCCCAAAGCCACTCAAACTTATTTGTATGGAAATGCATATTCTGTAATTACTTTTTCTAAAACCCTCTGAACAACCCCCTCAACAACAAGAACTAAACCCAACAATCCAGTAACCTCCTGTGAACTTTCTCACTACTGCAGACATCCAACAAAATGTCAGACTTTGAGTGAACAGGGTAGTTTTATGTCAGGAAATATACCTGGGCTAATCCAGCCACTGACTTGAGAAAGGCTGTATTTCATGATTCACCTCCATTCCTCACCCCCAAAACACATGACAGAGTAACATCCATACAGAGGGAAACGACCCAGTTACATTCATGAAATACAGGAACAGCTATAAACAGAAAGCAACATCCCTGTGAACAGGGCACCTACAAAGGAAAATACTTTCTTCATAGAAACAGGCAAAAGTGGCAGTATTAAGAAATCCTAGCAAATCCTTTTGAAGTGGCACAAAATGGATGTACAATTATTCAACTCACATTAAATGCCATGAAATTTTCTGTCTAAGTGGAATGTTTAACAGCAGCACTGAAATTGCCAAAATGCACAGGATGCTGAGGTCTACCACCAGTTCAGAATTGCTTTTCTAATATAAGTGCACTTACAACAAAACAACTGAGATATTAGAAATAAAATGTTGTGGGCACAGTAGATATTAAGGATTTTGTCACTGAAAGTTTCAGGTAAAAACCACAGCAAAATGAAGTTAAATACCCCTATTCTCAGTAAATAAAAAACCCTCACCTGCTTTCAAAAGCCTTATAATGACCAAATTAAGTGGACAAGTGCACACTAACCCAGGAGGTATAAATAACTTCAGACTTGAGTATAATGTGATTAGCATAATACAGCCCGCAGTACTAATCAAAAGACAAAGTATGACACTAAGATCAAACACCAACAGAAAACATCAAACTACTGTGTTCAACCATTACCTGCTCTTACCCTGATGGTTTCAGTCACATATCTTTCCTACCACATAGGCAAGTTCTTAAAGTGATTAATATTAAATGCTAGGAGCAAGCATTAGATTTATACTTTGAAGCATGCATGGCTTCAGATGGAAATCATACTGGAGTCAGTAATGAACACCACCGACAATGGAAGTTTGTGACTTAGGTTTGATTTCCATATTAAAAAGACACTGATTAAGTTTACACAAATCTTCCTACTAGATATATTTTTCATGATTAACCCATGAAATTTTTAGTTTCTCACTGGCTGCACTTCAACAGCTCCAGTAATTGAGCTCTAAGGCACTGCAGTTTATGCCCGAGTCTCCTGGGGCTGTTTATTCCACTCAGCAGGTTACTCCATGCTAAAGAAAAAAGCCAAACACTCTGCTCTGTTGGGTTGGCCCTAGGTGAGAAATGAAACATCCCTATAAACTGAAGGGACTCACAAAGAATAACCTTGTTGACCTCCGTGGACTATCAGTGTTTCCTGTTCACCCGGTCAAACCATTTTCTCACCTCCCTTCTGCCCCTCAGTTTATCCTCATTGGAAGGTGTTTCCCTGCATTCCACCTTTCAGACTGAGTTTTCCAGCACACAACCTGCATTGTGCATGACCCTCATACTACTGAGTAATATCAAAGCCAGCATGATATAGAAACATCAAATTTATTCTTCAGACTTTAAGGGACAGAAAAAAATTTCAACTGAACCAGCTCACTGTCATTAAGTTACAGTGAAATAGGTTTTCCTCTAGGTATGGCAAGATACTTCTGGCTTACCTGCCATGGAATCCCCTGTGATAAAAACCAGAAGTTCTTGAAAAGTATTCTTTTCTGTGAGTTTTATTGCTTTAAAAATCAAAACATCTCATTAAGAGCTGCAAAGCATAAGGATTGATTACATTTAATGCATGTGAGAAGCTACTTCACTTATTTCCCATCTATAAATACATAGAAGAGAATACAGTCTTGAGAAGAATGATTACTATGGTACACACCAACCTTTAAAAACACAAAGAACAACGTAATTGGGTTAATCAATAAGCAATGTACACTGACCTGAGTAAGATCTGGAATGTCACCCTGATCAATTCCAACTTGCTGGGTTTACAAAAAAAGAAGAAAAAAAAAGTACGTTACTACATGCAGTGGCAATGGAACTAAAACCCAGCAGTGTCCGAATGTGACATAGAAGCTAGCGTATTAAAAAGGGATATTCATAATTTTTTGAACTGGTACAAGTTTCACTAGGAACACACCTTAGAAGTCACAAAGACATTAAAATGCATCTCAAGGCAAACTCAGCTTTTCATCTAGCCTAATTTCCATGCAGAAAAGCCTACTAAAAGCATTAGAAACAGCTACACCGCTTACTGAAACTACTTCATTTTTTAGCACTTACAGTACAGGAGAGCCCTATAAATATCTTTAAATAGCCTGTAACATATAGTTTATACGTTCTGGAGCATCCACAACATTTATAATAATACTTCAGAAAGCTTTCTGTGGTCTGGCTAATAAAAAGGATACCCCAGAATCCCACCCCATGTTAATAAGCATATACAATCTTTAAAATACCTAATCTCTAGAATACTTCCTTTTATAGTGAAGTTAAACAAACAATCTGTTTAAAGGTGTTTTTATGAATATTGATACTGTACCAATACAGACAGCTAAATTATATCCTTTCCATACATGTAGATTTATTTACCTCTGCTACTTTGAGGAACTCTGACAAATTGGTCATTCTGGCTAGAAATTTTTTGTAAATATCCAAGCCTTCTTTGCACTGGTTCTTCTTCATATCAAAATATCTTTCTGAGGATGCAAATAGAACTCTTGTAAGATAATACCCTCCCCAGCAAAAAGTTGACACTGTATTATAGAAGTTAATTTGAGACAAGCTACAGTAAGAGAACAGACAGGAGTAACTCAAAGCTATTCAGATTTTCAAGCTTACATGAATACCTGAAACCTTTTGTAGTAAGTCAGTCAATACAAAACCACAGATTTTTCTGTTTCAGTGTATTACATGATAACGCAAAAATTTATTAAACATGGATGTGAATCAGTGCAAATTGTTAAATTAGGTATTATGGTGAATATTTTCAGAAAGTCAGCTCATTAGCTGGCAATGAGACAAATGATCTTATCATTTGAAAATATTCCTGGTATTTATTTACCTTTTTAGACCTTGTATCAATATATTTTGATACTGAAGTGGCTACATATACTGAACTGACCTACCAAAAGGAGCATCAACCACATCCATCACTTCTTATGGTTTTGCCCTATATACTTACAAATACGTAACTGAGTAAAAACTAATGGATGAACAGAACAAACTGATCATTTCATTCATAAATTTGCTTAAATAGGAATGAAAAAGCTTTGTTAAGAGCTTATCACCCTTCTACAAAAACTCCTACATTTCATCTAATCAGCTCAGGCAGATTCAGGTACCAGTCAAAGGTGACAAGTCAAGCTTTAAAGAAAGTACAGGAAAACAGAATTCAGCTATACTGTGAGTAAATTAAATACTCAAAACACCATGTATCTCACTAAACCTTTACAGTCCAATTGCAAAGGTTATCCATTGCACTTTTATGGTATCTTTGTTCCAGTCTCACCAGTCATCCTCTCATTTCACTTTCTGTTTCAACATGTATTCTTCCAGGTAGAAGTGGATGTGTAAGCCTATGCTCCTGGTCACTAAAACTAAGACAGGCTTCATTTAACAGCAATAGAGCAGAGACAATTTATTAGGAAACTGCAGTCAGAAATTGCCTATGTTGTTTAGTTTTCTCAGTATCTTTCACAAAAATTCAAAAGCTAGAAAAATTCTCACATACCTAAAAGATTAATAATCCCCTCATTGTATGCTGCAAAAAGTCTAATGGAATCTTTAAAGAGGAGCATAAAGGCAGCATTTATAACACCATTTGTTAGTTCATTTGGATTTGCCTGTGTAGAAAGCAATGAGAAAGTAAATTAGTATTTAACAAAATAATAAAACTCTCACTTCAAAATGAGAGAGTGTTACTTAACATTGAGCTTAAAGTACTTACATCAAAATCAAGGAGTGCATCAAGCTGGTTCTGTATGATTGGAAGGGTTTTCAGAAGCTTTTCAGGATTCATAGTTCTCATCACTCCATCTATCCTACAGAGTAAAAGACACACATTTACAAGATACAGAGACCTCAGCACACATTGTGTTGTTGCAACAGTACAATATTGCTTCAAAGTGCCAAAAGAACAGCATTCTATGACAAGCTCAAGAACAACTGTGTTCCCCCTCCTCCCGCCCCTGCCATAGGAAAAAGATCAAACAGAAGCAGCAGCAGTAGCCTTACCCTCTTTTCATTTTGGTGAAGTCAACTGCTACAAGTCTATATGAAAGTGCTTTTTCATTCAAGTATCTGCTGTATCGCCTAATGAAGGTAGACATATCATAGCCTAAAAGTTAAGCATTTATAAGTTAGACATTTTGAAGGGGTACTGTTTTTCAGCTCTTTTCAAGACCTGTTCTCCTACTAGCCTATTTTACATTAAAAGTACTTCCTAGGCACTTTCCAGAGTCTTGAGATGCGATGTTAGTTTCTTCCCAAGTTGCTAAGATTAGGAAAGCAATTGTTGCAATTATGAGAATAAACACCTGAACACATTAAAATATTAGACAAGAACCAAGCATAAAAGATTAGGCAAGCATCAAGCAGTTCTTGTTAAGATGTTCTTGAAATCAGAACAAAAATATATTCCTAGTAAAATGCTGAAGAGTTTGGTAACTTATCTGCCATCCCTCAAAACCCACATAAAGACCTAAAAATGTTTTCTACCATTAGGAAGTAATTAAAGGACTTATCAGAGATTTGAAGAAGCTCTCCCTAATTACAAGCACAACCTAGTTACCATTCCATGCACCTTAACAGTAAATATTTACTCCTGAGGCTTTAAAATGCAACAACAAAAGTTATTATTGTGCTGACAATTCATCAGGTTTACTCTAATGAGCATCAAGAGTTCACTTAGCAAAATTTACAGCTGTGTGAGCAATGCTACATACATTACAAACAGATTTCTAGCACTCACCTAGGTAACTCAGAATCTCACTTTCCCTGTGTCTATATTCTTCTCTGGACATTCTTTGGTGTCTCATGCAATAGAACTCAAAATAGCCTTCCATTTAAATGTCATTTGGCTCCTAGTGTGCATCAATACATGTACCATCACAGAGAAAAAAGGAGTAGTTATTTCCTTCAGTGAAAGATCCTTACCCTGCATGGCACTTTTGTCCAGGTAGTTATTTAAGTTGAACAAAGTGTTCCGGGATGCAAGATACTGGATAAAGCGCTGTTGGTGAAGAAAAAGTTGATGATTTCATTGTTGTGGGAGTCAAAATATAGAAGCATATTACAAGCAAACTACATTTACCTTGTAACTGTTTCTAGTAATCTCTATCAACAATAAAAATTAGTTAAAAGGGAAAAATTTGGAGGAAAACCTGAAAATACTTATAGCAAAGCCTCTTAAGCCCAAAACTCCATTTGGCAAAAATATAAATTTAAACTAAACAAAGAGACATCACTGCCCATGAATAAAATACAAATAATCCTAGAGGAAGCTGCTTAGTTAACTTTGTACTTTAAAACAGACAAGCTAGAAAACACAAAACAAAAATACTACTTGCATTATCCAAGCTCCTGAAGTTTGACACAGCTCTAAGTGCTGTAGTGTGAAGAGCACACTATGTTTTACAGGTCATTTCAAACAAGTTCATAGAGCTTTGCAGAGAGGAGGATCACCAAGCTTTCCCAGCAGTTTAATGGCTGGAAGGCACTTTTAAGAATCATCACTTCAATATTACCAGTAGTCAACAATCATTTCTTAGGTCAGTGACCACACACAGGTTCAGGACTGCCACCTGACCAAAGTTTAGCTTTTAAGATAAGGCTTGTGCAAGAGAGGCTACATTTCTAACACCACATTATTGGCTAGGAAGCTTTTAAAAAATTGTGATGAAAAAAATTAAGTGAATTAAATGCAGTAGAAAGATGTTTCAGAGGAATGTTAACAGCAACAACATATGAAGACTCAACCCATTAGATGATGTCTTGCAAGATCAAATATTCTAGTCACCATATTCCTCTCCCCTTTAGCAAGTATTCTTTCTTATCTGTTATTAGGTTGGCTGCACATTTATGGAGTGCTAACAAGACTTCTGCTGTGCTCTTACTGATAAGTGCTACCCTAATGAAGTAAAGCTCATCAGAAGTTTTTCAAGTCTTTATTCTAGAAAGGTCACTCATTCCCTCACAGACCAACCAAGATAGCTGCAGGTAAATTGGAAACACTGATATATTTTGGTATTGAAATCATGAAGAAATATTTTTTTTTCCCCCTCTGGACAAATACTTTAGAGCCATCAGCAGAGGAAAAACAAAATCTTTGAAAAACTGAAGTACATATCTAATGCTTTACAGACTGACACAATTTTTTAAAAGCTGTCAAGGAGACTTTAAAAGAACGAATCATGTCTTACCTCATTTCCATACATCATGAGGTGGTGTGTTGTAATTAGAGCTTTGAACACTACAACCCAGCTACTGTTTGCAGTTCTCTCAAAGAGTGTATCTGCCAACTGTGGAATATTCACATTCATTTCATTTGTGCACTGTATTAGATCTAAATTAAAGGGGAAAAGAATTAAAGCATTACAATGAGTTACATGCTCAGAGGATCAACATGTTATTTTGTGTTTTTTACACTGAGAATTCTTACTGGAAGCATTAACTTCAGTTCCTTGTTTAAGAAATAATTGAGCTCCTTTACCCTCCTTACTCAGATTCACTGCATTTTACTGAAAGACTCCATGTATGAACTTCAAAGATATTTCAATAATTTTACCAAGTCCCAATATCTCTTATATTATCAATAAATAACCTGTTCCATTAGATACACAAGGGAGCCCAAATTAGTCTCTGAAAGCCAATGTAAGCAACCTTCTGGATGCTCAATGCCTGAGGCCACTCAATCTAGCAAAAAGAGTGAAAATCTGAGAAGCAAGGAAGAGCTGAGACATCCCAACCTCGTGAGATCAACAGGCAGCACAAGCCTGCCACTCTGACCTACGCCTGAGTACTTACACATGATGGCAAATGAGATGCTACAAATCTGTAAAATAAGCCTCTTTTCTGTAAGAATTAAGAGCAAGAATTTGCATCTATCCACCCTTCCACTTAGCTTAAAAAACGCCTGGTCACAAGCCTACTGAATAGTTTGCGGTGGATCATGGTGGGTCTCAGGCTTTCATATAAAAAAGCCCTTTGTGTCCTAGACTGACAGTAAACTCAATAGTAGAACATTAACTTGGGAGGTCAGAGACAGAGAGGTTCAAGACTCTGCCTGAAATTTGGTACAAAACCAGAACAGGCTCCAGCAGACACATGGGAAGAGCACTTGCCTGAGAAGGCTAAAGAAGGTACTGGCTGAGAAAAGAGCAGAGAACTGAATCCAGGACTACTCTAAACCCCTCAAGACATGCACACCAGACGTTTATTTCTCTCTCTGTGCTAAATTTGGCTCAGGTGTGATCAAAGTACACCCTAAGGACTGGGCAAAGCCAGTAAAACAAACATCTGGTTTGAAAAGCTTCCTTTGTGACCTCTCATTTAAGCTGAGCTTGTGAGCAGCCCGTTGGCAGCAGAGCCCATTGCTGTTTGTGGGACTTGGCTGGTAAGGACCCGAAGAAGGGCAGGTGCCTGGGAAGCCAGGCAGCAACTGAATTCCAAGGTGTTGGCACCACTGAAACAGCCAACTCCTCTGCCTTGGAAGCAGCACGGAGGACAGACCGTGTCATCGTAAGCAATTTAAATGTGAACTTAGAACTCACACATCGATAGTTTAGGACAAAGTATTTCACAGAAATACTGCATTTAGGATTTTTATCTTTCTAGTGCACAGCGTATATTACAGATGTACCTTAATTAAAGATCAGTTTATTAAGAACAAAATCCTTTGATTAAGGATCACTGTTTAAAATAGTTTAATAACCAGAGTAATTTTAACAGAGTAAAGAATTTTAGATAGTATCTCATGAAGGCAAAAAGCTATAAAATGCAAGTTGTAGTAAAGTTACTAATTTCATTCAGGTGTCAGAAGTTTCCAAGTATGTACAAAATGTGGAAGCTGGGATGAAAACTTTCGCTCATTATCAACACACAAAAATGCTGAAATAACTGCACAAAAAGAAGAGCACTGGAAAGAAGCTTTAAGCAAGCTGTACATCAAAACGTTATTGCTGAGTAGTATTCAAATAGTTCAATACTTACAAATGTGAAGTTTCTCAAAACCCATGTAATTTTTTAGCTACTTCTCCCTACTCATGGCTATATCATCATATGTTCTGTCAAATTAAGAAGTACTTTAACCTAGAAGTCCAAACAGTTCACAGGCAATTATTGCCCCATATAATGAAGCAAGTCCCAATCCCAGAATTTATACATAGAAAAAATACTAAATTGTAATTCAACAGCCTCATCAACTGAATGAGGATTTTGTTACGACATTTCTAAGTAGTTCTCTCAAAATACACTAAGGCAACTAAGTCTTCCTAAATCCAATCAGTTTATAATCAAGTATTATAGAGATACATGGAAAATACTGAGCAGTGTCTAAGAGCAGCAGCTGATGTGTCTGTACCCAGCACAGAAATGTTACAGGACTATTACAAGTCCTACTCTTAGTTTATAAAAACCAACCAAGCAACAAAAAAAACCCAACCAACAAAAATCCCACAAACTCTATAAAATGTGATACCTATAACACTAGGTAACAGTTAAAGAAATTCCATTGATCTGCTGAGGTCAATGACTACACAGCCTGTCAAAAATATTAATTCAGCACAAAATCCTTTTCCTTCACATAAGCAGTAAGCAAGTCAAATTTTTCACTGAAGATTTTTCAATATTAAACGTGCTTATTAAATAACGGATGAAAGGAAGGAAGATCCAGGCTAAAACCTAAAATCTTGCTGCTCTCCAGTCAAGCTAGCCAAGCTATTTTCATTCATATTTTGCCAGCGCTCTCCAGAGAGATTTCAGTCCTGTCACCTTCCCTCAAGCTAAGGTCTCCCAGCAGATGTTCCAGCAGACGCCAAGATGATGCTAACACTGGGAGATCCTTTGCACGTTCTAATGTCTGCGACTGCTATTGAGTGTTCTTACAGTGCTGCTCGGGCACAATGTGACAGGAATCCTACTGTTAGCACCTGCATCCAATGCTCTAACTCGTGAACCCTCCTTAAGCCCCACATTCATAAAACAGACAAAACATTTTTTTGGCTTATGCCAGGAAAAAGGTTTACTTCCACAAGAAGCCATGCAGATGTCTTCTGTCAAGTGACAGTAACAGAGTGGAGCTGACAGAGCTCTGCTGTATTTGAGAAGCTCTCGTTATTGTTTGATTCTCAAGTGTGGGCACTTCTGTGGAAGTGCTAGTAAGTTTTTAGCAAGTGCTACTGGCTTCTGTAAGATACATGTCTGTCCATTTCAAAAGGCAACCAAAATGAAATACTTCACATAGGCAGGGCCACTGGGAGTCTAATTCAAGCTGTGACTGAGGTTCGAGGGCCTGAGTGAGCTGCCAGTCCCATGCACTCGAGACACGCACTGAAGACAACACCCACAGGCTGCCCTGAAGACAATTTTTACAGGGGGTAGTCAGAACAGCATGGTCTTTCATTCCAAAATCTCCTTCAACACCCTAACAAATAAGCCACAGTTACCAATACTGAAGAACACATGCTTAGACAAACAAAACGTCTCTAAAATACTAAACAAAGCAAAAAATCTCAGTGCATTTTTTAAGACAAAACTAGACTTTCTTAAGAGTGTGTTGCAAAAGCACAAGTTTAAAAATAAGGCTACTTCAAGCCCTCAATAAGGCTACTTGGGGTATTTTTTTAAATTACTGTTTTACAACTAGTAATAAAAATAAAGCTGGCATTACGTTTTAATTCTGCAATTGAGACACATAAAAAGAAAAGTGCCCCTTCTCTAATATGATTCTTCTAAGCCTGCAACAGGAGTATCTATATAGAGACAACTGTAGGGATCTATTACAGCTGGTAGCACAGAAGGAAAAGGCTATTATCCCCATACATCTGGAAGTAAAAAGGAACACATGCACCTGAGAGACTGACAGCTGGGCAACAGTAACATGGATGTTGGCAGCAAAAATTGGAATGAAATGCATAGGGTGAGTGATGCTCATTTTCTTATCGCAGTACTTACATAAACACTTCACCACTCAAAGCATTTTGCCAATTACCCAGAGGAATCATTTCAACTGCAAGTGAAACTGTGGTGCTATTTCTAGAATGGAATTTAGAAACATGTTAACATCACACAGGAAAAAAAAAGGAAAAAGAAAAGAAAAAAAAATTGAAAAAAATTGAACAGCTTTAAACCAGAAGAGTACCATAGGGGCTTCCAAGCAGCCTGGAAGAGCTGTGGAAATCTTACTGCCTAGAAGAGTACTGAGTATTTCTTTTCCACAACTCATCTGAAATACTGGCACATCATCTATGAAGCTATATAGCTCTTCAGAGAACAGCATGCATAAATCCAGATATTAAAAACAAAATAAAATATACATATATCAGGTTTTTGGAAAATTCTCAGCCAGGCACAAACAAAAACTGACATACTTTTCAACTTTTAAGTAACAGGAAAAATAATAATTTCCTTGAGTCAGGAATCTCTCTCCAGAGAGCTGTACATACATAAGTTAAAGGCAACCATAGAGGTTTAATATGAATGTATTTCTTCCATTTTGGAAGCTGAACTGAAGGACTGAAGCTGCTCTAAGACAGATGTAAGAATTAAGACGATTGTCCTCAGCCCCAGCAATCTTAAAAAAAAAAATACATTTTCTTCTAGAAAGTTGCATCATAAATGGCACATTACAAAAATGTAGAACATCAGAGCCACTTCAGCCAATTTTCTAAATGTTAGCCAAGGAATGCAACCAGTTTTGCTGGAAGACTTAAAAGATAGCACTCAACTGTTACAAACATTGCTATGCCAATGTGCTCTTGTAGTGCACATTTGAGAGCAATCTTTAAGCTTCAGTTAAATAATAACAGCTAAATCTGAATTTTGAGTTACTTTACCAGAAGCAAAGCAATTCAGCTATTCTGCTCCACTCCCCCACTAAACAAGGATACAGGACAGACAGCCCATAATGTTTTTTTTTAAAAGCTATATACAACCCCCATATATAGATTCCAACAATATTACCTATTTTTTTTGTTCAAGTTAAATTTCCTCAATTTTTGTACTGAAAAACTTCACAAATTGCTAAAGAACTTCAAGTTAATGACAGCCACTAGTCTGTGTAAAGAGTTCAAGAAACTGCCTTTGTCCTGTATCACAGCTTACACATCTCTGCAAGAATCACACTGCATCACCACTCACTTGACAGTCAAAAAGCTCTGGCTGCCAAAAGAAAGAATGGGCAGTACCAGAATTACAGTGCCAGAATTACCACTACTTAGAAGGTTTCCAAAGCTTGTATACATATGGAAGTTCTAAGTCTTGATTAGCAACATTAACTACCTTCCCCACCCCTGCATTTCTTAAGTGGGCTGTATACAAGTTAAACAGGAGCTGTTTTTTCATTACTGTGTTAATTTAAAAGTTTAAGCTGCAATTAATTTAGGGGTTTGTTTTTTCCAAGTTTTGGTCTACACACAAGTCTACTCTTCCAGTTACCAGCTTGGCTACAGCTTTAACTTATTCTTTTTTCTTGTGACTCTTCAGTATTAGACAAGAGCAGGTTTGCCTCCAAAAGCGTAACAGCCCCACTCTGCTGCAAACCACACTCAGAAGGCTGAGGGAAGTGAGCGGACCCACACTAGGAAAGAAGAGACAAGACGTTCAGGTGCTCCACTAAGAGGAATGATCAGTCTCTATATAGCTTATTATATTATCCAAAAATATTACAAAATACTACAGAAATAGATCTGCTGACTTATTTAGGACACTGTGACCTACTTTGAAAGGTAAATCCCCAAGTATTCCCACTGACATTGCTTAGATTTTTGGGGTTGTTTTTTTTGTGGGTGTTTTTTCACTCTTAAAGTAAAATATGACTATACTACTCAGCAATTAGTAGTCAGACAAACCCCAAGACTCTTAAATACGAGTTCAGACACTGCATATGTAACATATTTCTATAAAAACCTATATTGTAATACCCCAGTTTTTCTTACTGAGGAAACTTGGCAGTAAGGGGATTTTAAGAATTAATCTGAACAGAGAGCACAAATTGATACTCCTCCACAATCTCTGATACAACTACAGCAACTCTCAAAAAAATGTTCCTGGTAAAGCTTTTTCCTGAGCAGCAATTACAAATAATACCAGATGGTGTAGCATTTTGAATGACACACACACGTAGTGACCAGAGTACAACTACCAGAGTTTCACATTAAATCCAAGCTATGTTTTCCTTCATAATGTACTTAAATTGGGAACTACTTGCACTGTATCTTGGAAGAACATACTCTGTGATTTTTTTCCCCAGAGATTACAGTATTTCATGTCTACCTGCTCGCATTTAATACAAGTAAGTCTTGTGTACAAGTGACAAAATAAGAAGTGCCACTCAAAGGGCTGCAGATCTTTGAAAAGCAGTGTCTAGGTATGCTTGATGAAGACACCAGCATGTTCATTGGGATTTTTTTAACCCCTTACCGTCATATTTAAGGTACCGTATTTCACATCTTTTTTTCCCTACCCCACCAAATCATTCCTCAGATACCAAGTCACAACAAGATTTTTGTCTGTCTTAGGTCAAAGTCTGAGCAAATGAATCACACCAGAAAACAGAACTTATCTGGCACAGAAAGGGACCTTCAGGAGACTGACTGACAGCTCTAAACAGACTGGGATCAAAAGAAACTTGTTAGTCAAAAGGCAATCTCAGTTTATGATATTCTCAAGTTAAGAATTGTTCCATGTTTCCATTTTCTTCTTTTCTAAGGGTGACTTATAGTAGATGACATTATTTCAATAATATCTTCAAATAACACACTACACCTCTTTTAGGATTCAGCAGCTTTCAAACTATTGAGCAAACTGTAACCACTTTCTGGCTTCCTGTTATGTTGCCTTTTCTGGACTCAGGAGTTACCTCATTAACTTGTACCACTGGCAGAACACAAGACCAGTAGAAATAAGGTAACTTTAGAAAGGTATCTTTAAAAAAGAAATTGTCAGTTACCCAGTTTTAAGGCTTTTAATTTCAACACAATAGCTGCAATATTTGCTACTGTAGCTGGATCCCACCCATTCAAATCAGTAACAAGTGAAATACATATTTGGCTGGTTTTAACTGTTTGATCCACACTGAAAGCTCTCACACAGGCCAGTATGAGCAGACCAGTGTCACAGGGTCACACATCCCAACTATCCTCAAACAATATAACCCAGAACGCTTCTGCTGAGAGTCTGAACAGCAGCTCCTTTAGTACCATCAACTTGTACGAATCGTGCAAAACTACCAGCCTGTCTTAGAAGAAACCAGCAAAAGGCTTCACGCCTTTTTTCCTCTCCTTAATGGAAACACACACACACACTTAATCTCGCTTTTACGCGCTGGGGAGCGGGTGTGCTACAGAACGTACAAGGTTTGTGCACTTACGAGCAGTCAGACAGGAACTCCAACTGCTACCCTATTACTAAAGCCTGTAGGCAAGCAACACCACCGGTATTTCTGTAGATTTCAGGGGTAACTCTCTGCATCTTTTGGTATAGAGAAAGGGGTTGTAAGATATTAAGTTTAAATGTATTATCGGCAACATTCTCTCATCCAGAAGAGATGCACTGGTCGACCTATCCCCTTCCCTTTACCTCGCTTCTAATCTTTTACCTAGTCTCGCGAGCCGTAAGACAGAAAACTATGATATTTCAGGAAATGTTCGGAATATTTAAACGGCTGTAATCCACAGGATGCACACAAGGACGAAACAGCGCTTAAAAAATTAAATTCTGGCTTGCAACAGCAAACACACCTTTTCCCCAGGTGCCGGATTAAAAAGCACCACTGTATCCAGAGCACAAGAGGTAAGCAGCTCTCACCGGCAACAGCTCATGAGGCTGGAATATTTTTGCTCCCCGGGCGCGACAGGGTGTTACAAACCTCACTCCCTCCACGTGGAAAATAAGTTCTGGAGATCACGCCAGTCAAGTCCACCCAGATTTACAGGACCCCCCGCTCCAGGTGCAAGCGGCCGGCTCTCCCCTGTCCCCCGTCCGCGGCCGGAGGGCCCGCTGCCCGGCTGCTCGGAGCTCCAACCCCGGGCCCACCCGGCCCCGCCGCCGGGTCCTACTCACAGTCCAGGTGCTTCTTCTTGGGGCCCATCACCTCGTGGGTCGTCGCCTTGCACACAGCCTTGGCGACGGCCGAGCCGGTCACACTGTGCTGCGCCGCCGTGATGCGGTCGGTGATCGACTGCCCCGACATCATCGCCGCGGCCCTGGCGGCGGCTCCGCCGCGGTCCCCACGCAAGGCCGGGGCGGCGGCTCCCCCGCGGCCGGGGGCGAGCGCAGCCTCCCGAGGGAAGGGCGCCGGCGGCTCCCTCCGGCGGGAGCGCTCGCCGGGCTCCGCCTCAGCGGCTCCTCTGGGCCGCCGCCGCGGGGCTCTTCCCGCTGCTCCTTGGAGCGGCGATCGCTCGGCTCCCGGCGCCACTCGGCGCTACCGCCTCCGCCCGCGGGTGCGCCCCGGCTTTCCCTTTCACATTTACGCTCACAGACAAAATGGCGGCGGCCGCGGCGTCAGGTGACCGCGCGCCCGCCCCGCGCCCGCCCCGCCGCTGCCGAGCGGGGCCGGGGCCCGAGTGGAGCGGGGCGGGGAGCGGGATCGGAACGGGGCCGGCAGCGGGATCGGAACGGGGCCGGGAGCAGGAGCGGGGTAGGAGCCAAGGCCGCCCCGCCCGCCGGGCCTCAGGTGTCCGCGGGCGGTGGGGACCCACCCCCCGCAGCGCCGAGGCGCTCCGTGACTCGCCGCCCCCAGCACCACAAAATCACAGAATCAACTCGAATGGAAAAGACCTCTGCGATCATTGATCCCGACCTGTGACGGGACACCACCATGTCAACCACACCACGGCACTGAGTCTTTTCTTAAACACCTCCAGGGTCGGTGACTCCACCGCCTCCCTGGGCAGCCCATTCCAATGTCTAATCACCCTTTCTGTGAAGAAATTCCTCCTAATGTCGAACCAAAACCTCCCCTGGTGCAGCTCGAGACTATGATCTCTCGTTCTGTCGCTATCTGCCTGGGAGAAGAGGCCACTCCCCACCTGGCTACAGCCTCCTTTCAGGGAATTGCCCGCCGGCTCTTTGTTTCGTGGGTGGGTATGAATTAAAAATCTGACGAGTCGTCACGGCGAGTTTGCGGTGGGAGAAGCACCGGCGGAGGAGCGGGGGCCGTGCTGCCGAGGGGTGGACGAGGGGAACGATTGAGATGAGATTTTCATCACAGATCTCAGCGGTTTGGGTTGGAAGGGACCTTAAGGATAGTCTAGTTCCACCTACCTGCCGTGGGCAGGGACACCTGCTAGACCCGGTTACACTAGTTTTTGTGGTGATGACTTTTCTTTTCTCTTGCGGACTTTACCTTCAGAAGGAACGTCTTAAAAAAAAAAAAAAAGAAAAAAAAAAAAAAGAACCCAACCTCCCATGCTGAGCCTGTTTCAAGGGGCTGTAGAATCATTTAGGTTGGAAAAGACCGCGGAGCTCATCGATCCAACCGTTTACCCGGCACTGCCAAGCACACCACTAAACCCTGTCCCCAAGTGGTGCCACATCTATCGTCTTTTAAATCCCTGCAGGGTTGGTGACTCCACCACTGCCCTATGGAGCCTGTTCCCAAGCTTGACAACCCTTTTGGTGAATAATATCCAATCTGAACCTCCCCTGGCACAACTGGGGGCTAATTCCTCTTGTCGTACCACTTGTTGCTTGGGAGATGAGACTGAGCCGCAGCCTGGATGTCGTGGAGCCCTGCTCATCTGTAGCCAAACCACTGGTGGGTTCTCAACACCTTTGAAGCTACTGATACCCAGCACTACCCTGTGAGGGCTGCCATGAGGGAAATTAACTCCATCCCAGCAAAACCCAGTACTGTGACAAAAAAATGCAGCATCACTACTACTCAGTCAGAACAAACACTCTTCCCAGGCCATTCCATGGAGGAGTATTTTTTTAACTTCTGCATTTATAGTACACTAATATAAGTGTGAACACTCATACAAATAGAACACAGCAATAGTTATTTTTACTTTGAAGTAAAAATACAAAAAGTAAGGAGAGTAAAAAGGAGGCAGTTGAATACGAGTGTTATAAACAAAAATCAAGCAGCTTCTGACAGCCAACTCATATTTTAGGGTGCCGATTAAAGCTCTATTGCTTACATTATCCCTAAAATGAAATACTCCATAAATATGTGGGTAGACTGCCACACGCCAACCGTCTGCTATTGCAGTACACATATAAAAGCAATAAAGCAGGAAACACTTGCATTCACTGTACTGCACATTTCACTATACATAAAAATTTTGTCTTTTCATAATATTCGTATGATATAAAGGGTGTTTCTTAACTGCTTCAGCATATTCCTTCTTGACTGTGAGATGGCCACAGGGAACAAGGACTACTGAAATGTCTTCTTACCAACTTATACTGCATACTTAAACCATCTTTATACCCAGCACATGGGTTTATACATTCTCATTAACTATCTCCTGTCCTTTAATAGACACTCTCCCATTCTGTGGCTTTCCTCTGCTCCTCCAAATGTTCATAAGAACAGGCTGTAGTTTGAGCCCATCTTTCAAGATGGGTGCTCAGGAGAAGCAGCATGTTCAATTCTCGGGCACCAACACCAGCTGGGTTTGTGTCATCATTGCAGTCACTCAATTCCTTGTGAAACTCACTCTTTTTCAGCCCAGTTCATTCCTGGTGGTTGCTCCCACCGTGGTGAATATGTAGCGCTCGCCTTGGCGTCTTTGTGGCTGTGTCCAGAATAGTCCATTGCCAGGATTTGCATCCTCTCTTCCAGGGGGATTTGACTCACTTGATTGCAGCATATTTCACATCCACGTTTCACACATGTGACCTGTGTGATGGCCGCCACGGTCAGGTCCCCCCCTCGCTTATGAGCCCATCTGTATTTTCTGTCTCTCCCTAAATGTTTCATGGGCCCATTGAGCTACAAATAGCTCATGCTTATGCTCCTAGTCCAGGTCCACCTGACCTACTTCAATTTTGACAGTTTTGTCTACCAGTTCATAGTTTCCATGTTTGTTGATGATGTGGCATTTGGGCATGTGATCATGCACATGATGTACCTCCAGAGTGATGTTTTCTGGCAGTGCAGCCATGTCCTGCCACAGTGCAGCAGCTCAGATGGGTTTAACCCTGTGCTGCCTGTTGTCCTCTTCCACTGCTGTAGCCACCCCCATAGGGCATTAGCCACCATCCAAGAGTCAGTGTAGAGACAGGGTATGGCCACTTTCCTCATTCAGCAGTCTCTAGGGCTAATTGGGTGGCTTTCAATTCTGCAAATTGACTTAACTTACCTCCTCCTTCAGTGGCTTCAATGAATTATCATGTGGGACTCCACACAGCAGCTTTCCACTTCCAAAGGTTTGCTACAACATGACAGGTTCCATCAGTAAACAAAGCATAACATCTTCCATCTTCTGATAACTCATTACATGGTGGTGCCTGTTGGGCACAAGCTGCCTCCTCAGGCAATGCTTCGAATTCTCTGCCTTCTGGCCAGTCCATGACCTGTTTCAGGATACCTGTGCGGTTGGGTAGAGCTCGTTCCTAAGCTTAGCAAAATAGGGAAGCAGCCAACAGACTCCGTGACCCACACAGAAGCTTGTAATTTATTAACTGCTGTAACTGCAGCATGCGTCACACAAAGCTGCCCTTGTCTTGGGCCCATGTTGGGCACCAAAAAGGGCTGTGGTGTGTTACATTGGCTGGACACCAGATGCCCACCAAGCTGCTGTATCACTCCCCCTCCTTAGCTGGAGGGATGGGGAAAAAATTAAAATGGAATACTAGTATACAGCACAGCCCTATAAGGGCTGCTGTGGGGAAGATTAACTCCATTCCAGCCTGACCCGATAAAGTGTAAAGAGAACAACAAAGGCAAGCAGGGTCAGCAGCAGAGATGTCTCTTTTGATACCATTGAAAAGCACAATAACACTGAACAAATATTAGTGGTCCTATGAACTGGGGTGTGTAATGTTGTGAATGAAGGATTTCTACAGACCTAAGGGCATAAATGCATTAATACATGGTCACTGATATTAAATTATTGAACATTTCCTTTGCTGGAAAAAGTTACAACCGCTTTAGTCTGACTGGCAGCAGGCAATTTCCAACTGCCTGATTTTTGTTTTAAGAGTTGTAGTTTCTGGGGAAAAAATGATCTTGAATCTTCAAAGCCTGAGGGAACATCAAAACAGCAAGAAAAGATGTAAAGATTAAATACACATTAAAAATGTGTACATCTCTCAGGGCCTGTCTAAACAGGGGAGCTCTTTTGCAATAAAGGAGGGCGTGAGCTGAAGCACAGCAGCTATTCTGTACTACCTCCTCCCCCAGCAGGGACTCACTTATTTTGTTCTCTTTCAGAAAGCCTAAATTCCACATAAAAGTGCCTGAGTTGAGTGTTTCCCATTGCCATGGCTCTGTCTTTACTCAATGTGCTGGTCAGGCCCAAATCTGAGTTCAAATGTTTGTCTTCAGTCAGTGCATTGACTTGCTCTGAGTTCAGGACATCCTGTGCACCCCGTGGATGGCTGCAGGTAGAATCACAGAATCATTTAGGTTGGAAAAGATCTTTAAGATCATTAAGTCCAGCCATTAAACTAGCATTGACAAATCCACCACCAAACCATGTCACCAAATGCTACATC
Source organism: Corvus cornix cornix (assembly GCF_000738735.6). Lineage (NCBI taxonomy): Eukaryota > Metazoa > Chordata > Aves > Passeriformes > Corvidae > Corvus > Corvus cornix. The sequence goes on along the minus strand of NC_047058.1, from coordinate 11,933,492 downwards.
TACACAGCTTTAAAAATATCTCCAGGAATGGTGCCTCTACCACTGCCCTGGGCAACCTGTTCCAGTGCTTGACAACCCTTTTGGTGAAGAAATTTTTCCTACTATCAAATCTAAACCTCCCCTGGCACAACTTGAGGCTATTTCCTCTTGTCCTGTCCCTTGTTACCTGGGGGAAGAAACTGCCCTTCAGGCCCTGGTGTCTGCCCAGGCTAATGCAAAAAGCCTTGCTCTTGGCCAGTCTCCTGCATCTATGCTTTAGTTCATTCTTGTAAAGGTGAAAAGTGGAAATTATATGTACAATTTACCTCTCACTCATTTTTCTGCCCTTCATTTTACTGTGGGGCAGGTAATGAAGGCTTCAGACAGGAAACGTGGTCCAGGCTTGGATGCATATAAATAGTGCTGGGGGATAGTGCCTGTGGAGGGAACGGATGTTTCTGGGCTTCTGCCATGACTGAATGACACAGATGGTTTTCCAGGGAAATGAGTATTTTAGTAATGAGTAGTGAATGTGCTGCAGGCTGACTATACCTACAGCCCCGGGAATGCAAACAGTTTAGCAGCAGGTTTGTCAATAAATACCATCTGCTCAGTAGCACTGAATCCAAAATAGAGCAGAACCTACCTTAGTGGAGGCTGTTGTTTTGCTGATAGAGTTGAGATAAAAATCACTACTGAATTATTTTTTTTAATACTGTGATTGTGATCTAAAATTATAAAACTAAATTTATTCAGGCTTGTTCAATCCCAGTTTAAACCCAGGAGAGTTAAACTGTTGTCATTAGCATTTTTCCTGGCCAGTAAGACATCTGCATGGAAGAGTGAGCTGTAAACAAGGCTGCTTCTCTCACAGTTCAGGCCACTGAAGTGTCTGAGAAACACCTCAGTTCCACGCTGCTTGCAAGGGAAGGAAACAAACCAGGGCAGCAGCAGACATGGGATTCCTGGGGGCTGAGATGGGGGCTTGAGGCTGATTTCCTGATCCAGCACTCCAGTCACCAACAATGAGCGAACCCTTGCCCCAGCCTTTCTCCATGCAGGGGCACCGAGAGTTCTTTCTTCTTAGCTCCCAGTTTTCTATGGGTTTGGCCAAAGCAGAGTGCCTTGGGAATCCTTACTGCTGTCAGGTGTGGTTGAAATTGGGTGAGAAGGTTTCTGGGAGAGAAACAAGGCATCAGTGTCATCTAAAAAGCCTAATACCAGAAGGAGTTTCAATGTCAGTTGAGAAGTTCTTACCTGAACAGACATGACAGGAAAAAACTCCATGCACTGTTCTCCAGCTTGGATTTATGGGTGCTATATTCTGCCAGTCTCTTTCAAAGATCTTTGTTTCCCTCTCTCTGAGTTGTAAAATGTTGATAAGAAATTGAGCTCCAGAACTGGGACTCTTTATAGCTGGATTCATTCAATCAGAGCAAAATATGAGAAGATCAGATCATGAGTCCCTTCCCCCAGGACCTCACCTCAAGAGACCCTGGGCTGTGACTAGGTTTGCCACAGGGCTGTTTTTGGAGCCTACAGGATGCAAAAATTGCACACAATCCCTGGGCCTTTAGGCCCCTTTTCTGAGCACCCTGCAGACATGAAATTTGTGCTCAACAGTGTAGAAGTGCTAAAAGCCACACGCTGGTTTTCCCCTCTCCTGTCATATGAGGGAAGGTCACGTTTCCTCTGTCCCTCCCATCCAAGGAGCAGTGATCTGGGGCAGGACTTGGCCCTGGGACCTGTCCCTCCTCTTCTTAGCCATCTCCAACTTCTGCCTCTCAAACTTGACTGCTGGTAAAGTTTGAACGTTTAAATTGCTGACTTTGTTTAGAGAAGAGAGAAAAGAAAGAGGAAAAGAAAGAAGGGGAAGGAAAAACTAATCTGGAGCTATGCCACAGTTGCAAAAAGTGCTGGGAGGCAGAAAGGCAGAACTCCCGTGGCTCCCATTGCGGCAGCTGGCTGCTCTTCCTGCCCTTAGGCTCCTCATGTTCCTTGCAGGTGTATGGCTGTCAATAACAACATATTTGAGAAGATTTCTCATTTATTTCTGAAGTACTTCCCTGTGAAAGAGTTTCTATTTGGTGAATAAACTGTTCTGGTTCCTTCTACTGAGCAATTGACCAAGGTTCGTGGAAGTCCCCTTTGCCTGACTTCTCTGTTTAACATTACAATTCAGTAGTTTTTTAAAAGGGAAAGCAAAATAAATACTCCAATATGATGCAATTGGTATAATATAATTACTCCAGCCTGTCCTGGTTTGGTCTGTTGCTTCCTGAGTAGGTTTATGAGAAGGGTTTTAAAAAGCAGGAGCTGAGTGGGGTATCTCATACAAATTCAGGATCAAGGTTTAGGCTTGGAAGATTAGTCTTGGTTTAAGGAGGGAGGGCTCAGTTTTGATTTAGGGGCTGTCCCAGGACAAACCTGGTTTATTTTCCAGAATCCTGCGTGTCTGTGTGTGTGTGTGTGTGTGTGTGTGTGTGTACACTGAGCAGTTCTGATACAGACAGTCACTGCTGGCATTAGCAGACACCTAAGGAAGGGTAAATGCCACCTGAGGAAATGGCACGGCTAGCCCTGCTCCAGACATTCCAGAGGGTCTGGGTTGACAAATGACCAGTGTATTCATCCATTGTTTCCATCACCTTGGCATTCATTACAGGGGCCTCTCTGTGAGAAGCAACTCAGGATGATAAGACAAGGTGTGATGCAGGTGCTGGAGCTGTTTTGGAAACATCAGAGATTGCGGCTTGGAGGACCCTTGGTTAGGACCAGGAGAGCCATTCCCTGCTCTAACACTCATCATTTTAACCATGGACTCAATAAAACCTGGAGAAGCAAGAAAGCTGAAATCATCGGCATAATAAAATTATACAAATTGTGGACCAAAGCATATTTGCAATGTTTCCGTCCCTGCCAAGGAAAAGGAGCATACCTGGCTTGGGGAAAAAGGATCTGGGGAGAGTGGGGGGGGCTGATAGGGCTGTGCCATGGCAACAGAGGAAGGAGCTAGCAGCACAGCCTCCAAAAAAATAGAACACTGCCAATGGAAACCAATCTTGTATTAAAATCAGTTTAAAGCACTCCTGGAAATTACAACCCATCGGGCATTAGTTTCATACCAAATAAATAAATAGGAACAAGAAATAACAATAAAAATGAGACATTTGGCTAAGCAGGAATAAACAGGGACAAAGCTGCAGATGCTTATAAAAGAAAAGCTTCCATTTCAGTTCCTTGAGTGTGTCAGTGAAATGGAAGATAAAGGAAAGCCAGCACATACTTTTTATCTAGACTTGCGAAAAAAACCCCAAACAAACCAGAAGAAGGCTTGGACAGATGAGCTTAGGCACTTGTGAGATGCCATCAAGGCGTCTCACTGTGTTACTAAGGGCTCACAGGCCTCTGAAAAACTGATCCTGAAAGGGAAAAACAGAATTAGATGCAAACAATAGAGTCACAAGTGTTTTGAAACTGAAATGCTTGTTTGCAATACCTTGCTGCTGGAATGAGCACCAAGTCAATGCCATTGAAACACAGTGGTTTCAAAATTGTCCAAGAGATGGATTTTTTTTAAATGCAGGATTAATTTTTTTTATACAAACTAAAATAAACTGAATAAAGATACTTGAATTTAGCATTTAGTACAAGCACTAAGAATTGAACCAGAACTGGGGTGTTCACAGAGGTCGCTGAGAACCTCTAGAGACAGATGAGGGCTGGTCACAGTGGAGGAAGGAGCCTGAGCTGGTGTTGCAGCAGGTACTGTCAGATGGGGTGGCTCCCATCGTACAGAACCTGCCTTTGCTGCTTGTCCTTTTGCCTGTTTCTGTGGGAAATACTGCACCTAACAAGCAGCCCCATGTGCCACAGAACCAATAAATAAACTAACAGATAATTTTCTATGGGTTTTTGCCTAAGGACTGGCAGACTGAGTTCTCCAAGGCTGCAGCACAACTCTATTGCTTAAAAGACATCAGAGAAGCCACACATTGCGAATGTTCTAACCACAGGAAAAACTCAAATGGAAGTTCACGCTTTATTAAACACCAGTGAATCCACAGGAGAGAGAAATCTTAAGCGAAGGGTGGATTTTTTTTGTGTCTAATAGCCACTGACTCCCATTCAAGTTTTTTTTCCCAGGGTTTAATTCATTCTCTTGCCTCTTTTTTTCTCAGCCTGATTACCTGCTCTCACAAAATTTGCAAGACCTTAATATTTTCAAGACATTCACTTTGAGAATAAGGTGGGCAGTGGGCTCAAGAATTACTGCAGAGGGGACGGATGGAGTGTGATCTTACAGGAAAACATGTTGAAAATCAGATCCCATCAGCCTGCCAGGGTCTGGAGAATCTGCTGTGCTGACTGTGCAGATGAGAGAGCTGAGCGTGGTATTTTTAGGAAGTCAGACAAGCAGACAGTGCCACTTTCCTTTCTGTGCTCTTCCCTTCTTTTTACACAAGCCATCATCATCCCAGAGGTGAGAATGGGTGTGCCAAGTATCAGCTGTAAAATAACTGGTTTCACTAGGTAGCATGGCTAGGGAGGTGATGTTTTGTTATCCACCCCATTGCCTGGGAAGGAAAAAATGTCAGGGGCTGGACACGTTTCAGGCACAGGAATGCTGAGCACCGGACAGCACCCTGTACTCCATAGGCAGCTGGAACAAGGAGGCTCTGGCTCCTGCTGAAAGCCCTGTGGCCAAATTTCATGCACATTTCCAAAGTGTGGAACACCGACATGTTAACAGCTCAAGCCTGTGCACACGCTTTGCTCTCAGCAAGCATGGGTTTATTTCACCTTTCGTTGTGATCAGCTGAAATTAAAGTGTTTATTAGCTGCCTTCTGTTATTACTTTCCCAGCTATAGATTGGCCTTTGCATTACCATAAGTTTCTTTGGCAGCTATTGTATTTTGAAGTGTTAAGGTTGTGCCAGCTGAAACAGTGTGCAGGCAGTGACAGAGACATTTGTGTGCTGAAAAGCCATTTACTGTGTTCTCCAACTACACCATCATGCCTATTCAAAATTATCCCTTCTTCCCATGGGTCTCACCATCCCTATGCCCTTAAACATCACAGCACAACTGCAGTCCTGTTTTTGCAAGAGTTCCCCTTCTGTGTATAAAATTAATCAGCAAAAATGGAAAGGGAGTCCTGGCAACCCTTAATGAATCCCCACTTCTGACAGCTTTTTTCTCTGATGAATGCAAGTGTGGGGTTTAGTATGCAAGTACACACACCACCTTAGTGATGGATGAGCCTTCCATTCCTCACACAGTGGTGGGGTTGGTGTTACAGGGCAACTCAGTCACAGGCACTAGGCTCTGCAGTGTCGTGAAAAGAGAGTCTTTTTCTGCAGGTGTCCCTACACCCAGCAGAAGTTGCACCAGAGAAGGTGATTCCTGTGGTTCCTGTGTCCCCTCTTTCATCCCCAGGAAAGACACAGTGTCCCTGCATGGGGGGAGCAGCAAAACCGCACTCGAGAACTGATAGTGCCAGCATGGCCACAGCAGGGCTACCTGTGAATTGAGCTCATGAAGGAAATGGCATCACTTTCTTCTCCGGGGCGTAGGGCTGTGAGGGCTGCAGAGGCTGCCAGGCAGCCAGAGAGGGTGTTTATTGCAGACACCATCAGTTGGGCCTTCCTTCACCGGGGTGCCACCCACCCCTGGAGATTGTGGGTTTGGAGTGGGGAGCAATGGGCCAATTTCAGACCAGGATTAGCTGTGAGGGGCGCTGTGCTCCTGGGGTGATGGATATCTCCATGTCTGGGCCCAGGAACACCACCCTCCGTGGGGTGTCTGGGGAACTGTCCAACAACCGCAGAAGTGCCTGTGCCACAGGGTAAAAACATCTGCATTGACATGGACAGTTGTCTGCCTGCTCCAGAAGGTAAAACATGGCAAAAATAACAAAAACAGGGACTGCAAAGCTTCTTGCATGCAAAACTGTCATGGAGTGGACTGCCGTGGTGCAGCTCAGGCCCCTTCCACCTTAAAGCCTCTGGGTGTTGGCAGGTTCCCACCCTGTGACTGGCACACCCACGCTCAGAGCAGCCCTGTGCCTGGGCACAGCCAGATATTGCTGGTTATCTCCCTGGGACAAGGAGCCCAAGACACTGGAGGGGAGATATTTGTACCAACACATTTCCAGCTCATGCAGTGCTCACACCTCTGTCTTGCTGTGTGCCAGAATGCTGTGACAGCAGCACTGACACTGCTAGTGATGAGGAGCTGCAGAGTTGGTGTCACCAATCCCACCCCAAAGCAGCAGCAGTGGCCACTTCTGGCAAACCAAAGCTGGTGACCAATATTGCAATGAATCCCACAGGCAACATGTGAGCAGGTATGAGTCAACCTGGCTGTAGCCATCCATCACTGACCTGATCAGGGAACAGGAGCAAAATTGTTACGGGTGGCTGCACCTTATTTATCTTAACCGACCCTTAAAACCCTGACACCAGCAGCCACACCATGGGCTCAGACTGCAAGATACTGAGAGCATGAGAGAGCACATTTCCAATAGCAACAAACACAGCTGAAAATTGAAGTCAGCATGGCTGGTGTTCTGCATCATCCCTGTCCCAGCACAAGCTGCTGGTGGTGGTCACACTGCCCCTGGGGCAGCTCTGCACAGGAGAAGGTGACAGGGATTTTCCTGTCCCTTTCCCAGTCAGCACAGGGAGCTGCGGGGGTGGGCACAGGCTCCAAGGTTTTGGTGTGCACAGGCCCAGCAGAGCAGGCACTGGGCAGCCAGGCAGCCACAGAAATGGAAACTCTGGTCTTCCCACAGGAACGGTGCAGCTCCAGGCTGGCCCCCACATGCCTCTGTGTCCCAGTGTGAGAGACAGATGTCTTCTGCTTCTTGAGAATATATAGATACATGTATCCTCAAGCTATATATATATACATATATATATACACACATATTATAGAGATAAAAATCTTTTCTACAGATAGAGGTCTGTTTGTTTTTCAGTTCCAGTATGTACTATTTCACTGGCAGCCCCTCAGGGCTGGGAGTCTTTCAGATGGGTTGTGAAGTGAAGAACAAGCATGTGAGGAAGGTGTCTGACAGCAGGAGACATGGGAAGGAGGAGGTAAGCCCTGCCTGATGGCTGTCCTTGGGCTCTGCCCTGTGTGTCTAACTTGGTGTCACAAACAACAACCCATACCAGAAATTCTGGCTTCAATAAATCCAAGAGTTGGGTTGCTCAGCCTTGGTAGAAGCAGACTGGACATCATGGACCTTGGCAGTGGACACTGCAGGGCTGGGAACGGGCAACTGCAGCAATGATTCTACAGTCAATTTAGCATCAGCCAAAATAGCACATCAACTTATTTCATTACCAAGCAGTTGATGAAAAATGCCCTTTTATGAGAAGAAATCGAGGTGAATTGCTTTAACTTGAGGGCTTGAGTCCTGGATTTCCCCTCAGCTTTGCCCAAGGCTCCACAAGTCATTGCTGGACTTTTTTCCCTCTACTGTGGGCACATGTGGGTGTGCAGGGAGCAAGAGGAATACAGCTGAACTTCATTCTCTTCAGTACTGTCATCAACAAAATGTGGTCTGTGGCAACAGCATTTTGTTTATTTTCCTAAGAAATGCCATCTTTAGCACTGAGGCATAACATTTATTTGGAGACTTCCATGAAAATGACTCCGAATAACTTCCCCCCTGAAAGGTTTCACAAGATGGAAGATCGGCATTTAAGGTGGCAGTGGAAGCTGTTCCTCTTCTCTGCCTTGATAGCAGCAGAGGTTGGGTTTGGGTTTACCTGCACCCCCAGGTCTTGGCTGCAAGGACAAGAGGGAGATACTGGCCAAAAGAGATCCACTGGCTCTCTCTCCCCTCTGCCTTTGCCTTGTGATGCTTCCTGAGATTTGTGTTGTGGATGGAGTGACACACTTCACCTGTAGGAGAGAAGTAGCAATATGGCAAGGTATGCTTGATTATTTACTGCAGAGAGGACAGGTCAGCCAGAAGCGTCAGGGAGAGCTTCCTGTTGAGACACAAGGCTCAAGAAGGACCCCCTTGCATTCTGAACTCCTTTCTCAGGGAAGTCTGTGTGCAGCTTTATCCATACATAGACACAGACTTGGTCAATGGTTTATGTCTGAAGGACTGTATGTGCCCAGCCAATTCTTTGTATCACTTAGCTAAGATTTCAAAGTTTCAGCACACTTATTCCCAATTCACTTCATCTGATGTGACAAGGATTCTCTCAGCCTCGAGGAGTAGGTGTCCCTACTCAAGGGCAGCTCTTGTCCTGCAGCCTGCTGTGATGCAGGAGAGCTCAACAAGCCCTGGGCTGCCTACTATTTATGGAGCAAGATGACTGACTTATGGTCATATTTACATAGCAGCCATATTTTGGTTGGCACATGCTCAAGCAGCCCTCAGCTGTTGAGCAAGACTGATGGCCCTTAGCTATTGACGTTATCTGTCTTCCCAGAGTCCAAAACCATCACAACCACCACTGGTGGCTATTGCTTAAGCAGAAAGCGGGGGAGCTCATCACCATGGCTGGTTATTAAAAAAAAGCAATCACAGCACGAAGTAGATCCCACCACTATGGAAAGCCTTTGCCAGCACCAAGCGCTCTCTTTCACCAAAGTAGTTTCCTCTTTTTCTCCCCTCTGCTGTTTGGGGTGACGGCCGCCAGGGCACACATGATGTGAACAGCAGATAAGGATTATCTCTAGACCTTTTAAAGGACAGCTGTTTGCATGCTTTCCAAGCCAAAATAAAAGGTAATGTTTTGGGATGTGGAAGTTGTATTCCCCTGAGCTCCTACACACTCAACCACAGACATCTTTGGACACCTTGTGCCCACCCTAAAGCTGCTGCCAACCTCCCACCAAAGTGGGATTGGATGCACTGGAGGCTCCTGGGCTGTAATTTCCCCATGGAAGCAGCAGGTAGGCATTGGGCACAGCAGGGTAGGGTTTGCCTTTTGCTCAGCGCTGTCTCACCCTGTGCCTTGCAGCTTTCCTTGCTGGGTTTCCCCCGCCTGCCCTGCCCTTGGCCCTTTGCACTGGGAGGGTTGATGGGGAGGGGAAGTGAGCAGCTCCCCGGGGAAGTGGCCAGATCACAATTTTACAAACAGGTTGCTCAACCCTGGGTTGGAGTTACTGATCCCATCTTCCACGGACTGCTGCTCTGCAGCACCAGAAAGCCTTTGTGTCAACATTTTCCAAGCAGAGGACTCTGCTTGGCTGCAGTACGAGTGTCAGAGTTATCAGAGAAATCTGATTTTTAAGTATTTTTTGACCATTCAGAGTTAAAAGGTTATTGAGAAAGTACATCCCACCATCTGCTAAGATATAGTACTTGTTGGCAAGGCTTCTGGTGGAATATGATTTTTTCTGCCTCCTCCTGAGGCTGCAGCTTTCCCTTACCCAGGTACAAGACTGAGACTTTTCCCCACGGTGCAAGCAGCGGGGTGTGTTTTCCTCTGGATCCACAGAGCAAAAGGAGCTTGCACAGGGCTTCTACACAAAAGCAGCAGCTTATGGATATGTCAGGCAAAGCCAATTCCCCATGCTGGAGCTGGTGGGCACACAGAGCCGTTCCCACAGCCAGGCACGGGCTCCATGCTGAGCCTTTCCCTGGCAGAAGGACCTCAGGGGTTTCCTTATGCCACAGAGCTCCTTGAACCTGCTGCTTCCCCAGGAAGCAGATCAAAGGCAGCCATAGCAAAAATAATCCTGATAAACACAAGATGCAATTCAGAACCGTTTTCCCTTTCTGAGTGTAGGCTTTGTATACAGTCTGGGACACACCTGATTCTCTGTCTGTAGAGGGTATTTTCCGTATCTGTCTTGGAGCAGCCTGAGGACCTGCCAGCATGTGTGGGGCTGTGCTCTCTGTGACACCAAAGAGGCCATGAGGGTCAGCCTGGCAGTGCTTGTCTCCTCAGGGAAAGCACAAGTGAGAGAGCTAAAGAGTGGTGGAAGAGCTAATGCACGATGCTTTGCTGCCTTACCTGGCACAGGTTACTCACTGGTGTAGAACAATGTAGTGCAGGTACAGTTCTGAACAGTAACAGGGACAATACTCTCAGACACATGGTGTGACTCTTGGGGATGGTCCTGTGCAGGACTCAATGATCCTTGTGGGTGCCTTCCAACTCAGCTTATTCTGTGATTCTGTGATCTCTTTCTAGAAAAGATACAGGTTTGTACTATCCTGTATAAGTGAGGTTTGGGGTTTTTCACCTACTCAACCTTTTCTGTGCAGTGTCTCATCTGCAGGATTGAAATAATCCTCATGGATACAGCTGCTCCTCTCTTCGCCCCCAGCTCCTGCATAGCTGTTTCTCACCTCCTCCCAGTAGACACCAGCCACTCCATGTGCTCTTCCCTCTGTTTTTTCCAGTGAACTGTGGTCAGCAGATTTAGCAAGAGCTCCTTAGGAGGATTAACGTTATGTTGCCAATGGAAAAGGATGGGGCTTTCACTTACACATCTCTGGTTTTGCAGCCACGAATGTACAGGTAACCATACCTGGTGGAATAACACTAAAACACCTGTGGATACAAAAATGCTGCTAGCGAGGATTTTCTTGCTATTTTCTAAGTCCGTGAGAGACTTTTCTCTCTCACAGAAGGGGTATCAGAGTTCTGTAAACAACCAAACACCTGCAACCTTGAAAAGTCTTGTTTATGGTACAGTAGAAAAATATTTTGACAATGGATGTTTTAGGATTTTAGCCAATCACCCCCAAGGTGATGGCTGGTCCTTTGTCCAATTAGACTATGAAGAAAAAAGTCTATAAAAGAGTTTGTAAAATAATTAAATAAATCAATCTTGCTGCACAATTCCTGCCTGCTGGATCTTCTCTCCTCCTCCGTACGGCTGTAGGACACGGTGATGTGATATACCCTAGGGCATTTCTTAATAAACACCCTTTCCTCCCAACTTGATCCACAGAGGCTGAAGGTAAACAACTACATTCATGCACTTTTTGAGCCAGTCCAGTCCAGCTGCGGGTTTTGGAAGGAGTAATGGTGTGGTCACTGTGAGAAGAGCACAGAGAGATGGGCAGGTCTGCAGTAAAAATGAATCTATTCATTGAGCCTTGGGTATCATTTAAGATTCAGAGCTGTTTAGAAAAAAGTCTGAAGTGGTGTATGGATGGTAAAGTGTGCTTCTGGGGGTTTTTTTGGTTGGGTTTTTTTTTTTTGCTATATATAGACATGGCAAAACGAATTTCTGACATTTCTGGAATCATTCCAAATTTTCATTTAGTGCAAAAACCAGATTCTGGGTGTGCTGATTGAGGAAATCCATCTTTATTTTGTCTCCCTGTCATTTTGTCTTAACATGTCATGGAAGTTCACTTTTGAGCTGTCTCTGGTGCATTGCTCAGCTCTGCCTGGGAAGAGACAGAGCCCCCCCCCCCCCCCACTGTCGTCTGCGTGAGCACATTCCTTGTGCTGACCAGGCAGAACAGGACGGATTTCCTTCGGTGCCATTTCCTGATGATTTCTGACTAACTGTGGAGGAAGTTAAACCAAAGAAATGATGAATCTTCTGTTTTTTATTTTAAAAACACTTTTAAAAAGACATCTCTTATTTTTGAACTGTAAACAGCCTGCCTGCTGTCCTGCTGCCTGCCTCATCTTCATGGAAAAAATATACACCAAAGGCCAGATAAATTTTCTGCTGGGAAGCCCCTACCATTTTGGGTGGACTTCATTTGCCAGTGTCAGTACACTGGGCTTGCTCAGTGCTTTAAAATAAATTGTTCACAGTCTGAATGAACATACCCTAAGACGTGACTGACGGAGTCACCTGCACCTATGGCCAAGGGCAAATCTCTCAGCCTCTGGATTTTTGGTGCCCCAAAGGGCCTGGGCACAGCCCTGTGGGTGTGAGGATGCTCGACAGGAGAAGCAGCAGCAGCAGGAGGCAGGAGAGGGTCAGTCTGTCCCTGTAGCCCTCCTGGGGCTGCCTGCACCAGGGCACAGCCGTGTCGGGATAACGCAGTCCCTGGTCAGGCGTGTCCTGAGGCAGGTCAGGCTTGAAGGGAACAGCTCAGTGTCTCAGACTCTGGCTGTTGACAGGGATCTCAGCTGGATGCCACTGTGGTGGAGGCACCCAAGCCCCACTAGGACTCCTTTGGGAAACTTCGTCTCCCTTTGCCTGATAAGCCTGGCTGCTTCCTGAAAGCTACATTAATGCCAAACAGAGAGATGGAGGAGTTATGGAGACCTCGGGGATTTTGTGAATCCCTGTATTGCTCAATCCTCCATGCCTTTTTGTAGAGGAGTTCTCTCTTTCAGGCTGTATAAAAGGTTGCACTTCAAGCTTGTCCTGAACTTCGATCTGGAAAAAGCTGTATTTGCCTTCTGGCACCTCCTCAAGTGCTTGCAGATACCTGCCAGTGCTGCCTCCATTTGATGTCTTGGCCTTTTCATTGTTGTGTAACTCTGCAAAACACCCTGTGCCTTCCCAGAAAAAACCAAGGTGCTGGCAGAGCAATATTCTCCTGGAGTAGGTGGCAGAATGGATGCTTCATGGGAGGGATCTGTGGTTTTTCCCTTCTGGGGAAAAATACGGAGCAGGTCTCCCCCATGCTACTCATGTGGGGAAGGATGCTGAGAAATGACAACAGCAATAGCAAACCCAGCCATCTGAAGATAACAGCATAGTCAGAGGCAATTCCAAGGAGCTGAGCTCCTGGACAAAGAATGGAGCATTTCTGAATGAAGGAGCAAACTGAACTGCAACAACCTCCACAAACACAAGCAATGAAAACATCCCTTCCAATTGCTCTAAGCTTTAAAGCCCTCAGTGAGAGCCCACCAGAGAGCAAGGGCTTTTCAGGCTCTTACTTAGTGATGGATATGCCAATGCCAAGATCCCAAAGCTGTCAGAGCAGGATGTTGGGGCTGTATAACAATGAGGTTATGCTAAAATCAGATGTGAAAGGAAAATCAAAGTAGAACAAAACAGGCCAGTGAATGAAAGGTTGAGTTGCTCCCTGCTCACTCCTGCATTACAACAGGGCCTGGGATCAGCTCCCCAGGTGGGAATGGGCTGAGCCTCTGCCAGTGCATCCTTTGTTTGCACTGGATGTGGTACCCCCTGGCTCCCAGTGTGCTGCCATAAATATGTATAACCTGATAGCTGAGTCCCTCTGTACTCTCTGCCCTAAACAACGGGAAGAGGAGCTTTAGATGCTGTTTGATGGGGAAATGCAGATCTTAAGACCTGTCAAAACACAGTATGCAGCCTGCATAAGTTGCTGGCAAAAGTGCAGAACTAAGACTGCACAAATTCAGTGTTTTATCTGCTACCACCACTGGCCTGGGGGGAATCACTGTCCTGCAAAGCCCACATCAAAAATCAGAAGAAAAATATGGCTCCTTTGCCAAAACTCTTGGAGATCTCCTGAAGAGAATGAGATATCACCACTGTGGCCTTGAGTTGATACAGAGCCCAAGGACTACGAAGGAATGCCTAAGGCAGATGCTCTATTGAGCATCTCCAGCTAAAAAAGACCAAAGCAATTGCACTTTAACCAAAAGAGTTGAAGAGGCAAAAAGCAGTGGGCCAAAAGGTTGGATATTAGAAAAAGGTTCCTCACTCAGAGGGTGAGCACTGGACCAGGCTCCCTAGGGACATGGTCACAGTACTCAGCCTGGCAGAGCTCAAGAAGAGTTTGGACAATGCTCTCAGGCACACAATTGATCCTTGGGGCTGTGCTGTGCAGGGCCAGGAGCTGGACTTCAGCGTTTACTGTGGATCTCTTCCAACCCAAGGTATATTCTATGATTCTATGGTAGGGAGTTACTGCATTTTTGGAGAGGTTTGTGTTTCACACCCCATGATGAAAACCTGGTTTTGCTACCTGGCTGGCTGCTCTGTGGCTTTTTGCTGCAGGGAAGTATTTGTTGTGGTTTGAAACGGCAGCTGTAACTAGAGGGGCCAACCTCTACAGATCCAAGTGCTTACATATCCAGACATTTTGCTGTCAGTGTTTTCACATTATTATTATTACTATTATCCAATCACTAAAGTACTTTGCACAGAGATGTGAGAAGTCTGAGAGCTTCCTGGCTCACTCCATGGTGGCAGGGCTGATGGTGGCTTTGACACAGTTGTTTCCCTCCGAGGCTCTGGTGCAATAGAGGGAGGTCTCTTTTCTGGGAAGTGGTCTCTGATGAAAAGGCTGTTCCCATCTCTGCTGGGCAGAGGACACGGAAGAGCTGTGAACCGAGAGTCAGGCTTTATCTGACCTTTTATTTGTCTGACCTGCCCTCCCTTGAAGACCAAACACAAAATGTCAGGCAGTTCCCTTCTGTCAAGCCTGCAGGCGAAGGCTTATCTAAGTCACACGTGTCTATGTGTCTTGAGCTGTGCAGCCAAGTTTCCATCAGCGGCTCTCTAAGCACTACACCTCCCTCGATGCACTGCAGTGGGTCTCCAGCCAGGATTACAAAGCATGCAGGTCCAAAAGTGGCACTAGCCTGAAGCAATAAACTATTTCCAAACTACCTGGCTTGTTAGCAGCAAGGCTTGCTCAGCTCTGCTCCCATGGACTGCCTTGTTTCATCTTCCAAATCCTGAGATGTGCACATTGAAAGGATCCCATGTCCCTAGCTTGCTGCATGTGGAAATTATATTACCAGCAACTACACTCATCAGCACAGAGCAATTAAAAGACCAGGTTAAATAACAACTAGTCTTTGTATCCAAGCCCAGAGCATGTGCTGAATAAATTTGTGCTTGTGGTCTACATGGTTGGTCAGGAGTTGTGGCCCCTTCCTGCCCCTTGGCTGTGGCAGCAGCAGGGATATGGTCAGGAGCTGGGACTGGGACTGGGAGGCTGCAGCTCACCCTGTCCCAGGAGGATACAGGCATGAGTCCAAGTCACAACTTCATAGTTCTTCATTATTCTGCAAATAATCTCCCTGATACACAGGTGTATGACATCTGTTTGCAAATTTGTTTGAATTTGCATCCAAATATTTTATATTAATAAGTCACTGCCTAATAAGAGATTTAAAATATGGAAAAAGCATGAAATGAAGAATGTGGGAGCTTATCCCATGAGCACCTTCACTTATCAAAATAATTAAAGATCACAGCTATCTTTTATATTAATTTATTAGAAAAAAGATACAGTTTAATGTGCAAATATATACACCAAACATCACAATGAAACATGAGGAAGGTGAGCCCCTTCCCTCTAGCAACGACTTGCCCCTTCATAACAGAGATGACTTTAATGTTTCCCCACAGATTTACAAATACAAAAAAATGTATAATGCTTCATTTGCACAAGACAAAAGTTTATTTTTATTTGAAAACAAACAATATCCTGGCTTTGACATGGCAAAAGTCTGCTATTTTGGTGGCTTTTATTTTTTTTTTAAACCTGAGCAAGTTTCATGGAACAGGGGGACAAAGGGAAGGCATTGCCCTGTGCTTCGCTCTCATCACAGCATCTGATGGTCTTTGAATTACTAAACCTCTGAATCACTGCAAGTGAATGCAGCTCCAAAATCTACATCCAGGATGTAGTTAGTTAGCTACCATTGGCGAAGTGAGCTGGCTGAGAACACCTTGCTCCAGTAACATGGCTGTTGGCATTTCTCAGGTTAAGTGTTCATTGCTGCCAGTAAGGAAATCAATGCTGACTCCTGTCATAAAGGAGTTATAAATGTAAAATGCAGTTTGGTCCAAAAAGCAAATGAGTTGTGGACCTGCTATGCCTTGCTTAAATGTGTGGTCATTGAAGGAGGGCAGAGTAAGGCCATATTAAACACATCAGTGGAGGGAACCAGCTGATGGCCCCAACAACAACCACAGGACTCAAACCATCAGTTTTCCCCATCATCCTGCAGCCAAGCTTCATCCAGCTCCACAGGGTGACATTTCCAATTGAACTAAAACTATTCTGCTCATTTAGTGCTTCTCCCCACTTTTAACAAGAGGCCCCAGCAGTGCTGGAGAAGGCATTACAAGACCTGGGCTGGGCAATGCCAGTTCCCTCAGCAGACAAGAGTTTGCTAAGAGACCTCTGGCCATCCCATGCTCATTTAGGTGCAGAGCCTCTCTCTGCATCAGCTCTTGTTACACTTTTGAAAAAAATACATGCAAGTAACAGACCCACGGCAAAAAGAGGACACCATCAGGGGTGTGCCTGGCTGGTCCCAGAGCTGGTACTAACCAAGGGCTCTGGCCTAGGCTATCTTTTCAGACATGACACCATCAAAAGCTGACTCAGTTTTCAGGTTTTCTTTCCTCTTTGGCCAAGGAATTAGGGTTTAAGAACAGAATTAACTAAACAGTGACTCCTTTTTGCTCTGTAACACCCCTCCTCTCCCGTCAGTTGGCCCTACAGGTACTGGCCCACAAGTTTGTCAGTTGTGGCTGCTGCAGCTCCCTTCACACACAAATCCTTAGTGGTGGGGTGGCCACAGCAGATTTGGCCTTTGCCATCCTCCCACCATCCTCCTCCACTTTACCATCTTTGAAGCATAGTGGAATTTGACCAAAACAAAAGAAAAGAGCAGCCTTTGGGGAGAACTGCTCTGCTTTAAAATTTTTTTCCCGGTATTTTTTTAATTGCTCCTGTTTCATGTGTTGTACTTGCACAAGACTGCATGTCATGGGCCCTGGAGCAGCGGCTAAAAACAGGCCTTACATGAAAAATTGGAATAAACCCTCAAACTTAGCTCTTAGTTAAAAGTGAAAGTTAGAAACCAGTGAGCAGCATTTGATCAAGATAAGAGTGTTGTGAGGGCAAGCAGGGGACACGGGAAGTTGAAAGGGGCCATCCTGATCTAAGGACAGTCCCTGCCAAACTATATGCTTATGTCCTTTTAGGGGAGTAAAAATCCCGAGAGAGCTCTTTCTTCTCTAAACTTCTGAATGATCTGTTAGCCAGGTTTGTTGAAATTTAAATATTTTTACAATAAACTAGAATAACAAGCGAGTCAGTTGTCTCCAATAACTTGGTGTTTTTCCACTTCAGAAGATTTTCTGACAGCATGAAAAGAAACACTCCAGTCAAACACAAGCTGATCTGTATGTGATTCTGATCCGCATCAGAGGCTGCCCTGCGATCACTCCACAATCTGGGATCTGCGGTAGCAGAACAGAACAGAACTTCACCCACCCTTTGTGGAGGTTGTCTGTCCCTAATTTAAAACACCTCTTAGCTGGTCTTTTAACCCTTTCAGTACATCAGTGCACACCAAGAGCTTTCAGCGACACATGTTATTTGCACACTTGGAAAGAAAGGCAATTCTTTAGAGCAGAAAGGCAAAGGTCTCAGTACCTGTGGGCCTTCCATGCTTCCCTCTCTCTCACACCTCTGTGCAGGTGCAGATCACTGCCTCTCCCCAGACACCCTGCCCCTGTCACAATACCACTCCCAGGACATGGGTGCTCACAGCTCTACTAAATCAGTTAGAGGACAACACAGCTGGGTTTAAACAAACTAAATTTCACAACAGACAGACAAGATATACATGGAAAAGTTGTTATTATTTTCAAAATTTTTATGAACATCAACTTTCATTTGAGAGCTTTGGTGGGGGGGGGGAGGAGCAGAGTGGGAGGGAACAGCAGGTCAGCTATCTGCAGGAGTAACCCCAGTTTTCCAAGCAGCTCTAGTCTGGGACACTTGGTGCCCGCAGGCCTGGGTGCCCAGTTTGCCCCAGTCACTGAAGGCGCTGGTGAACCTTGTTCTTGCAGAGTAACCTAGTGAGAGCCTGGTCACCACAGATCCCCAGGGGCTGGGCTACAGAAGCAGTGAGACTTGCAAGCCCTTCAGCTCTCTTGAGGTAGGAGGAAAACTGTGTTTCTGTTGGCTACACTGCCTCTCCCGCAGGATGTGCGACTCGGCCTCCCAGAGTGCCCGAATGGCTGCAGCAGAGGGGGTGTAGGAAGGAAGCTGAGTAGGAGCCTTGAAATGCCAGTGGTTTCTGCAAAGATGTTTCTGTGACCTCTGTTCGGTAGATCAGCAGTTTTGGGATGTCAGGTTACAGCAATGCAACGCGGTAACAACAGGCACATGAAGGGAGGCCAGCGAATTGGCACTGTCAGAGAAGAAATCTTTCGTAAGGGTCCTGTCTGCCTGTCCATGTTGACAGGATCAGACCTCTTATGGCTACTGGGACTTACCTACAGGAGCAAAGCCTGTGAGACCAAATCCAGTGTGGGTCACTTGGCATCACTTCCTACTTCCGTGAGTCAAGTAGCTGTGTGCCACTGTGAAATAAAGACTGCAGCCAAGCATTTAAAGTTAAATATCTTATAAACTATACACATATGTCATCCTGAGATAGTGCCTGTAACAAGTCCCAAGGTAGATAAGCTTCCTGAGCCCAGAGGTCCTCACGCTGCGTGAGCGCATTGTTGTCCTGTTTTGGCAGGCTCCTGGCCTCTCTCGGAGCATGCTGCACTTCCTAATGCTCTTTTTTTTTTTTGGGGTGGGTCTAGTAAAACAATCAGATTGACGACTGCTACCAGCAATTCCAATGGCATTTCTTCTGCCGCTCAGATGAAAGCATTCTTGATCCTTTGCCAGTTCTCTCAAGGCTTGCAGAAACAGGCTCACAGCTTCCCTTTCTATTTTTTGGCCAGCCAAGAGCTGTGTGGCTGCAGCCTCCTGCTAGAAGAGCAGCTGTGCTGTGCCGAAGACACTTCTCATGACAGGGGAGAAAACATCAGTAGGAATCAGACAGAAAAGCGACAAGTATGAGCCACAATGGAGGGAAGAAGCTTAATACAATGCCCGTCATCCAGAGGGTCAAAGACCATGCGTTCCAGTCGCATGGGTACATAGTCCTGTTCCGAATTCTGACAGCATCAGCTCACAGTCAGACCTTTTAAACTCAGGAGAAAAATATTTTTCAAAATTCTCTTTGCTTAAGCACTATATATTCAAAAAGTTCTTTTTATTGTTTCAGTATTTTAGCCCTTAGTTGATTAGTCACCAAAACCTGTCAGATGCCCGCTGCCATAAAAGCACTCCGAGCACCTCCAGCATTTGTAGGAATATCAAAAAATAGCTTTAGCAACTAGGAATTATGCAACAGAAGGAGAAGGCAGGACGAACTAGATTAATGCAAGTTGTAGTGGATTTGTTAACGTTAAGTGTATGACTCGTTGCAGAATCATGCCAGAAAATGGTACCATGTAGCTTACTGGTAAGGGCAGTAAAAAGGCTAATGCGTTACTTGAGTCATCAGTGAACCACTCGCTCACTCAACATACTATTTCCAGCTGAAATCAAAAGTTTCCAGTAAAAATGCCTCTACACACTGTAAGCATCTTACAACTCCCTCTTCCTTTGAGCTCTACAGTGATAGCTGCTTCGTTAACATCGTGGTTCCAGTGCAAAAAAACCCCTCCAGATCCCAGACCTTCTTCCTTTACACTTTTGATTGTCTTTCATCTGTCCATTCCTGCTTAGTGTTCTGTAAAGCTTGAGTCTTCTGTTCATCTACCTGGACATAGTCCACTCTCTGTTCCTCAGACAGAAAAGGTTTCTGTGGGACAGAGAGGAAAAAACCAATGTATTAATTTTCAGGTTGAAAAGGGGTGCTAGTGAAACTTAGCTTGATTTTCTGTTTTCCCTTTCCCTCATTCCTTGATTGCTTCACTTCACCTTGAAGCTCACAGTGACATCAGCTGACAAAAGCATTGCTCTGCAGCCTGCTTTAGCTATAATTGTCCATCTGTCACCCTGTCACTCAGCCCAGCAAAGCAAGCGAGTGAAACGTGCTGTGCTGGCTATTTCCATGCAGATAATCATTCTCTCCTCATCTGAGTGATCCTGCTGCAGGGATAACCTAACTGATTTTAGATACAGGGAGGGTTTAAATGAGAAAGCTTAAGAGTCTTTTGCATCTGGGAGTATTGGCTGATGGGGAAAATGATACACAGGACATAATGACAACAGTTCATTGCTTTGCAGTGGGACCTACCCACCCCCTGGGCAGGTTAGAAGTTCTTTGGAACAACGAATGTATTTTCTCAGCATTGCAAAGGAAATTGAAATGGTTTTGGTGATGCAAGAATAAAAATGCACATTTTGCCAGGTTATAAGAGATGGTACTGTTTTACCCCATGAATTTATCATGGGCTGCAAACTTGTTACTGCAAAGAGATTTTGGGGAAAACTAGCAGGAAAGGCTTTGTGGAGACTTTATGAGAATGAAGGAGCATGCAGAGATCCTGCAAGCATCAACCAGCTTGCCCACAAGCCCTCATGGCTGTACATCCCAGTGCAGTCCCGTGCCCTGTGCCGAGCTCGTGTTAATGACATCCCCATGAGTCACACGAAGGACACCTTGTCAGCACCCTAAACATGCTTTTATTATATTAATCTTGAGCCTGGCACAAATACAGTCAGCTGGAAACACGACTGGCTTCATCCTGGCACTTTGGGCACCTAGCAGAATGCAACCCTGGGTCCCCATTTCCTCCCAGCAGACAAAAAGACAGGAGGCTGTGGGGTTTTTCAGATGACTCGTACCTTCTGCACAGGGGATGGGGAAGCAGAGTTAAAATCCAGTGCTAAGTAATCAAGGTTAGATTTCCTTGTCCATGGAAAAGCACCACTGTATGGAGATGTGGCCTGTCTGTGTTCCTGTCAGGAAAGAAGAGAAACTTTTAATGCTCTTAATACATGATCCTAGAAGGAAACAGGATCACAACTGTGAGCTGGGAGATTTGCCTGGCAGAATGTGAGTGAGAACAGTCAGGACTCACATAATTTTCTATGCCAAAGGTGCCTTTAGTTACTAACCACAGCATAACACTGATAATTGTGCGATGGCATAAAGAAACTGTGAGAGCCTTTTTCTCCTGGTAATTCTGGCAAAACAAACAAAACAGGCTGATTTACACTAAATTTTATCAAGAAGGACTTGTGCCCAGCTTCTCAATCCAAGCCCTTGGAAGGCTCAGATTTGCAGGGTCTCCTCGTAAACATCATCATTTAATGAATTTGAAGAAATTGTGAAAATTCTGCTCAAATCTAGAAACTGAAAATTAATCTCATAAAATCACAGATAACCACAAACATATGACAGGCTTTTCTTGACTAGAAAAATCAAATGGGGAATGGTTACAACTGGAACTGCCCTCTTGAACAGATTTCAGTCTGGCAGAGATGTGGGTTAAAATCTGAAACTATGGTTCATGGAGACTGTGGTCAGTTTTGCAAAATATTTTTATAGTTATTGGTATTGGGCTTTGGCTATGGAGCCAGATCTGTAGACATTGGCTCAGATGAATGGATTTGAGATCCATTTCCACCTAAAATTCAAAGAAAAACAAGATTCTGGTCTTTTGCAAGATATGGCTAAAGAGTAAACGAAGAAAAGGAAGCCACAAAGCCAGATGTTCTTCTTTCATGGGATGGGAAGTGGGGTTAGTGCCACCAGCCAAAGCAGAAGCAATAAGAGGCTTTAATGGGAGTTCTGTTTCTGCACAATATTTGGTGTGTTTCTTTAGGAAGTGCACTAACGGCTTTCTGTTATTTCCTAGGAGATTTTGCAAGGCACACTTTAGAAGGTGAAAAGATTTAATTTTCCTTTGTCTTAATGAGTTCTCATGTAAATATGGCTGATCCCTGTGATCTCTTGGAACTGCTCAGCAACATTCGTGGGCGAACAGCTGAGTTCTGCAGAGCAGGAAAAGGGCTTCCCTTATCTCTCTGTAAATTGGTCCCAGTGTCTGTGGTTTAAAACCATTTCATCATTTGCAAAAAAAGAAAAACCAAACCAGAAGGCAAAGGACAAACCTCCTCAACGTTTTTTCTTAGAAAACAAACTTCTGCATTCTCCATCAATGTGACAGAGCAGAATAAAGCAAAGGATGGCTGTGTGAAAATGAAGATTACCATATGAATGTAACTTTCTTCCTCTTCTCCGGAAACTGAATTGGCAAATATTCTTGCTGAATTAATACCGTCTCTTTCTGGTGAGATAAAGCTCATTCGATTGCTATGAAGAAAAACACAGGAGAGGTTAAGGAAGCATCTTACAGATGCACTGAAATGAAGCCAAAGCCTGACACAGTCCATATGGTGAATAAACTCACACTAAGGCTGCAGCCTTTATGAAGAGGATGTCCAAAGCCACTCCTTAGTTCTAGAAACAGTGTGCTGTATCGGTGAGTGATTTTTTTTACTTTTTTCTCTGGGATTTATGAAAGTTTGCTATCTGCTGTGACAGAAGGTGTAAGACATTGAAGCAATTCTCCATCAAGGGGCACAGAGATATCTATCTATCATTCATTTGGGTAATAATGGAGGCAGTTACTTGGCTGTGCAGGTATCCACATTTTGGAGACTGATGTGAATTAATCAGCTACTGGAGGTACATGCAAACAAACTTGTCTGGCTTTGCACACAGTGTCAACACATGCCACCCGTGCTGTGGAGATGGCTAGCTCAGCCCTTGCACAAGGAAATCTCTCCCATGAACACAACTCTCAGAGGTGCATGGTGACTAAATTACCACAGGTGAGCACAACGGGCTTGGTTAATAGGAAATTAGATGGCCTTTCTGTGCAGCAAGAACAGCATAATTCCTTGCACTGTATTAGTTCAGGCATAACTTCTTTTTTATTTTTGTTAGTGTAAAACATGCAAACTCACCCCAAGCTCGTTATCCTTCAGGACTCTGCACTCTGTCAGCACTGATTAACCTCAGTGCTCTGGCAGGGGTGCTTGGGAGGCTTTCCCCAACAGGCAGTGCCAAAGGGCTTAAGCAGCCTTGGACTGGGGATGCGAGAGAGGGCTCTGCAACTGAGAAACTTTCCACCTTGTGTCTCTTTTGCCCTTCACATGACATCCTCAAGTGGGGGAGTGGAAATGCCCTGTCTGGCACTCATGCCAGCAAAACCTCACATTTTCTGGAGCGCCTGGGGTGTAGAGAGAAGGTTGATGGGAATTTCTGGCTTTTGCATGCACACTTCAGCACAGCTGCCTTTCTTATTGTGCCAAGATTCCCCCAGCCAGCAGGCTGCAGTCCTCCCCTGCTCACAAGTTCCCTGAAGATGAGTCTTCTGCTGCCCTTGGAGCCCAACAGTATCATCTCTTCACACTACCTGGGCTTTGGGATCAAAAGCATTTGTTTTACCAACAACTAATCTCTAGTGACAAAAGGTCACACCAATAGTTCAAGTCTGGATTGCTGTGTGGCAGAGCAGAATTCTACACCCAGTCTACAATTCAGGCAGATCTTTATCTGATCTGGTTCTCCTTTGCTATATTAATTTTCAGGTGCAAAAATGGCTCTATCATAGTTTAGGCATGCCAAGCTTTTAGCCATCAGAGCAGCCACACCAGAGTGCAGACCAGCTCCAGGCTGTTCAAAAGGAACCTTCAAAACATGATGCTGAATTCTCTGGAGCTGCCCATTGTGAAAGGGAGCCCTGCTTTTTAGAGACAGCAAAAGCCTGGGGGGGCGGTACTGAAACAAACCCTGGGGAATTTGTGTTTGTGGACTTTGGCAGGAAACTTTCTTGTGGGGTGGGATAAGTAATTTTTAACTCTATTCCACACTAATGCTCAGAAGATTGGAATGGCAGGTTTCTTGTTGACTTACTAAGGCACAGTCCACATCCTGGTCACGGCAGCATGCTCCCGGATTGTGGAGAGGTTCCTCAAGTCCAGAGGAGGTGGTCGTGCTGTAAGTAAATACAAAAGGAACTATGTTTTCAATGAAAAGTACAGACAGTTTAGAAAAATGCAGTTTTATATTAACAGAAAGAAACTAGCAGAGTATTTCACAGAACATAACCAAGTCAGAAATCAGTAACAAATGACCTCTTTGGTCAGTGCTGGAAAGCAAAGTCCCCCAACCACCCTAAAATAACAGAATAAATATAGTGGGCATAAAGATGCCCACAAGATCCATACGCTTGCCCCAAATATGCTTTGCATATGCTGCCTTGGAGAGGCTGTTCAGCCTACAGGTTGTAACAGGTTTTGGTTTCTGTTCTGAACAAAAAGGTCCTATACATGGGGATCAGGATCATTCCTGTCACCAGTGAAGGTACACGTGCCCAGCATTCTCAAAACCCTTTAAGAAAGGATATGAGTTTGCTTTTCTTCATGGCAATGGTCTAAATGTCTGTCCCCACTTTACAGTAGCACTGCCTGAACCAATTTCTGAGTAACTCTGGCTCTGCAACCCTAAGAGCTTTACTATAGGCTAGGTTTAGGCAATTTCTCCACTTCAAAGCTGAATTTTGTCCCCAGTATATTCTCTAGAAGTGCCACCTAGATTTTGGACATGCCACGAAAACCAGGAGTGGAAAATTACCATCAGCAAAAGCATCTGCAGAAAATTCCTAATTAAACTAAGACAGCTGTGCCTACCCCACAGAGGTTTAACCAACAGCCCACACATCAAGTTTGACTACTTGAGTGTTTGGATGTCCCATTCCTGGCAGGCCAGAGAGCTGGTGAGACAGGAGCACATGTACTTCAGAGTGGCCAGGATTTAGTCTGCTGTCTCTCCCAGGCGATGTCCCTTTGCAGTCCCAGTGGGAAGCCGGGCACTGTGCTTATGCAGCCACCTGGGCTTTGACTGCAAAAGCAGCCATGGAAGCTCTCCCTCTGCTCACAAACCACCCTGCAGGCACATCCCAGGCTACAGTGCTCTAAGTCACTCACGCAGCATTTCAGCCCATCCTCTAGAGGGGGAATTCCTTTAAGACATGCCAAGGACACTGTCACAGGAGGTCACCCGTGTCCCCACCGTCAGGACCCCCCGGCTTTGCACTTTAGGTCTGCGCTTACACTTCCTGCGAGGCTTGAGGTCTCGGTTCACTGGAGGGGGCTCCACGTCCGAGGGAAGCTCAGGCAACGGGCTGGTGAGTTTTTCAGTGCTGACGACAGGGAAGGTGAAGGTGGCTGAGGCAGGGCTCATGGGGATGTAGCCGTCGGGGGAGCAGTCGGAGCCGGGCGCGGAGGGAGAGGTGCTGGGGCGCATGGGCACGTAGCTGTCCTCCGAGCTGTCCGCGGCCGGCGAGCACAGCGGCGAGAACCGGCACGGCTGCACGGGCACGGGGGAGAAAGAGAAACAGGGCCATTAATGCACAGGCAGCCCCCTCCAGGCCGGCAGCTGCTGTGAGCTGGGAACACGCCTGAGCCGAGCCCAGGCCGGGACTGTGCTGACGGGGCCTTTCAGAGAGGCGCAAGATGGAGCGACAAGAGACAAACGCAAGAGTTCAGATGAACGCTCCAGCTCCGGAGCAGTCCACTCTGAGCTTCACAGGTCACTGCTGGAAACTGGAACCAAACTTATTGGTGACTTTATTGGTTAAATCCTCCAACTTCAGCGAGGCTGCACTTGCCCCTCACAGCAGTAATTCCGACCTATAAAATGAGGGAGGATCCTTAATACAAAAAAAAAAAGTCTGAAAGGAGAACATCTGATGAAGGAGATTTTGGCAAATGTGGAAGCCGAGAGAGCAGACACAGACCTACAGCTCACTTCTGATCACTGAGAATTAGCATTAGAAAATAATTTAATCCAGGTTAGTGCTGAGAGGGAGTGATTACAATCCTTGGAAGCTTTCAAAAGGGAGAAAAATATAAGTTGCCCAACACCAGCAAGGATCTCCCACATGAGACAGTATGCAGCACCAGGCAGAAGACTGGCTATGTGATATGAGATGGTGCTGCATGGAACTGTGTCTGTCAAAGGCTGAGGCAGGAAGCTGTGGACTGATAGAGCCCTCAATCACAGGCACTTTGAGAGCAGACTCTGCTTTCCTGTGTCCTAAAGAAGAGAGATCCCTCAGGACCATGAAGTGATAGGCTTCTTTAGACCCCTTTTTCAAGAGATAAGCCATTTGTTCTGGTGCTCTTGGTCAATGGTTTAATTCTTGAGGCCACCAGTAACCTTTTCCATAACAGACCCAGCTTCATCTACTTTAAAAACAGGATGCTCAGTATTGAGGCCTCTCCCTCCTTCTTCTCTCAAAGGCTGCCTGAGGCCACAAAGCAGCTGTCCAGAAGCTGCCCAAAGCCAGGCACTTTTCCCATTTTTTTAATTCTTCTGCTGAACAGAGGAGAGGAATGATTGAATATCAGCATGTGAAATTATTCACTCTGAAGTTTATGTGCCAGTGTTTCAAATCTGTGCAAGCAGAGTACTTACCAAATTCAAGCTAAGCCTCTTATCTCGACTTCTTAAGGAACTGCCTTCCATGTCTGCTGCAAGGAAAAAAAAGTGATTAAAAATGGGATAAGGCAGCGCAACCTTACAGAGATAATTCCGGAGTAAAACATATGCCTCTAAAATAATTAGAGTTTTATAAAGATTCCATAACTCCTAAATGAGGAAATCCAATGACACTTAAGACCAGATCCAACTCAGTAGCATTTCAAGAGTGATTACATCTATTTTAAGTATGATGAAACCAAGGAACCTGTTCATGTATAATCCAGCTGTAATTTATGCTTCCTATACCACAAGCAGTTGGGGAGAAAGACTGGTGTGGGAGCAAGCAAACAAAAATTTAAATGCAGCTCCTGCTCTAGTCGTTCTCTGTTTTCCCATCTGTCAAATTGGGGAAATTATATGAAAAGGGGCTATTATAGAGAATATTATTTCATTATTTCTTGAAAGTTTATTTAGGAGCTTTTTAAGGTGCCAGGGAAGCAATTGTTATTGTACAGAAAATGGTGCGTGGGGGAACTTAATGGTAGGAGAAAAATTCTTTGCTTTGTCTTCCAGAAGTGCTGATGTGGTGCAAGTGGCTCAAGGTGATGGGAAATGAACAGCCAGAGACACAATCACCAGTCTCTACATCTCCTTGTGCCGGTGGGCCTTTGTCTTGGTGTAGGTCAATTTTATTTTCCCAGCAAAAGCCAAAAAAACCCCCAAATCCAGCATTCAGCGCATAGAAGATCAGCTGTGGGAGATGCTTACAACCACCATCCTTTTCTGAAAAGGGATTTTCTGTGCAGAAAATGGCTTTTCTATGGGAATGCCTTAAATCCCTGCAACCATGCTAATCCATTCCCCACTCCTATGGTGGAGATGACAGTACTGCAACTGGGGGCATTTTTGGTGATACCAGCAAAAAAGGCCAAACAAGAACAAAACAATTCTGTTAGTGCAGATACATGTTCAGATAGACACAGTCACTGTCCTGGGACAGCTACATTCATTTATTGTTTTGGCAAAAAGACATTGAGGCACCAGGCTGTGGCAGATGCCAGGATACAGGCGCCTTACAGCTCATCCTCCTTCCCAGCACTTCCACCAGCATACGCTGTCTTTGCCCTGGGCTAATTACATTTGTGCACCTTTTGGAGGTTGGCAGGGCAAAAAATTAAGTTAATAACTTGAATGAATTCACTGGGAAAGCTGCCGAGGAACTGCTGCTTTCTCCCTGTTTCTTTTTCTGATCTTTCTTGTTAAACACATTTTAATTCAGAGTTTCACCCTTCAAATCGTTTCAGCTGCACTTAGGGTAAGAAAAAGTGGCAGCACTTATTAATTCATTGCTGCCCCCGTCAGGCAGAGACAATCCTGCAGCACAGCAGCATAACATGACATTTGGCCACTTAATCCTCTTAGAAATGTTTTGGTGTAAATTGGGTTGGAGGAACATGAACCAGCTGTGTTGGAAAAGAACATGTGCAGAAGCAAGAGCAGCACCTTTCAGGGAGGAACCAAATGTAGCTGATAATTAAGAATAGCAATTCCAACCAAATGGGTGTTTCTCCAGAAACCTTCCAAGAATTGTCTGTACACTGATAAACAGGCTGAGCAGAGATCTCCTTGCTTTAGCTTCTGAGCTTTAAGAGCAAGATCTAACAGCCCCACACACTGTCTGGCCATTCAAACTGCAGGAGTCTAAAGGATGCTTGTTCTTAAAAACTTACATTCTTTCCCTCATCAAAAATGAAGGTTTTCACATCACTACAATATACTTGATGATTTCCACCCAGGTATTCTAGCTGCATCCCTCTGTTCTGTGGCTCCATGTAATAAAGCTTTCTCATACTGCATATGCTAGTTTTTGACACCATGACATTCTGGGTTTTGACTGCTACTCTTGTTTGTGATGATGGGGTTTCAGGAGTGAGTGGAAAAGCCAGCTCAGCTCAGAGCAGAGTTTGCTTTGCAGCCTCGCCTTGCTCTGTAGCAGCAGGTTTTCAGACTGCCCTGACTGAAGTGCAAGGACAGAGTGGGATTTGTTCAAGGACACGCAGAGTCCCTGGTTCAACTGGGATTACATCCCATCCCCAGCGTCTCCCTTACTTCCTGGTCTTTAAGCTGTGAAAAGACACGCAGGTCTCATAGAACAGACTGGGTGTAGCAAAGCAGCACAGCTCCAGAGGCATTTCCCACATGCAAGCCCACACTTCGACCTGTATAAACAGAGTTTGGCATTACCCAGTTCAGTGCCTGACTTCTCATTTTGGTTTTTCTACTGCTTTCTCTTCGGAGGAGGGGGGCGGAAAAGTAGCAAGGCATGTGGCACCCTGAAGGGATCAGAACCGAATTGCTGCCCATGTGTACACATACTGAAAGGCTTCTACAGAGCAGGAGCTGAACCTGAGGAGCAGGCCTGAATCCTGCTTGCTAATTCATTTGAAAGCAGCGTTTTGTGTTACTTTGGGTGGTGTGTGATTTCACAGAGGACAGAGAGGCACAACTGGAAGTCAAAACCACTCTGTGCGTGTGGGCAGCTCCATCCCTCACATTGGTGCTGCTTTGCTGGCTCTTGGAAGTGCACTCACCTTTCCAGTTCCTCATGTTGTCTAAGCTGGATAAGGAAATCCTCCTGGGCACCAGAGTGACCTGAGCCCGGCAGATCCCTGCGTGTCCGTTCTGGAGGGCCCCGCCGCCCACCTCGTCCCCCCTCCTGTCGGAGAAGTGGGTGGGCTTGGGCGGCCGCGGCGGGGGCGTGTTGGACAGCACATCCAGCTGCGTTACACCGTAGGGCAGCGCCTTCTGGCTCTTGTCAATCTGAAACGTTGGTGTCAGCGGCGTCCCCAGCAGTGGAGAAGAGGAGGAAAAATCACTGGATGGCCCGCTAATGTCTATGTTCCTGGACACAATGCTGGGATTTGCCAATGGGGCTCCGTCCTGGTGCACAGTGCCAGCACTAGTCGGCTGTACAAGGTACAAGGAGGGCTGGGATTGCAAGGAGTCAACAAAAACATCGTCTGATGATGTTTGCTCCAGAGATCTGTCTGAATTTGACCAGCTGTCACACCTGCAAAGAGACAGAGGTCAGAACCTGAGCTTTCCTTTTCTCTCAGCTGTAAGAACAGAGCAAACAAAAAACCCAACCCCACAGTTTGCCACAAGATCTGTCCCTTCCCTCTGAGCTGCACTGGAGGCTGGGGCACTTTGTGGAGCACCTTGGGCAACAGCAGGTGTCTGGAAGGAGGCTGTGTGTGAGATCCTCAGCCAGCCACCCACCCACCCTGGAAAGGGACAGGACCAACATATGAAGCTCGACCACTAATCTGTGCTATGAAAAGCACGCTGTAAATTGGATTAGTCTGGTGGTCCCCTCTTGTGCTTGGGAGCCAGCCCTGAGTGGCAGGGCTCCTAGGACTCTGTGCCCCAGTTTCACCCCTGGACAGGCAGAGGGTGGCTCCAGCCCGACACATCTGGCAGACCCCAGACTCACCTGTTGTGGCTGAGCTTGCCCGACTCGCAGTTGGAGAGGAAGAGGTAGTCGGGGAGGAAGACTGACTCGGACTCGCTGGGGGTCTCCTCGGCGGCAGCGTCGGCAGCAGCGTGGTCCACTGAGAAGGAGGGGTCGGCGATGCGGGAGGTGTGGGTGGAGGCAGCCGGTGAGGGCTGTGGGGACGAGGTCGTGTGAGACAGGCTCTCCACAGAACCTGCAATGGACACGGATGGCCCGGCTGAGGGACAGCTCTGACTTGCCCTGGCCCTCTGCCCATCCTGGCTGTCACCACCTTGCTTTTGCACCAGGGATGTTTTACCCCAGAGCGGCAGTGAGTCAAAGCAAACACTGGTTCTGGGGAGAGGGGAGCCTGATTTTGCTCCCCCTGCCCCGGCTGTCAAAGTCCTTCAGGCTGCAGGAAGTGCAGACCCCCTTGCTCTGGGGTCCCTCTCTCCTGCAGGGACGAGGCATCCCTCCTGTAGCCAGCAATGAAGAACAGACTCTGCTGAAGAAAGAGCTGAGGCACAGCAGCCTGTTTTATCAAGTTTTTTTTAGTATCTAATGCAAATAATTAATTATTCATCTCCAACACTTCAAATTAATGGTGACAAGGAAAGGGATTGATTTCTTCCCACTTTCTAGATCTCGGTGGACAAAACTGAGCTTTCCAGCTTGTGGAGTAGCCAGACAAGCCCTGAACTTGTCTGCAAGCTCTTTATGCCTCTCTCGGCTCGACATCAAGCCACAAGGGCTGTGGTGTGGCCGTTGCTGGAGGCTTCTTGGCTGTGCTGAGAAAAGTGACACTACTTTTCTGGAGGCCACAAGGCACAGAGAAGCCTGTGCCCAGTGACACCTTCTCTGGGCATAACACTGCAATGTCCCCAAGTGGGATGGCAGGATGGCAGTGGGACAGGAGCGGGTCTGGGCTGCAGGCAGTGGGGCTGGCCCAGAGCTGGCTGCCTGCTCACACCACCAAGGCCACCCTTCAGTGGCAGCGTGTGGCCAAGACACTCAGACCCATCTGGCCTGAGCACTGCCTGGCAGCAGAGAAGTCTGGTTCTGTTCCTCTCCCAACCTCTGTCTCTGCTAGAGAGCTGGGCAGAAGGGAAGAAGGAGTGATGGCTGAGCCACACAGAGTCTAGCTAAACAAAGCTTTTGGGGCATTTCAACTCAAAAAATCAAGGGCAAGTCGGACCTCCCACAATGAGCATCTGTGGAGTGGGAGGGGTGTCTTTACAGAGCAGATCCCCAAAAGCATCTGCTCCTGGCAGCAAGCTCAAACAGTGCCACCAAGAGTCCTCAGTTAGAGAAAGTGATTTTTCTAATGAAGTTTCAGGTTGCTGCATGGCAGTTCCCTCACCAGAGCTGTGTGGGGATGGAGCAGCATTCACTGGGTGCTTGACACCTGCAGAGCTTGGCAGTGGGTGCCCATCTCTATGGCTCAGACACTGCCTGAGTCAAAGCTGCAAAACCCTTCTTCAAAATGAAAAACCCCACAGCAAAAACAAACATAAGAAATCAGTGATTGCTGATAAAACTACACCGAGAATTAACATGCCTTCGAAGTTTAGCAAGATGGCAGATTTCTCTAATGCTGATATCCAGAACTTGATGGAAATGATGGGACCCAGCCCCTGACCAGCTGCATGCATCCTGTGGCCCAGATCATCTTCATCACTGTGTGATAAGGTCCTGAGACCCTCCAGCAGCTCCAATCTAGCCCCAACCTCAAAAGAGCCACAAGCCTTGGCACTGTACCAGGTTGCTGTAGTCACTTCTCAGCCCTGGAAGGTGCTGGGTGTACATACAAGCAGACCAGGAGGGATGGACAGGGCTGCCAAGACTTGAGTGGTTAGGCAGCACCATCACTAAGCACAAACAAAACCCCCTCAGGCACATGGTGCAGTTCTCGGGGCCATCCTGTACAGGACCAGGAGCTTGGCTCAATGGTCCTTGCAAGTCCCTTCCAACTGAGGACAGTCTTTGATTCTACTGATCCAGGGTCCCCTGCTAGCCACAGCAGGCTTCACCCCTCATCTTTCTGATGGCAGTCAGAAGAAGAATAAACCAGCTGATCTTCCCTCCCTGCACTATCCTACACCTCATCCCTTTGAACTTGGGAGGGAGCTGCCTCTTTTCTTCCTGTCTACCAGCATTGACTCCCTGCTGCTTCTTTCCATTAGCTTCGGAGGTCTGGGTGGTGGTGGGCCTCAGGTCAGCAAAACGTATAAGAACGTGCTTAAATTCAAGTTTAAGCAATGGATTTGCTTTAATTTTGAGCAGGTGCTTATAGCAGCAGGGTTTCAGCAGTAAGCATCTGGAAGGAATGGCTTTTACAGGGTTTCACATTTGCAAAGCAGAGCTGAGGGCTGCAGCCTTTCCATCTGAAAAATAACTTTTGTTCATCATGCTGGCTCAGACAGTAACTCTGCTTTCAAATCTTGGACTCTCAGAGCTGTCTTGCAGGCTGACAATGATCAAATATACACTGGACTAACTCCCTAGGGATCTCAGAAAAGCATGTTCACTTCACCATCTGACTACGTTAAAAAAAACCCCAACAAACCAACAACTAAAACTGCCACAATGCATAAGAAAGAAATTAATGACATTCTGGGTTATTAACACAGAGAACGAACAGGCCTGAACTCCATCTGGTACTCACAGGGTTTAGCCATGGATTATCCCATCAGGAAAGGCTGTGAGCTGTAGAACACATGGCAATGGTTGTGAGCAGGAGGGAGGGATGGGGACAGCACAGACCTGCCCTTTTCTAACCTTCAGGGGCTCAGGGACCTGCAGCCAGCTCCTCACAGACTGTCCCTGTCCCTGCCAGCTCTGGCGGTAACCGAATTGTGTGCATTAAAACTGTACCACGACAGCAGCTGGGCAGAATAAATTATGCATGGCTACTTTCAACAGTGAGAACGCAGAGAATAGGCTTGGTGCCTGCCATCCCTTTTGCCAGAGAGACAGCAGGAGGCTTCAGCTGCCAAAATAACTGCTTTGGTGGCTACTAACCCAAAACATTTCTGCCCTGCAGTTGTGGGGAAGGTCACCACAGAGGCTGCACACCATCTTCCACAGTGACTTCTCCCATTAATGGAAGGGCCATTGCTTGGAGAAACAGAGGGCTTTTCCCTCCTGCTACAGACCCCAGCCCCCTCCCCAAGAATTGTTCTGGTGCAACAGCAGTGCAGGGACACG
Organism: Corvus cornix cornix; assembly: GCF_000738735.6. Taxonomy (NCBI): domain Eukaryota; kingdom Metazoa; phylum Chordata; class Aves; order Passeriformes; family Corvidae; genus Corvus; species Corvus cornix. The sequence continues at coordinate 11,900,651 of NC_047058.1, read as the reverse complement.
GTGGAATAGGGGTGTTCTGCTCACATCAGTCACCTCCAAGGGTGCACTGACATACCAAGGAGGTAGAAATAATACTAGTAAGGCTTCCTAATCACACTGGTTAAACAACCTTCCCACTAGATTCTCCAATGAAAAGCTGTTACGTTGCATTGTACATAGGATAAACTGTGCCCCTGATGTCCCACAGTCACTTCATTTCATCCCCTCCCCTGCCCCAGACACTTAGGCCAAGCATCCTCTCAATCCCCTGCATGGCCATGGGTCCTGAGGGGCTGGGGAATGATGGCTCTGTTGGGAGATTTCACCAAAGATGGAAGCAGGACTTTGCATAGATATGGTAGGAAAACCAGGAGCAAGGCCTCTTCCTCTCTCCTCCAGCTGACTCCCTGAAGGTGCCAGCTCCCCTGTCATTTCCAGTGCAGCCAGCAGCAGTTTCTTGTGGCAGCAGTGTGAGTGCTGCTGGCAAGCCCTTCCCGACAGCCGTCCTCCCAGGTGCTTCCTGACATCTGCCTGGAACTGCCATGTCATCTCTGCCTCTCAGCTGTCCCCTCTCTTGTTGACTACAGAGCTGTGCTCACAGGAGCCACGGCTTTCATAACTTCACTCCGCATCTGGCTGCCAACACCTCTGGCGTGGGGACCTGGCTGTTCATCCAGCTTTGCTGCTGGAAGGGACTAACTGGGAACAACAGGACAGTGTTTAAAGCTGAGTCACTGTGTACACCTGTGTGTGCACTTTGGGCATTAAGCAGAGAAAGCAGTAGACTGTGTTTTGGTCTCAGAGTCAAAGCAAATTTTCAGTGACGCACAGATTAAGAGTGATATGACTCATATCAGGGACTAGTATTTTTTTAAAACAGTAGCATTCAAGTTAAAAAAGAATGTGGCATTTAATAGGGCTTTTCTCTTCTAATGTTAATTTTTAAGGGTAATTTATTTAAACCTACAGGCTCTTGGAGGATTTAGGAGATCCTGAAAAGCTGAAGCACTTAGCAACTCTTTGAAATGTGATGTGCAACTTGTGGAGCTTGCAGATTTAAATCAGAGGATCTGGATGTGCTTGACAGCCTGACCTGGATACACCCCAGACCTGAGCTCACCAGCAGGAGCTGCAGGATAAACAGAAGCTCTTAGGAGCTATTTGGCATTAGAGATACAGTAAGTGCATGTCTGGAGGCTTAGCTCACGCCATCGTTGATGGGGGCTGCAAGTTCAGGTGCCAGACTTCGTACTGAACCAAGGCAAATGCTCTGCTCTGCTGAACTTCTTGGGGGGTAATATCCACCTTGGAAAGTGTCCGCTTTCCCAACTGGTGCTGCAAGAGCTGTCATTTCTCATCCATCAGAGCCTACACTGGCAATCTTTGCTGCGAGAGAAACACCAATGTGTAATACTCTTGAGTATTGTCCATGTGCAAGTCTTAAAAGCAATAGTTCACTGCACCAGCAAAACAGGACAGGCATTTCCCAGTATAAATGCACCCATCCTGGGACAGCCATTGTCTTAGCTCCTCTGGCACAGATCACATCCCCCATGAACATCCTCACACAGTGCCAGGAGAAGGGTGCCTGCACATTTGAGAGACAAAAATGATTTTTCTCTTTTCTGTTTTGCATGGAAGGGTTTACCTTAATTTCAGAGGAACTGGTAAAAGTATATCTAAAATAATCCTGCACCAGAAATAAAAATTCAAGAGCAATAACCCAGTGTCAACAACACTAGGAACTAGAACAGTAGGAAGGTGGTTACTGAATATCCCTAATTCCATCCAAGCTCCAAAGGGCGGTAGACTCCAACCCCTACCAGCCCTACTTTGAAATTTGTATTCATGGGCAGCTTGTACTGACACATAAAAATCTGTCAGCAAGTTTTCATGGTTTTTCTGAAGTGAATGGGAGAAGAACAGACATCACATTTGTAACAGGACCACTGCAGTGTTCTTCCCACTCCCTTTTCCCTCAGAAGACACTACTCAAAAGAAGGCTAAGCAATGCCAGGAACTATGATAGAATGAAATAAAACTTTCTGATAGCCTTTTGTTTCCTATCAAGTTGCTAGGTAATGGTGTGGCCATGCAGCACTTGCAGACACCAGCAGCTCTCTGAGTGCAGCAGCACAAAGACCATGGAAGGATAAACTGCCTGGCCACACTACATATCCCCAGATATATTACTGCCCTAGGGCTCGTGTCCCTCCATGGCCACCCTCTTCCACTCTTGCACTGCCTTTTATCACATTGAAAGGCTTCGTTCTGACTCACTTCCTCTGAAACTCTCAAATTGCTGCTGTATCTGCCCCTTGGAATTGTCAAGGGAAGGACAGATTGCTGTTATCTGAGCCCGATTGTCTCATTTAAAAGGTAAGTTAATGATGGTACAGGTCCTGACTTTAATTACTGGCTACATCCATCTTGCAGTGGTTAATTCTTGGCAGCTTTTCAAGAAATTCACTCTGCTGAGTATATACAGGTGTAGGGCCTGGCAAAAGAGCTACCTTTATGCTTCACTGGCAGGACCATCTCTTAAGTCTAGACACACACTTCTAACACTTTCCTATCCTCTGCCTTTTCTTTATTTTCTCTTATTAACAGACTAAGGCAGCTTAGTGTTTCTGTCATTGATTTATGTACGTGCATATACACCCAGGTCTGTGCACATTCCACATCCAGCAGAGCCTGAGAAAATGGGAGTTTTGCAGGATGCTTTCCTGGAACAGGTGTCTTACATTAAGCCAAACTAAATAAATACAGGACATGTAATGAAATAAACGGCCCCAGAAGATAACACTCAGTCAGCTTTTCACATAAACAGCACCTTTTCTTATTAAGGACCTGCTGTTTGCTCTAGCAGGAGTTGCTTCATCAAAGTGAGACCAAGCAGTCAGTGAGTATTTCCACCCTGCAGCAGTGAGGTCCCTGAGAACTTTCAGGTCAGGGTTTAGCAGCCTCTCAGTGCTGTGTGGAGCTATGGGAATCACACTCCACTTCCACCTGCCCAGCCCAGTCTGACAGCAAGGCCCATGCCTCCTGCACCCCTGGGAATTCTCCCAGCCTCCAAGATGAGTGTGATCCTACCTGTGCCATCTTCTAGGTGTCCAAAGTTACAGATCTGGCTGATATTGTGCACCCAGATCTGCATCTCCTCCTCGGTCTTGGCTACCAGGTAGAAGGTGCGGTAGGTGGTTCTCACGATGAAGACAAAGTTGTTCTGAAATTCCTTCTTGATGAAGTTGGGCCCCGAGTGCTTCAGCACTTCACATTCATTGAGGTCGATGATGCGGATGGGCTTTTTGGAGTGGTTGTTCCTGTAGTATTCCAGCACGTCCGGGTTCCCGCTCATGCGGCCCCTGCGCAGCACGAACCAGCGCTTCCGCCAGGCCTGCAAGGGCACAGACAGGGCCTTAGTGCCAGACACGTGCCCCAGCACCCAGCCCACACACAAGCACCAGGGTCTGAAAAACCCCTCAGCTCGTTGAATCCAGTTGTCAAGCCAGCACTGCCAAGCCCATCACTAAACCATGTCCCCTAACACCACATCTGCACGTTTTCTTAAGAATTCCAGGGCTAGTGACTTCACCAGTTTGCTGGGCAGCCTGTTCCAATGCTTGACCACCCTTTCAGTGAAGAAATTTTTCCTAATGTCCAAACTAAACCTCCCCTGAAACAACCTGAGGCCATTTCCTCTTGTCCTCTCGCTCATTACCTAGGAGAAGAACCCGACCCCCACCTGGCCACAACCTCATCTTAGGTAGTTCTGGAGTAATAAGGTTCTCCCTCATCCCCTCTTCTGTAGGTTGAACAACCTGAGTTCCTTCAGCTGCTCCTCACAGGACTTGTGCTCCATGCTTATTTTCTTTCAGGTTTTATAGCTGTTTTGATAAGCTGGCCAAATTGTGATTTTTATTTGGTACACTTACTATCAAGCTTGCATTTGAGATAGGAAAACAGGCAGAGGGTTGTTCCTTGGAGGTCAAGATGAGCAAGATTCTCCCTTCCCCTCACCCTGCCAACATGATGCAATCAAAATGATCCAATAGGTCACCACCTCATCCATAGAGGAGAGAACACATTTTTCTTTGTAAAATGAAAATACCGAGAACTGTGCATACGTGGAAACAAGTGCCTTTTGCCCAGCAAAGCCCAGGGCTCTAGATACCCTGTGCAGCTTCCCTCCTATGGTTTTCAGTGCTATTACAAAGCTTTTAATGAGCTGCCAATTACTTCTGAAAGCCCAAAACAAAGCCTAAGGGAGTTGTAGTGCTAAAAATTAAACAGAAAACTTCAGCACCTTACAAAAGGACGATTATTTACACAGGCATTGTCAACCTAAAACAAACCTGGCAACCACTGATGTTTTTTGACCCTTGTGACTGAAGGTATGGGTCCCATACAGGCTTAAATGAAGTCCTGGCAGATGCAGCATCACTCTATAAAACTATATGCCTGTTCCCAGGAACAAAATAATATACTTACCCTTTTTTCTTCTGCAGCTGTTTTTGTTCATCAACAGTATAAGCACCTCTGTGTTGATTATAGCTGTCACCAATACACCTACTCTGAGGGCCAGAAAAAAATCAATCCTGATCTCTGTCCCACAGAAAAAAGGCCAAAATAAGACATTAGGACCTTTGCCCCTGCCGAACTCCATAAAAGCTGTTGGATACGTCGTGCCCAAACCAGCCAGGCCAGGGAGCAGCCAAAAGTAAGGCTGCAGCTGCCTCAGCTCTGATGGAAACCTGGGAAAGGTGCAGGGGCTCACATGCTGCCCAGGGACCTCCAACAACTGCACAAACACCAGTTGCTTTACCTGCCTCCATCTGAGTTAAAAGTTTGCTGAAAGAAACATCGAAACAACCACTACCACAACCTTCCTACCTGGATCTTACCCAAGAACTGTTTGCAAAAGGACTTTGTCACAATGATGTAAATCTGGGTGGTAGCTTGTGGTTGAGTTAAAAATCACACTTCTTTTGCAAAGAGTGGATCTGTCAGTTTAAAGACAGGCAACCATTCAATCTTAAGACAAAATAACTGAGTTCAGACTGCTTACAGTAAGATGTAAGAGTCCTTACTGGCACAGTTTAAGATAATCCAGGCACTACAGGTTTTGCTGATGCCGAGTTCCCACAGGCATGGTGATAGCAAAAATGAGCAACAAAAAAATATCAACAATCATTAAGTCAGGAAAAAGCATTTCTTTTTGTACTCCAAATTATTTTTTTCTTACAGTGCAGCCAGTTTTCAGTGTCTGTCAATATTCACCCAAAAATTTATCTAAGAAGTAAGTCTGTTCAGCCTGTCAGCACCTCAATCTGTTTTGAAAGCAAATGATTCTTCAGAGACCAGAGAATGAAATATCCCAGAAAAAGCTCTTGCAAGGCTGAGCAAGCCTGTGTACAACAGGTGCTTACAGACTAGGGCATCACATCAGGAATAAACAGGAAGCAGAGATGAGGTACAAAGTATATTGCACAAAGAAAATTAAGTCTTACCACCATTGATCTATTGAAGTTTGAAAGCAATTTGATCTCTGTCGGAAGTAACTAGAGATAACAGGTTACTGATGTATCTTAGACAACTCTAATCTTGTGGATGCCAGGGAAAAAGAGAAACATACACAGGAAACAGAAACAAAAGAAAAATGTTTAATGGAGAAGAAAATTTCTGGACTAGCCAGATACAACACTGGAACATGGGCCAGCAGGTACCTCATGCACAGTACTGAAAAGAGCCCAAATCCCTATCACCTGCAATCCAAATCCTGCACAGACTCAAGGCACCCCCCACAGATGGATCAGGGCAGAAAGTCTCACTTCCTAACACACTCCCACCCCTAAACAACCAAAGAGAAATGCTTCAGTTGTGAGAGAAACTAGAGCTACTCCTTTGCCTCCCAGAAAAACAGGCTGCTAAAGCAACAAGTAGAAAAACCCAAACAACAAAACCACCCCCTGACAAAGCTACCAGCCCTGCAGCTTAAATACACCTGGCTCCTGCTGATGGAAATTGGATAGAAATCACCTGCATCTGAGCAAGCTGAGGAGGGAGGGGATGGGGTAGGCAACTGTCTCCCCTAGCTGGCAGCTGGGGAAAAGTGGGAGGTCAGGGCTACCTGCTGGTGGCTGCTACAACATCCTGAGGCAGCACAGCTCAGTACCTGATCCTGTTTCCAAGCATTTTGATTTTCATGATTCTAAAGAAGTGTGTGGGTTGTGTATAGCACAACCTGGGCAGCTGGTGAGATAAAGGAGAAAACTGCTGCTGTGCTATGTGGAAAAGCCTGTGGTGCCTCCGTTAGGAGGCAAAGGCTGGCTGTGGTGTGTGTGAGGGGCTGTGGCTCTGCTGGTTTGGGTCTAACCCTGAGAAGCTGCCTGCTGACCTGTTTCCCTGTAAATACACAATTTGATCATTGGGCTGTTGCTGTGTGACCGGAGAGGGAGAGGTGCCCGGTCAGCGTGGCTCATGATGGGAGAGGAGAGCAGGGCTGAGTCTTTGAGAGAAAACACCGGCTATCACAGCTGAGCAGCCGTGAGAACAGGGCTGAAGGGAAACAATGCCAGATAGCTGCCCAAATCTGCACTGCCCTTGGGAAGGGTGGGCCCCCCACTCCATCTCCCACAGGGTGGCCCTCAGCACCTTCCCCAGGCTCATGGTGGGGCCCAGGCAGCCAAGCAGCCCCATGGCAGCTGAAAAACAAGTAGATTTTTCTTGTGGGGGTTACACAGGGACTGTAGAAACACGCAGGGAAGTGGGGGTGGAGTGAGACAGAGGAACTGCCCTTTGGTGATACCACAAGCTCGAACAAGCTGACAGCTCTTGGCTGCCACCGTTGAGTGCCCCAAACATTAATGGGCTCAGAACCTCATGGAGCTGCAGGGACCAAAGCAAATACCTGCCCGTGCTGCCAACCCACTGCTGATCCTGGAGCACAGGGGAGGGACAGGCACCAAGGGATGACAGCCTGAGCCAGCAGTGCAGGTGAACCAACATTTGCACACTCAGATCGTCACAGACATTTAAGCGCTCAACCCTTCTTGAAGTCAGGTGCCATGGCAGGGTGGCAGTGGCACAGGATGGTGGGGACTCTGCTGGAACCACCTGGCGAGCTCACCTGCTGCCCTGTGCCAGGGGTGCTCTATGCCTGGCACCAAAGAGCCGTCTGAGGGAGCAAAACCAGTGGACACTGCCTCATCCAGCACTGCAAAATGGGGAGTGCTGCCAGCCCACTGCCCCAGCATCCAGCCTTGGCTGGACACAGGCAGGCCAGCACCAGGGAGGGCATAGAAAGGTGGGAAGGGATGGGAGCGCCTCTTCCCTGGGTGTTTGCTTATAACATCAGCTTCATTGTACCATCAAACTGCATCCCCACACACACAGTGCATTCACACCTCACCTCTCCAGGCTCCTTCTCTTGTCCTCCACTTTCTAAGGAAAAAGTGGCATCAGCTGCTGACATGACACAGTCACCTGCATGAGTGGGGTTGAAAGACTATCTTTTGCACATCCTCTCACATTTGACATATCCAGTCCCATCACTGTCTCCTCAGATTAATTTCCATTCTGAAACTTTCCCCAATATGTGCCTTTACCCACAAAATGTTGGCTCCAAAACCCTTTTCCTTATCCTACAATGCCGAGTGATAATGCACAGGGTTTTTGAGCCACTTGCAGCATGCCTGCAAGTGGACAGGAGCAGCTTTGCCATTGCCAATACACAGGACTCACCCTGTCCCGTGGCACAGGCAAAGCAGGGGTTTTGGTTGTGGCACACCTTTCAGCAGGAAGCTGTTATCTCTGAGTCAAATATCCTCTCCTCATTTTCCTGGCACTTGCCTGCAATCTGCTGTGTACCTCCTTTCCCTGGGGTAAGGAGATGCAGCACATTGGGGTCACTGGGAGCCCAGCAGTGACAAGCCTTGGCCAGACAAGACAGCAGCAGCAGCTTTTGTCTCATGCATGCTGGTGCAGAGGGTGCCTGGCACCCCACAGGCCCCATCCGCAGGGCAGGCACTTGTGCTGCTCTCCAGTGCCCACCCCAGCCCCACGGCAGAGCGCAGTGGGTTTTACACAGTTATACATTCTCAGTAGTTTCCTTTTTACCATTTCCCAGTCACAAGGCTGCCTCCTCCTTTCCCTGTTATGGGACTGTCCCCCTGTCTGCTGAGGGTGTCGGTACCAGGCTAAGAGAGCACCTTCGAGCCCCTGACTGAGGCCAGTGGGGACACCCGAGGAGGCAGCAGGGCCAGACTGGCAGGGCTGTGGTGAGGAGAGATTTATTTCAGCTGATCAGAGCCAATAATATCTGCCAATATTTAGTCTGGAGCTGCACACGCTGCCAAATTTACAAGAGAATGTGGATCAATTTAAGGGTGAAAGACTGCACTCCCATGGCTGAGATGAAGTATATACTTCAATAGGGTACTGATTCCTGGGATTCAGCCTAGGCTCCTCAATCACACTATGGAAAGGTTCTATGCATCCAGAACAGCTCTATTTCCATTTCAGTAGGGTTTCTAGGAAAGAAATTGCTCCTTCCACAATCTGATGTCTCTGCTTCTGCTGCATGAGTGGTGTGAGGTTTAGAGGGCTGCTCTTACATGTGAGCATTTGATCTACCTCAGCAGTGTCAGACAAAACAGGCCACGAGCAAACATATTCTGGGCTGAAAAGCATCTGGCTAGTGAACAAGGCAGAATGAGAGCTGAAAAGGTTTAGCCCAGGACCTTCGTCGCTTACCTTCTGCCTGACGACCATGTTCTCGTTTGTTTGTACAACATATCCAGTATTTAAGATCTAAATAATTTATTAGAGGACGTACAAGCTCAGTGAGGTAAATTGGCTTGAAATGTAAATTGCCCTGTGGGTTTTGATTTTTTTCTGGTTTTAACAACAAAACACGGAACAACCAACGAATATGAAATTCTTGACCAGCTATATTAATGCTTACAACTCCCCCATGAGGATAATCTTCATTTTACACAATGCAGCAAAGGGGATGGCAGGGGGAAGCAGAAAGAAGGGTGGCTGTGTGCTGGTTCCTCGCCTGCCTCGTGGCCTCGCAGCTGTGCTGCTGGCACAGGACATGTGCTGGTCCCCAGGCCTGCTGCAGGGCCTCTGGAACTCAAAGAAGAGTTTGAGAGCTCAGTGATGGGGATGACTGCAAAAGGCTTGACTATTTGGGATTGCTCTCACCCCACAAAATCCCTTGGAGAGGGGAAAGCAGCAAATCCCACTGGAGAAGGGTTTGGTATGGCTTCTCTCCCACAGCTGGTTGAGGGCTATGAATTTCAGTGCCACTCCTCCTGCCACTCACTGTGAGCCCATGTCTTAACCCACCACCCTTGGGGAAAGAGAACTAGCAGAGCTGCAGGATGACAGTCCCACAGGAGTGCCAGTACTTGAGACAAGTTTTCACAGCTTGTCTTTTTTAAAGAACAGTTTTTAAACAATTCCTGTGGAAAAAAGAAGTTAAGCGGAACTTTATAGCATTTGCTATAAATGGCCCAAAAGAGGAAGTTAAAATTCATATGTAGACAGGTTTGTAAGCAGCTGATTCTGAGCCCACTAAGACCATATATGTTAGCAGAGGTTCCCTGCCTGCACAGAGTGGGAGGTGTCAGGGCTGCAGAGCACTGTCCCTGCAAGAGGGATCGGCAAGGAGTCGGGACCAGCTCCCAGCAAACATCCTCGTGTTCAAAGGGGACATTGTTGGGAGCTCTTTGTGCCACTCTTTCCAGAGTAAAGGGCCAGTCCCATGCAGCACATGCTCCTCGGACTGCGAGAGCCTTGCAGAAAGGCTCCTGCCTTGGCAGCCTGCAGTGCTCAGTAATAACACTTGATTTACTCTCACAGAAATCAGATGGAAAAGACCTCTTAAACCAGCCAGACTGTCCCCCACTTGGAGTTATGGTTTTGCTGTTTTCAGTTGTGGCTGTTGGTCTGCAGCACCCATCAGCTCTGCATAATTAATCTCTCCCTGATGAGGCTGCCTGCTTGTCCCTTCCAGTGTGTCCCTGTGGAGCACTCTGGGAGCAGATGAGCTCATTGCCCATCACTCACTGGTTTAATGCTACTCTTGGATTTTGTCTCCCTTATTTTCAACTCAGCTCTCACAAATGTCGTCAGCAGTGAGAGGCTGAAACTCATAGTTTATGACTGGGAAAGAAAAATCAATAAATACTCAATTTCAGAAAGGGAGACTCCTCCCTTAGGCCCTTCCTCTGCCTCCACAGGCATGTAATTCTATTTAACCTAGAGAATAGAATAAGATATTTTTTGCAGTCATTTTTCTCCCTTTGCTTGGGTGCCTGAAGTTGAGGGGCATTCCCAGTGGTGCTGGAAAGGCATCCTTCCCCTGCCTGTTCATGCCCACTGCACTTCTGCTTTCTCAAGGCTAGGGCTCAGCTCTGGTGGGAAAAAGCTCTGAGCTAACCAGTGTTTCCATACAAAACAGCTTTCCACACAGACAAATGGTCTGGCCCATCCTGTGCAAAGGGCCATCACACAACGGGATCAGGACAGGCTACACCCTAACACTGGATTTCCATCTGCTACATCATGGTCCTTTATTGAGTCACTTTTCTTTCTCACCTTGGTAAGTTTCAGAATGACTCTAAATGAATCATTTTTCAAGAAAGTCAGCATGAGCCCTCGGAGGAGACGTGACGGGTGCGCAGTGCAATGGGAAATACCTTCTTCCTTTCAAGGTGTTACAGCTACGTTAATTGACTAAAAACACCAGTCAGAAAATTTCCTGCACTTTAAGTGCAATGAGAGCTTTGTAATAAAGCACCTTAGAGGACATCCTGTAGAAGCAGAGAGGTGTCCTTTGTTTCTGTTTCTTTACATGAAGAAATCTGTGGTTTGTGAAAAAAAAATTACACACAATTTAAAAATTGAGAAAAAAATCCCCGAGTCATATGTTGCCTGCTAACCTACACACATTCCCATTGCCTGCTCTACATCCTAATCCATAATATTTATGGTGCTTTACATAAACAAACATCTGCAACAGAATGAGTCACTGCTATCTAATAAACATGAAGATTCTTTGTAACTCTAATGGGTTTGTTCTGGCGTGAGGGGTCAAAGTCAGAGTGACCCAAAAACTTGGGAATTTTAAGTTCTTAAAATACTTGCAGAAAATAAGAAAACAAGTTCTGAAAGTAAAATCAATAATGAAACCATTTCATTTTGGGAAGGGAGAAAGGAGCCAGACACTTGGATGAAGAAATATCATTTCACTCATGAGCCCTGTTCTTTAATAAGAGCAGTAAAGCACTGTGCTTCTCACAGTCATTTTGATGAGATGCTTCCCCTGAGGACACTGGCAAGGTGGCACAGTGTCCCTTTGCTCCTCCTGCAGGTAGGGATTGCTCACATGACTCTGTGGGCTGAAGAGGAGCAGCACTGCTGTGCTCTCCTCACTTTCCCCATGGCTCCTGGTAGGTTGGTGTCAAGGGGCTCTCCCACAGGAAGAAATGTGGGTGCTGTGGTCATGCTGCCCACATGGGTCCCTGGAGTTTGCAGGGGGAGATGCTGATGGAGTATCTCATCCCACAAGATCTTGCTATGGGGAAAAGCTCACTGACTGATCCCAGCTACAACAAATACTGCCACAGCAGAAAATCACCACAGCTTCACTTCACCCAGGGGGCTCAAATACGTCAAATGGCCTCACAGGGTCCTGACCTGAGGTGTGTGGGGCAGGCAGGACCTCAGTGTCACCCCAACACTTGACAGATCTCACTGCTCACCACTGTCCCGAGGCTATGGATGTGTTTCTGGGCTGACAAAGCCTTGCCTGTGAAACACAAACCAGCAAAACACCCAAGAAGTGGTGGCAGGATGGCAATCCATTTTCAATGTGTTTCTTTAACAGTGACATCCTGCAGCAGGCATGGAGTCAATGAGCTGCCCTCCCCACTGCCAGCCCAGGGCATCCCACCTCTATTCTTCCTCCTATCTTGACAGCAGTGGTGTTGAAAGCTTGGAGCTTTCCTTGTGAACAGCTGCCCTGGAAATATGTGCAGGCCTCTTTGAGCTCATTTACAGAAAGTACAAGGATCAGTCAATATGAAATTAGCACTGATGCCACCCCAGGGCAGGAGCCCAGCCATGGCCCGAGGGCTGCACCTCTCAGGAGAGGCTTGTGGCCGAGGGGGGTTTGTCAGGAGCACCAAGGGACCAGGGCCAGCTGGCAATCCCGACGGCATCTGCGGGGTGCCAGGAAAAAGGCACAGTTGGTATTAATAAGAAAATGAAGTAACTTCCCAGCTGCACTTGGCTGTGGTTCATTGGGACGAACAAGATGGTAAAGACGGTCTCACTCACTTTCAGGAAACAACGGGAATTTTTGTGACTCAGCATCACTGTAAAGCTGTGCCCAAATCGATCTGGAGAACTGATGAAAAATCAGGCTAAGGAAAAGAAAGTCAGCTGTGGTGTGATATCTGCACAGGGCTGGGAATAGCCTTGGCCCCAGGATGGCCACCGTCCATCTGGGCTGCCAGCGCTTCCACTGGACTGCTAGCTCTCATCAAGAGGATGCTGCAATGGGTGAACCAAAGCCCTGGGTGGAGGGACGCTGATTTTGGCCAGCTGACCTTGCCCCCACCCTGGGCAGGCAGGTGGACCCTGTCCCACCTGTATCCCTGCAGCCTGTGATGCCAGGCAGGGGGTACCAAAGTGCCAGGCCACCACGGTTGGCCTTGACTCACATCATGAACACCCTCATGAGCATCCTCATACCCTCTGTTTCCTTTTGTCTTTCTTTTTCACTTTGTGGGGATGTAAAATAAACAGCTCAGAGCAGAGTTCCCAGCAGCAGAAGACAGCACTGGAGTGATTATTGCCATCCAAGGGCCTCCTCCCACCCAGAGCCCTCTGCTCCTCCAGGACAATTTTCCTTCCCAAGGGCAGGCACAGTGAAACATTAATTGCTTTAAGCTGCCCCTCAAACGACACCTTCTGACTGCTGCTACATTTTTGCAAGCATTTAAGCTCCCTGACAGTGAAGACTTACAGGCAGGACTCTTTACATGAAGATGTTTACAGCCTCGCCAGCTGGCCAAGAGTTTTAGTTCCATATTCCCTCACAGCATGTTTATATGTAGCATTTAAAATGACATTGTTATCACCCTGAATGCAGCTTAAGTTTCTGGAGTGCCTTTTTTCACCTTTGAATCCTAAAGCACTTGACAACTGGTACATGATGGTTACAGCCTCCATATGTTGTGATTTGCTCACCTGTCACAGGATACACCTGCCTCTGAAGCTACATTGTGTTCCTGATAATCAGGCTGCTTCTCCACACACCCACAGGGATGTACTCCCATCTGTGCATTTGGCTGCAGCCAATCTGTAGTGACACTTTTGCTTCTGAAACCCTTTTTTACCTGCATACGGTGGCAGAGGTCGATGGACAGAGAATTGCTGGTCTGGCTTGGTGCCACTCCTCTGGTCAGTTAAAAAATAAAATTCAGATTTCTCAGGATGCAGGATTGGGCTTTTTACAGAAACAAGTTGAAAACAGAGTGAAAGGAGAAGCTTAATACACTGACACAGGTCTTTCTGGATTTAACTATTAGCTTTGTTTTCTGTTAGTGGAAAAAATGCCGCTGAAGCTTTAAGTTGCCTGATAGGAATTCCGACTTTTACATAAAAAGTGCTTGTATAAAATGGCCTGGAAACTCTTAAGATCCCCCTGAATTGTTCATAATTAATTCTTTAGCAGTAACTTCAGTAATAAGTTATAATCTTGAATAGTGGTAAATTTTGGTTTCTTAGAATGGCTTTAATCCAAAAGTCTTGCACGGTCTTATAGGATTTTTGGAAGACTCTGCATGGATCTTTGAGATCTTAATGAAAAATAGGTTGCTCCCAGGTTAAGAAACAACAGTTCTGAAATACAAATGCTGGATATAAGCATCTGCTGAATAACTGAATCTAGCTAAGTCACAGGAGTCTTCAGTCATTTTTGGAAACAAGTATAGGAAAATGTATATACCAAAGGGACTGAAGTTTGGACAAATTTTGAGCAAATTTGCTAAACTAATAGCTTTTATGGAAGGACTCCAAACCTGCTTTGCTAAGGGAAGAAGGAGAGTTGGGGCTAATCCCCTTTCTTGTCATTTGCAAACACAATGTGAATACAGATGTGCAAAGCAGTTAAAGACTAGAAAGAGCTGCCTGGAGATTGCACCCTGTCTCAGGCTATCAGGAGTCCCTCTCTCTATTTTACTTGGAACTGGCAGTTTTCTCAGTATTCTGTACACAAACAGAACAAATTTTGCTGTTTCACCTTGTTAACTGAACATGTGGTGTGAGGTCAGCAACAGTCGCCAGCCTATCTACAACTGTCTGTGCTCACATGATGCTGCAGCTCCAGCATAAACAGGAAATTGGGCAAAGTGACTCTTTTAGTAAGGGACCACAACACCACTTAAAAAAAAAAAAAAAGTTCAACAATAAGCTGTCAGACCTAATGAAGAAAAGCAGAGTAGCCAGCAGGAGCAGAATAAAAGCTGCAAATGTTTAGGCTGTAGCACTTTTGCCTGAACATAACAACAAGGTTCAGGAAATGCCCCTACGTTCAGTGTCCTGCTCAGCTGATCTGGGTGTGCACGGGAGTAAAGAGCCGTATCCTCCACAGCCCCTTCGGGCCACAGCTGGGCTGTTCTTTTTTACATCCTTATTGACTTCACGGCTACACGCTGCAAAGACTTTGACCTTTGCACTTCATTTCACTCCTAAAATTGCCTGGAGAAAGGAAGTGTGCGGGAGGCAGGCAGAAAAACAGGGAGGAGGCGCCCATGTGTGGGAGGACTTGTCGTAGAGAACAGGTCACTTTTGTTGAAAATAAGAATCAACCTTTCTGCACATATGGACAAAGATAGAAAGAAAAATAGGAATAGGTCCAATCTCACAACAGCAGCTATATAGTATCCAGATGAGCTCTGGTTTTAGGCATGTGGAGGGGGGCATTGATTTAATTGCATGCTCCAAGCTACACAGACTCAAAGATCTCTCGGATCTACGTATTGGCTTGAAATCAGTCCCACGGGAACCACCCGGCCTTTGCGGTGACATTTAAACCCCACTGATGTAAATGGCAACGCTCCCATTTGCTCTGAGGGGGCCAGGTCCTCCTCTTGACAGGAAGCTTTGAGAAATTCAGAGATTCCCAAAAATGGAAACATGATATGAAGAAATTATCTGAATAAAGGAAATCTGCCTCTGGACTTATGAGCAGTATTTCTACCAACCACATCAGAAGATGAATTCTCCCTTCATGGGTCTAGCCTGGCTTTTGTGGGTTGCACACAGGCTGCCCTCAACTGATTTTTCTCCAGCCAGAGAGCAAATATCTGCTGGTGACTGCAGGCATGGTGAAAGTCCCTGTTGGGGGGAAGGCAGGCTGCCCCCAGAGCTCTTACCCTGGCCACGCCTGGTCAGGGCAGGCATTGTGCAGCACAAACACCCAGCTCTTACAGAAGCACGGGCGGAGGGGCGAGCCGGGTACCACAACGGGCTGCCAGGGCTCCTGCAGGAGCAGAGAGTGTCTGCTGCACTGGGAGAGCTGTCAGAATGCAACCAGAAAACAAAGAAATTATGGGGAAATAAAGGGAAGCTTGGAAAGGTCTGTATTTGTCCCAGAAATGCTGTTCCAGCAATCAGGTCTGTGCAGCCTCCAACTGGAAGCAGCGCTGTGTGATTCAGATGCTCAGCCAAAGCCAGTCATCACCGGCCAGATTCCCTCGGTGAATATTTACAGAAAACAAACCAGATTATAAACTAAGAGTTATTTGTCAGACCTATTTAGTAAATATTATAATTGTATTTAAAAGCACACCAAGTGTGTGGGCAAGGCACAAACCAAAACAGACGGTGGAATGTGCTGGATGAAGTCTCTACCTTGCATATAGGCAAGGACTGATGTGTTTTAAAGGAGGTATATTTAGGTGGCCCATGCTTCCTTTAAAGCGGGTTGAGTTGAACCTCAACAACACTGGAGGTGGCTGAAAGTGCTCAGTAGCTGGTTTTACACCCATTTGTTCATTTCAAAGTACATTATTAGAAAACCAGCTATGCTATGGAATTTTAAAATATATTTTGATTGCGGTTCTGCTGTTTTCACCTGTTTTCTCATCAACTAAATTGTGTTGCTTAACCTTTAATTATTCTCTAGGCAGTGTTCCATCTCCAGGCCTGGGTTTTCTTCTTTAAAAGCTGTCTTAAATTAGTCTCTGCTTTACACTTCACAGGAGACAGAGCTGGTTTTTAAACATTTTTAGACTTTTTTTTTGTTCTCCTTAGTTTGTGTAAAAGTGGTCATCACTCACATGGCTCATAATATACAGCATCCACTGCCTGTCATTTTTTATTTTAAAATACATAAATGTTAGGAAAAATATAAACAATGCTCCTTGTGCCAGGTTTTCTTTTTTTTTGTTTAAGAATTCTCTCTGAGTTGTCGGTACTTTTTCTGTTGCTGTTGGGCCCTGTGTGTCATCCAAGGAAAGAGGGTTTCAGGACAAAGGGTTTGAAGAAATAGCACCCTGTGAGCTCCGCTTTCCTTCACATTTTAGGTGTGTTTCACAAAGTCAGCTGGTTAAAGTCAGATTGAGTATCCAAACATGCCTTGTGTAAACTTCCCATGCTTAGGAGATAACTGCGCGTTCCTCTGCTCCGCTCTGGGAAGGCAATGCTGCCTGTGAAATTCTGCAGACCTGCGCCTTTTTTCTCAGGGCTCTGCCTACTTCACACTGGCCTATGGAGCAGAATGCTCCAGTGGGGCTGGGAATGAACAGCAGGGCACAAACCCATGGCCTCTGGCACAGACTCGGGACTGTGTGTGGGTCCTGAGCTGTGCTGCTCACGGAATCACAGAACACCCTGTGCTGGAGGGGACCTACAAGGATCACTGAGTCCAGCTCCTGGCCCTGCACAGCACCATCCCCAGAGTCACACCATGTGCCTGAGAGCATTGTCCAAACATTTCTTGAACTCTTTCAGGCTCGGTGCTGTGACCACTTCCCTGGGGAGTCTGTTCCAGCGCCCAGACACCCTCTGGGGGAAGAACCTTTTCCTGATATCCAACCTAAACCTACCCTGACCCAGCTTCATGCTGTTCTTTGGTCCTCTTACTGGTCACCAGATGGGAGATCAGTGTCTGCACCACTTCTTCCCCTCATGAGGAAGCATGCTCATCCTCAGTTCTTTCTCACCTCCTGAGACTGGTTCTTCCCATTGCAAACCACATGTAGGCTAAGCTTTTTCAGCCCACTGTCACCACTGCAACTTTTGCCTGGATGTGGAGACATGAATGTCCCCAGGGCTGGTATATGCTGTACAGCACCGCTATTGAAAAAACTCAGCGTGGCAAATAAACTCCTAAGAGCATATTTAAAGTTTATCTTCATTTACATGACTTCTCAAACTTCCCTTGCTGAATCAAATGATGAAATCACAACATGTTCAGAAATATTAAATCATTTCCTCAACATCTGACTATAACGGGCTGCAGAAGGAAAACAATTACTTCTGGCATGCTGCACACTTTAACACTCTGAATTCTGGTATCCCAGCATATTTACAGGCTTGAACTCTGATCACAGCAGCATTAAAACAACTATGGACCATTATTTATTTCACAGGAAATGCCCGAGACTTGCCAAACCTGGCTTTGCATGGACATTGTGGATTTTAGACCACACTGCACACCCAGGCAGTAACTTCAGGATGCCCCAAACCAGCTTCCTACTGCTGGCCTGTGGGCAGCAGATTGGTGCCACTCAGGAATGTGCCTAACCCAGTACTGGGTAGTGTCCTGCTGTCTCCTGCTGTGGTGTAGAAGGCCCAAATTCAATGTGGCACTAAAAGGATGAGGTGTGATGCAAGGATTGCGCTGCCTGGCTGTGTACCCACCTCTGCCTGCCCACTGCCCACTTTACCCTGTGTGAGCACCTGAGCATCCCCACTCTGGCCATGGGGATAGGGAAGGGCAGGAGCAGAGCTGCTCCTCACCAGCTGGCTGTGGCCCTCCCTCTGCTGTGAAAGGCCAGGTCCCACATGTGAAATCCTGGGAGGGCTGCTGGTGCCAGGGAGAGCAACAAGGGCTCCCCAAACAGAAAGGAGAGAAAAGAGAGAAAAATAGAAGTGCTCATGTCTGCAGAATCCCATGGATTTCACACCCAGAAGGGTTCATTGCTGTGAGCTGATGAAGCTGCAGCTTTCAAGAGGACAGGCCAGCTTTCCTGAGCAGGTGCCTTCTCTTTGGGGTTATGTTCAGCCAGTTGACAGCGATTTGTAATGCAGATTTTTTTGCGAGTATGGCAGGAGTAAAACTCACTGCCAAACTCCACAAATAGTGGAACAGTTTGGGAGTAAAAACAGATTTCAGAAATGAAAGTTCAGCTTGATCTATTGGGAACAACGTGCAATTAATGTGCTCAGCAATGTCTTAAATATGAGCAATGTGGGAGAAGGGTAATAGCTCCCTTTCTATCATTTTTCAACCTGTCAGCACACTAATCTATGAAACACCAAAATCCAGATTCTTAGTAATGTAAACTGGTAAACGTGGTTGAAGGCAGTGGTATTGTGCAGCCTATCTGGATACATGTCTTTTTTAAACAGGAAAGCTATCAGAAGAGTATGTGCTTGTGGGATGGTGAAATAGGATCAATGTTACTGTTACAAAAGTGAGGACAATGAGCCAGCTGGGTTTTTCCACAGGCATTTTCAAAACTACAGCGTTTATTTCTGCTTTTCTGCAACTTCTTCTCTATCTCTTCTCCTCCCTTCCCTATCCCCTTTTTTTTTTTTTTGTGGTTTATGCACTCTGAGCTACACCCAGAAAATGAGGTCACCAGGGAGCAGTAAGGATGCGGATGCAGACTGTGACTGCATCATTTGCTCGGTGCATGCTGCTGGCTGCCTTGTCTTACCAGGGCTCCCTGGAAGCAGCCAGGGAAAAGACCAGGAAGGAGGAGAAGGCATCAAGACTGGACTGCTGTTGTGTGGGGGTGTGCCACTGCCTCTGCTGCTGGTGCTGTTTGAACAAGCACTGGGGAAACACAGAGACAAATGGGATGTGCTGCAGGGAGAGGTGCCTTTTTGTGCCCTCCTGGTGTCTGCAGCTAAAGAGTGAGGGATCCTTCACACCCAGGCTGCTGTGTCCCATGAAGGTGTGGCTGGAAGGGTCTGTCATGCCTCCACCCAGCCACCCTCTCCTACGCCAAGGCTGCAAGCAAATGGGGAATATGAAGAGCTGCACAAGCTCCTTGGCTGTCCGCTTTCCTGCCCATTCCCCTGCTTCACCTTAGCGTGACCTGTGCCCTCCCAGCCCCTCCCAGCCGAGCATGGCAGGTCAGTGCCACCACCTTTGTGCATGGTCACCTACATACCTTCTGCCCTCAGGGAAATATCTGTACATTTGCTCCCCCTGCGTCCTGACTTCTGGGGAGCACCTGAAGCACATCTGGGGCACCTGAATCACATCTGGCTGTAGCCCTGGTGAGGCTGCAGTGAGAGCTCCCTAGGACGATGCAATCCCAACCAGCTGGCGAGGCTATGGTGCTGTGCTGGGGTGAAAGGCCCCCACCTGACCTTGGTAATGACCAAAAAGTCTGTGTTCTGCTTTCCTCTGATGGGAAGAGTTGGTCAACTGGCTTTAAAACCATACCTCAGCCAGCCCAAATTCTATAAATCTTCAAAACCAAAAGTGTACAGTCATCTGCATAATCTGCAGTGCTTGCATATGCAAGGAAGCAAACGTAAGTGTGGCTGATGCTAATACTTGAACTGCTTGAATGCTGTCAACTTGAACTGCAAAACAGGAGTTGAAGTGAAATTCCAGCTGCTTTGGAGTTCCTCTGCTGAATTTTGAAATAATTTTCAGTTTTGAAGTGGGTTTTATTGCTTCTAATCCTATGGGAAAGATTAATGAAGACAGAGAAACTAGCAGCAAAAATGCCAAGACAGCCTTATACACTAAGATCTCCTCCAACCAAAATGCAGACACATAAAAATTCAAAATTCTCCACAGATACAACCATTTCCTGATCAGCCGAATGTGCAAGCAGAGTTGATCCACAGGGCTCTCCTGTGTTGAGGACATTGCACTCCCTTCCCAGTCACTGTTGAGTTCTCCTCTTCCTCCCACCAGTGATGCCCCAGCCGCAGCATGGTTAAATAACTAAAGGTGTGTGCTCAACTGTTTGCTTTCAGCTTGTTTCGAAGAGTGTGAATCCTGGACAGTCGGTGCTTTCACACTGGCTAAGAAAGCCCTGCTCAGAGCATTTACCTTAGGAGGGTGTGGAGAAAGACACGTTCACAACAAAGGAACCGTCTGCAACAACCTTGCTCTGCACTGAACCTACAGTGCTCAGCCTATTGCAGAAAAAGCAGACTTTCCCTGTGGCTGCCTTCAGCTGAAATGTGGTGCTTGGGAGCCATGCAGATTATTCTTTTTATAACAGGTCTCAGATCCACTTCTGTTTTAGAAGGCAATGCTTTGTTCCCCAGCTCTGCCATTTAGGCTCCTGCCTGATGTTACTTTAGGAGTGACAGCATGTGGGTATCAACATGGTGCTTGTAGGTAGTGGTGGGAGAAGGGATGCAGGCTTTGTTTGGAGAGGTCATTTCAAGGGTGTTTATGTTCTAGGAGCAAAGGAAGACTACAGAATAAGAAGTCTTTTCAAAGGCAGAGTTAAAGTAAGAGCTAAAAGGGGAGAGTAGGGGAGTCCCAAATGGGTAAGAAAATTGGAAAGACAGGAATGGGAGGAGCAGGAAAGCTGAAGGAAGGACAAATTAAAAATGAACTGTGGGGACCATGCGGAGAAAGGACTGGGTGCTGCAGCTCTGTGGGGTGGATGTCACCGAGGAGCAGCTCCATCCCTGGCAGCTCACACACAGCACAACCTGCAGAAGGCTGAGAGCAAACCTCTGGTCCCACCACGAGGAAGGCACAGCTCCTCCAGTAAGGGCTTCTCAAAATTAGACCAAGTTTTTACTATGGGTGGAGTAGCCCCATCACATTCTGAATCATCGGCGTGGGCTGGCCATTGTATGCATTGTTATGAGGTATCTCCGTGGCTGAAGCCAAGCAGAAAAGCCAGCAAAGCAACAGGAGGGAAGAAGCCGTTACTGAAATCCTATGAGAGCAGTGAGGAATGATGATAGACAATGCCTCACATCCCTGCTTCCACTGCAGGAGCTGCCAGTGCAACAGCACAGTGTCCAAAGCACAGTGTCCAAAGCAACAGCACGATGTCCAAAGCGCTGTGTGACGGGCATGGCTGGCCAGTGGCTGCTGCTAAAGAATTGCAGAGACCCCTAGAAACCTCCTGTTTTGCTAGTACACTGCAAGCAGAGGGCAAGAGCTAATCAGGACTTGTGCTAATGAAGCTGCCTATTGCTGGGAGAGGATGGGGATGTGGCTGGATGCCAACAGTAATATGATAGGCGGGACCAGAGGGCTCCGCTGACTCCCAGGGAAAGTCTGCTTTGGTAACCTGGTACTTATGCTTTCTTTCTTCCCTCTCCTGGGGTTGCTTGTGGAATGACGCAAGCCCCTGAAGCCCTTTCGGAGCCCCACGCACCTCCTGGAGGCGTGTGGGCAGCAGCCACTGGTGCTGGCAGGAGGGCAGAGCTGTGGTGGGAGGCAGCTGCTGGGCTCGCGTCCCCTCTGCTCAGCCCCGCCGTGGGCTGTGACGGCTGGGGCTGGTGCTGCTGGCAGAGCTACAGCCTCGTGTTTTTTGACCTTTTACTCTTCCAGAGATAGAAATGGGATTTGTCTGAGGCTTGGAATAACTTCCTGCGATTGTGCTGGAGAGGGCTAGTCTGGCTTGCTAGATAGCTGTGTCTGTCGGGCTGGCTCGGGAATGGAGAAAGCCTCTGCTCCGTGACTAAGCTGAAGACAGATTTAAAGGAGCCCAAAGACACAGCTGTGCCTTAGAGAAAAATAAGTTGAGAGCACTGTGCCTTGTCCCCAGTAGGACAACTGGGCCAGGGCTGTTTCTGGCTTTGGGCATTAGCCATTACTGGAAAACCACAAACAACCCTAAGGCAAATGGTGTCTGTGTTTTGATAGTGATTCCTCAGATGGTAACTTACAAATCCTCTCTGGATCAGTTGATGTATGTCTGCATGTGTGGGAAAGTAGGTAATGGTCTGAAAATTGATCCTTTGGGATGATGAGAACAAGCAATAGTTGTGCAAACCTTCCCCTCCTCCTCCACGACTCCTCTGCCTCTGCTGCCAGCACAGGCAGTGACGTGGGGCAGGCACCGAGGCTGAGGTGAGGGCTGCCCTGCTTTCCCTGCATCTTTTGATGTCCTGTGTCTCTTTCGTTCCACCTTTGATTGACTTCTAGCAGACTTTACAGGTGACATTGACAGGTCAGACGTTTTCAGCATCTCATTCAACATTCAACAGATCTCTTGGGATGTCCCAAAGAATTAAGGAAATGTACTTCAAACAAAGCCTTCTCTAAGCAAGCTTTTTGCTGTTTCTTGTATTTTACTCATCACTACTCAAAATCACGGGTACAAGTGCCCGTGTATTCCTGCGTGACTCACTCACAGACTGGCTGCTTCTGACTCCCCTTTCTTTAAGTTTGGAGTAGGGGTGGCCTTGGCCCTTTACTGATATTCCTTTGAGCAACTGAACATAGAGCACCTGGTGGGCAGGATCCTTGACTGAAAATGGTAATTTTGTACTCTTCTGGCCAACAGCAGTGTCAGCTGGAGATCTCCTGGTATATACCAAGGAATACTCAGGCTATATCCAGCCCAGCCCAGCTATAAGCCCCCTCTCCTCATGGATTGGGTCTCTGCAGGCACTTCCTGCTGGTGTCAGCCCTCCCTTCTTGGCACTGCTTGGACAGGACAGGGAAAACAGCTCTCCCCACCCCTGTGCTCAGATCTGTGCTGTTCCTGAACATGAGCGTGTTTCATAGTGGGTAAGAACTAAAAATTTGGCTCTTCCTGCCCAGCAAAAGCAGAGCTGTCCCAAAGCCAAGTCACGTTTCTGTTGCAAACAAGTCCTAATACACAAGTTCAACATACTTAGCACTTCAGTGCAGAGACACCATTCACAGGTTTTCAGCCTCAGGGGAATTCGGGGTGTTAGTGATATGTATCAGCAAATGTGATTTATAATGTAATTGTGTAATACAGTAAGAGGGTAACACTTGAGCCTTTGAGCTTCAGTGTACAGCAGGTCTCTTAGAGAGCAGAAGGAAGCAGTGCTGGACTGCACTGTTTACCTATTTGCATCAAGTTCTGACTGCGACATGTATTTCACTTACTGCTTTCTAAATAGGAAGTGTCAAACAAATTGGAATTTTGAATAAGTTTTTTTATAAAAAAAAAATCTGCAATCTGAACAGTGGAAAATTAACAAAGAAAACCCACTTAGTTTATTTGTAGGTAATTCCATATAATTAATTAATTTTAAATCCTTTAAAATAGTTTTAAAATGCTTTTGTGCATTTTTATTGAATTCCAGTTCTGCTCAAATGCAACTTCTTTCAAATCACATAAAATAATCCTTGATGGGGGAAAGCAAGATTTTCACAGTGATACCTCTTTAATATAAAAATTGTAACATAAAGAACATGAGTAATTGTATATTAAGCTATACCAATGCCTTGATATTTATGGATGAAGATACAGTATGCCTGTTAGCAGAAATAAGCACCACATTTATTTTAAAAACTCCACTTAGTGGTAAATCATTGCACATCAACTAATGAAACTGTATTTCAAGGAAATAAATGAAAAAGTTTCTGTGGCAAAAAACGAGACTAAGAAATTACCATTTAATTCAAAGATTTATACCTTCTCATTTAAGTTATTATAAAAATTGGTGTTAACACTATTCTATGTGAATTAATGCTCTTTATAGGGAAATTTCCTCAGGATGACTGGACTAGATTGGGGAAGTATCATGAGGGGGAGCTATTGAAATTAAAAATAAAACTCCTAGTGCTCCCAGACTGAACAAAACTTGCGGCCTGTGATCAATGGTGTTGCATGCAATGCTCTTTTTCTACCCTCAGTCATGTATGTCAAAAAGACAGTGATGGACTGTCACAACACAGGGAATCTGTTCACCCACAGATTAAAAGGTACCCGAGGGCTAAGTAATTAATCTTTCTCACCACACCTTATTTCCAACAATTCAACTCAGTTACTTTACTTGTGGTACAGTAGGCAGCTACCACGTTTTCACAAGGATTCTGAGAATAATGCACGTTAACAGATTCTTTGGAGCTTCTCATGCACGTGGGTTCCCCCCCCACCCCCCGCTCTCGGTGTTCACAGACTCTGAGCTGGTGGCTACAGCCACAATTCAGACACGGCTAGAATTTCATCTGAGAACAAATATGCAGATATGCCTGACACCTCTTTATCATTAAAAAGACCGGGTCATGATGTATATGCAGTAGTTGGCGCTTTGATGAGCATGCGTGAAGCAGGTCAGCAGTGAGGGTGTCTGCCAGGCATAACATAATGCAGTGTGTAGGTGTGAGAGCAGTCTTACCATGAAACAAACATCAAACCCCCCAAATACACAACACCACAAAAAGATGTAAAACACCGCAGCTCAGCTCCCTGTAAGCTTAGGCTTTTCTCTACTACACCAGAAAAACAAAACCCAGAAGAGAATGCCTGTTGCTCAGGCTAGCTTCAGACTGCAGCTTTTTCTCTTCACAGTTTCGCAAACCATCACAAAGCATTCCGGTGTTCATTTTTCCATCCAGCGCTCTTGGGCCACTGACAGCAATCCTGATACACACTGTGCACTGCAACACAAACCCAGGTAGGCATCCCACACCACGGCCCTGCATGGTTCTTCTACATCGAGAGGCTCTCTCATAGTAACAAACAAATTTCACATCAGCAAAGGTGTTAGATCATCCTGCATGTCATGTGAACTTCCTTCTCATGAAGTTTCTGGAATTCTTTGCAAAAAGCAAGTTGAGTACAGAGCTGAGAGCTTCCTGCCCCATTCTTGAAGGTCTTCTAACACTCCACCAACCTCTTACTGTCATTGTCTGACCCAGTTCCAGGAGCAGGAAGCCGTGCTGCTGTATCGTCACCTGACAACCAAACTCCACACAATCTGCCCTGCCTGCAGAGCAGGGATGGTGGTAGGAGCTGTAAGCAGAAGCGTGAAGTTCACAGTCGCTGGTTTTGCTAACTGAATCCCACAAAAAGTGATGTGAGATAAGGGTTGTTTGAGCACAGAGCAAACAAACACCCTACACAGATCCTGAGACTCCAGTGAGGTTAGCACACTTAGAAGAGTCGCTATCTCTCATGACCAAAAGATAACTGCTGAAATTCAGCCTGACAGAAGCTCTTCTGTCAAAGGCTGTTTCCTGAGAGTACCAAAAAAAAAGCCCAATCATTCATGACCAAATAATTTGCCCTTCAAGTTTAGGTCCCAGTTCCAGAAAGCGCTTGAGCACATGCTTCACAGCAAGCTCAGGAACAGTCTTTGATCTCATTGAAACTAAAATTTAAGGAATTGAGCCTGCTTTTTTTTCGCCATTGTCCAAGTTTTCCCTGACATTTTCACTGCCCAAAGTCTGAGTAGTACCTGGCAAGATGAAAGGAGAATCTTGACTCCAACTAAGTGAAGTGTTCCTATTTAACCATCTAGTGAAGATTTTCTTTCAGAAAAATGATATTTCACAGTATGTGTTTAACACATACACATTGTCTATGGTATGAAACTGAGGGGACACTTCCTCTTCTAAAGCAAAAGCCATGCACCAAGAGGCAAGCAAGCACCATGCGTGAACATGTGCATGAGAAGGGCACGGAAATCTTCTTGGGTATTGAATGTTTGACATCTACTAATTTTGATTTGCAAATGGGCCATACAAAACCAGCAGCACAATTAACCTCTCTCTGTCTGGGAGCTGAATGGGAAGAAGTCTTCCCCTGGTTTAACAGAGAGAGTGAGGCAGGGTTTGCTTCTGCAAGCCTTGCAACGATCCCTTAAGTATTTGGAAGTGATGGAGTCACCATCCCTGGAGGTATTGAAAAGACATGTACGTGTGGTATTTGGAGACATGGTTTAGAGGTGGGCTTGGCAGTGCTGGGTTAATTAGTTGGACTCCATGACTTTGAAGGTTTTTATCCTAAATGATTCAGTGATTCTGTGATAAGGGATCTTGGGCTGTGGGAGCTCGAACTCTGTAAATGGAAGAGCTGTTTGTGCTCTGAGTAAGGAAGTTTAAGTTTGACCTGCCGTGTGTGTAAGGCTGCAGAGAGGAAGGGCTTTCTCTAGTGCTGCACTCAGAGCAATCTCTCTTTTGTCTCAAAGGACACTGTGGCTGTGACTCTCACACAGCCATCAGACTATTAACACTTTTATTCCAACTAGTTATTTCTGGCTTTTGGAGTCAAAATACCTAAATGCCCAGAGTGCTTCCAGGGTAACTATAGTAATTACAAAAACAAACAACAGCAGCTCGACCCACGGGTCAGCTGAAGCCAAGCTCTGAATCACACACTTATTTTTTACCTATAGTTATGAAAAGGAATTTAAGCTGGACAACAAGGCAGTTAATTTCCTAGCCACCTCAGAGAAGCTCAGCCAGACAAGCTCAGCATAGATGCTGTGACCTGCTCACCCCCTCCATGGGAGATGCAGAGAGGTGGGTGCTGCACAGCCTCCCTGAGCAACAGGTGGCCAACCCTGAGCAAACAGAACTTCATCAGGCACACTTTGTGAACCCACTGGAGGCTGATGGACTCTATGAATATTGGGAACTGATCTTTCTTCTTCTGGGTATTCATAATCTATATGTTTCAGAGAACTCTGAAGGCCAGAGCTCTGAAGTTAGGAGAACGACTTTGTTCAAGCTCTAGACCTGCTTTACACTTTCAGTTCTTCCTATTCCTGCAACAGTGGTCAGTTCACTCTCGGCTGTGTCAGTAATTAGCAACTTCATGTTGGAAGGGGTAGGGTCTTCCAGGAGAAGCCATAATCTAGTCAAATTAATTACCTTGCATTTTATTTTTAACCAAAATACATTTGCTTATACAAGGCTGCATTGTGTTGCTGCTTTACCACAATGAGTTCTTCAACTCCTCTCCCTCTCTAAAAAAGTCAAAATTTACTATCTATTACGATTCTTTAGGATATTGTAAAGACAGATGGCTGAGTAACCAAACACTTTTCAAGTACATAAGCCAAAAACTGAAGTACAATGTGAGAAACCAGATTAATCACAAATAAAGAGCAAATATATTATAGCAGATAATATATATTTTAAGCGTAGACAATGGTCATTCATACTTCAGTTGTGCTTCTATTTATTTTCTATTAAACCAATTTTGCTAAACTAGAGGACCATGAGATGTGTATTATCAGTAAATAAAAAAGATCAGAATACAATGGAGCAAGACCTTTATGATTCACTAATAAACCATGAGAAAGAAACCACCATTCTGGAAGCATCAAACCTTCCAGCAGAACAAGATGCAATAAAATGTGTAAAAGGAGGAGCCAAGCTAACTTGGAGAGAGCTCCCAGTTCTCTAAAGCTGTGTACCTCATCTTAACTGAACAAGATCTAAATTAAATTAATTCCAAAATCTCAAGGTCAAAAAAAACCCCTAATACACTAAAGAGGAAAAGGAAAAATATAATGAAATTTTTGTTTCTTCTTCTGGCTTTCATTAAAACACATCAGTGCAAAATACTGTCTACAGACATGAAGCCAGAGTTGCACAGAGGAGAGAAATTCTGTTCTGCGTAGGCTGAGATAATTCTTGCACATGATACCCCAAAAGGGTGGCCCTGAATGAGAAGAGAGAATTTCTTTTAAGGTGTTGCCCTTGTTGCGTGGGTGTTGTTCACAGCAACAGTGCAGGGAACAGCGCACAGAAAGGACGTCTATAAAAACCACGGGTGCTGTCAGGAGCACTCAGGGATGGGCACCATGGAACCTTTACAGCTTTCTACTGTGGATTAACTGACATTTTGAATAACAAATCTTTTGAATTCTGTAGGGAAAGACAAGGTTTACCCTCGTGCCATTCCCCATGTCCTTGCTGGTTGCCAGGGGAGGAATACTGCAGGCATTCCCTTCAAGGAGAAAACCAAGCTAGTAAAATCCCTTCCCCTAATCCTTCCTACCCCAACAATGCAGAATATTGTTGAGTAAAAATGGAGTCATACTCACAGGCAGCAGATATAAAAGAGACTTCTGAAAGCAGTGGTTGTACACAGAAAGCAGTAACTGCTTTCCTTTTTTTAGACTTCATGGCTTATTTGTTTAAACCACTAAGAGATATTTGCATGTTACCCTTTTCTGACATGAAAAAATAATATAGAAGTAAATGCAAGAGCAAGTAGCACCTCTTGCTAACTTTCAAGTTTAATTTTAACTCATGGAATGCTTTAGCAAAGATCTATCACTTGATTTTACGTTTTTAAAGAAGTAAGGAGTATGACCAAAAATGATTTTACTAAGAGGTGGAAAGAAACAACAGAACCCCAACTATTATCTTTTCTTATTTTAAACTTCATCCCACACTTGACACAAATTTAGAACTGAATGCGGAATTACTCCTACTCTTCTCCTTCACTTATGACTCTTCCTTACCATGTTTTTCAGCAAAGGAGATTGTAAATGTTCCTGGTGAGGGTGCAGTGCAACAAGCAACATGTATGGTGTGTGCTGCAGGCAGCAGCCCCACCAGGTTGAGTGTTGCTGATGTGGTGACTGACACTTCAAGTCTAATTGCTAGATTTAAATGAAGCCTGCTGGGAGGTGAAATACCCCCTGGTCAGGACAAAGATCTGTGTTACACTCACAGTGATGATAAATCAGCCAGAAGCGAGTGGATTCTAAGCCCTAAGATTACGGAGGTTTTTCAGCCACAGTTAAGTGTGGCTGTGGCACAGATGTGCCCATTCAGAGAGCACTGGCCCAGAGCTGGTGGCTTTAGGAGGCTTTTAAAAGGCAGGCTGAGGGAGATGGCAAAAGGCAAATGTAAATGTGAACTCGTGAGCATTTAATGATTGATCTAGTCCATCTGCAGATAGAAAAGCCTTTTCTCAGGAGAAAATATATTTTTTTATTACTTTACAATGCCCAGGAAGAATGTGGTGATTCTTGATGTTTGTGTTAAAAGTCACTGCAGAATCCCAGGGAGCTGTTTTCCAGGGATATGCCAAGGGATGTGTATCTTCCATTTGTCAGGACTCTGATTTAGAGGGAAGACCATAGAGAGAGAAAACAGTATCTCATGGGAAGATGAAGAATAGCATCTTGGCTTTAGAGAAACAAGGGGAAAAAATTCTTTTCTGACTTCAGCAGGTTACAAGAATAATCAGACACACACAAAAGCCATGTGTCCTGTGCATGGTAAAGATAAGAAATACGATGTAATGTCTCAAACAAGGGAAATTTGTTGAAAAGCAATCTAACCCCAGAATGATGGGTTGACTGTAAGACATAGAAGAATACTGGAAAAGCTTCCAAAGGAGGCACGGAAGGTTTTTATGACACTACTGCTTGCCCAGCAAACCATATTTTCTTGGGGAAATTTCAAAGATTGCAACAGACAGAAAAGCTGTGGCCACTTTCTGATTTCACACTCAACACTGTCTGAAATTGGTGGTTTTTGATGGGTATGGTCCATGCTAAGTACAACCCAAAGAATTTTGCTCTGACTTTGGCCCTCCCTGTGGTGCTGCCATAGCTATTTTTGTGTGCAATCAGAGCAGAATTTGGACAGATGAAGACTTGAGAAGAAACATGAAGCATAACTTTGCCAGGCAGCTCCAAAGCTTACAGTATTTGCTCAGCTTGGCTCCAGGAGATTTTCAAGAAAAATCAACCATACTGACTTTTATGGAATTCCAATGTGCTTCTTGTTTCAGGTGAAACAGTGCTAGTGCCATTATTTAGTGTTCATATCAATGAAAGACTATGTGATGCTGATTTTCTTTCACCTTCTCAGCATGGATACTCAGACTATCTTTGATACTCCTACTACCTTTTTATTGTGGATCAAACCACCATCAAAGAACCCACACAGGAAACAAAATGAATTTAGATGCTTAAATAACTTATACTAATCTAGCCTGGGAGCAATGGGATGTTTGTTCTTGTATTACTCAAAAGGGCACCTCTAAACCAATAATGCAGCAAAGCCATGATGTTACACTCTTCTGCACACTTCGCCCTGCTGTGCAAAAGTAAGAATTTGCATTATCCTTTTCACCTCTGAAAAAAAGTTTGAAATGTGTCTTTCAATAATTTATTCATGCAGTGTAATTAAGCACAGAATCTGACTCAACTTAGCAGAGGCATGATTTCCAGCTCTGTGGTTTTTCACCTCTGAGACTATTTACTATTTGCTTGCCAGTAATTACCACAACCATCTCCTGCTTTGAATTCTGGTACAGAAGAAGGTTTCCAATTTGTTTCCTTAATCTTAAAGGGAACTTAATTTTAAAACTCAGCTGAATGGAGAACTTCCATGAATCAGGTAATAACACCGTTTGCAAGATTTTCTTCTTGCTTGTTCACCAGGTTAGGCATTACTGGTTTCTGTCTAAAATGCCCTGGCCAGCATTTGTTTTCAGTCCCTGAAGTATTTTTTGTTGTTGTTTTTTAATACAGTCTGTGCCTAAAGGGACAAATGCTTGGAAGTGTTTATGTTTTTTCACTTGTTTCTTGGAAATCATGACCCATAGATAAAAAGAATACTTCTGCAACAATAATTTGGCACTTAAAGAGCTTCTAGTCTTACTGACTGTTTGAATTAATTTTTTAAACCCCATCACAGATGTCCATGTTTTATTCTGTGTATTTCTTATTACTTAACGTAAGTTGAGAATGATGGTGCATACTAGTATTATTGCACTGCTACTGTCATGAGATTATAATACACACAATTTAAACAATGACTTATTAAAAAGAAATGAAAATGGAATTTTAAGCCTATCTAGGAATTAGGGGTATTTGAGTAGTCATCTTTCAATAAATCCAAAATAAATATTTAAAATATGCCATAAGACATTTCTGTCTATCTCTTTGAATGCTAATATTGATCCTATAACCTCAGTCTCCTCTCCGCAATGGTTTTATTTCAATTCTTACTAAAATTAGGCAGAATAATCCAATTGCCTTGAATCCAGCTGTATTAGGACTTTGTGTTTGTTTAATCCAAGGCTCCTTCTCCATGGCTGATTTTGTGTTTGTTTCTATTTGACAGTTAAAAGGAAAACTAAAGCTTTTCTTGGGTACAAAATCGTGTAAAATCAGACCCAAAATGTACAACTAAAGCTGAAGAATAAAGAAGCACTAAAATCATCCCATGCCCCTTCCCTGTACAACTTCTTGCATCCAATTTGAAAAATTGGTATTTTTTCCAGGCAGTAATCTTAGTTTTACTGTTTTTCAGGATATTTTCACTTTCATTCTTTTGCTGCAAAGAGTCAACGTCTCTAGAGACAGACTGTTGCTTGCGTGCTTTCTAATCCACATTTGAATCAGAACCCATGACATATACCTATGCTTAATTTCACTTCACACATTGCTTCAGCTCTGAGGTAGAAACACTGTTTTGTCACGGCATTATGTGACAGATGTCACGTGCTCTGTGTCAGAAAACCTTCTGAGAGAGACAGCCCAGCTCTTCCAGAGCTCCAGGACCACAGCCCTTCTCACAGGAGTATGACCCTGTTCCAAGATCCTCTTAACAGCCCCTGATTGAAGAAGCTGCCATTCAAGAGAGAGAAGCAGCGAGAGAGATCTTTTTGCTTGTTTGCCATTTCTTAAGCCTGTGGCTGCTTCACTTTTATGTGGGCTAGCATGGGCCACAGCCACCCAAGGAGGCCAGGGAATGCATGGATGCTGAGGGTTAGCCATGAGAACCGCCAAAGGAAGAATGCAGGACAGGTGGAGCTGCCTGGACAGAGTCAAAAGCAGGAAAGCCAAAGGCCTCTGAAGAGACATTCAAGTCCTGGGCTGCACTGAGCCTGACTCTTTTAGGGTTTTTTTTTGCATGTGTGTGTCTTGCATTCCCACACCACAAAGCTGCTGCCCCAGTCCTGCTCCAGAGTTCCCTGTGTCAGACACAGCTGAGCACGGATTGTGCCTGAGCATAGATTTGGTGGCTCTGCCTTGCCTTTGCACAGGGGAAAAGAACCAGCTCTGCATTTACAGCCATGGGAGTGTGCAACTGGAAGGAAAGTCCCGCAGCTGCAGCCAGGCACTGTTTCCACAAAGATTTACTACCAGTGACTTCCGATGCCTGACAATCTTCTCCAGAGTTCTCTGCTTCTGGTTTGGTCCTTGATTAATTAAGGGCTTGACACTGTGAAACTAAGAATTTTTCCCAACAGCATTATATACAGGAAAGAGCAATTATAGGCTTAGGATTGAAATCACTAAATGCACTACACACACACTGTTGGACTCATTCCACTGAACTAAATTAGTAATTAATGATATTTTCACCAAAAAGCTGAGCAAATACAGGAATAATAGTAAGTCAAATGTATAACATTGTGAGGCATGGGTTTCAAAAGAACAGGGGGCAAAGTTGCCAAGGCTCCTGTAGTTAGGTAACTTCCTCAGCTCTTCTTTCCACTCAGCTGAGATGTCCCCAGCATTTACCACAGTTATACCCTGACCTTAGAAGCTGAGCACTTTTATCGTCATGTCAGAGTTCCTTTGTTATCAGGTGTTTGGTTAGAAGTTCATCAAGTCAACATTTATTTTTAACAACTGAATTACCAACAGGCATTGGATATGTCCCCGTTTCCCTGTTCCCTGATGCAGAGTCCCTGCCCTGGGGCTCTGGTATTTGCTGACTAACGAGAGTGACTGTAGCCTGTTCCCAGAACAGACCCCAGCCACAGCTCAGAGTTGTTACTGGGAACAGAAGAGGCAACACCCTGCACCAGCAGAGTGATAACTGGCGGTTTCAGATGAAGTTTTTCAAGTAAGCTGCTACAGGCAGAAAAGTGATCTGCACTGGCAGAGCCCTTGCCACAAGCAAGATCTTCTACAAGATCTTTCCACAAAAGGAAAGATTTTTTCCAGCACTTGGGCATTTTCCTTTGCTGCTCTAGAAGCTCCTCTGATGTCTTTAGCAGAAAGGTCTGTTGCCACCATTCCTATTTAAAGACAGCCCCTGGACAAGTCAGGCAGCTGTGGACTGGATCTGAGAGAATATAGGGAACACACAGTTTTCCAGATGGCCACTAATGTTCAAGCATGGAAGAAACATAGTCTGATTATTGCATTTTGACTACTCTATTGTACAAGCATGTTATGAACAAAAAAGTTATTCAAAAGTCTTAGTGGATTTCACTTTTTCTTATTTAACTGTTTTACTGTAAGCATGTAAAACGTCCCCCCAAATAATTTTTGTTGAAAATAAATCAGCCAGCATAGCAGTTTTTAACATCCTTCTGCTTCTTGACAATAAGACAGATGATCATGATGTTTAAGTTTTCCCCTTACTAGTTTAAAACTTTCCTCTTTGTCTCACAGTCCTTATGCTGAGAGATACTTCAGAGAGTTTGATTTTACAAGCAGTGAATACAGGCCTGGGTTCTTTTGTTGTTGGTTGGCTTCTGTATATACAGGATTTAATTATGGATGATCAGAACATCCTCCTTGCTAAACACTCTCTACAGGTCCAGTAGTGAAATACCCTCAACCACGTATCCTAGTCCACCACTTCATCCAAAGAATTTTCACTGGGGACTCACAAAATTACTGTTGCCCCAATGACTGGCCAACAGTACCCTTGGATGAGCTTAGCACTTTGGGAAGTCTTAGTGCAGGCTCCAAGGGGCTATAGTAAAAATAGGAGAGATTAAAGAATCTCTTTGTTTGCAATTTGAGTAAATACACCAAGAGTGAAGGAGACACAAAACCTGAACTATGCTCTTAAGACTTGGAGATAACAAAAGGAATCAGACAGGATAGTGAGTGGGAAAGCAGGGATTACCACTGCTTGTGTTGCTGCTGCTTGAATCAAAGGGCTGTCTCCGTTTTTTACTGGCATAGCTGAGCTGCCATGTATCTGCTGGCACGAGCACTCCATGGGAACACTCTGCTATTGATAAAAGGAACATTGTTCTCAGTTTAGTTTACATTGCTCCAGAAGCAGTTAAAGCAAAAAGATGTCACTCACCCCAAGAATATCCGAGAAGATGTTTATCAGCCTAATTATAGTGATCTGAATTCATGCATCACGATGCATCTATGTGGTTTTCCTGCAGATTACATTGGAAATGGAGCTTCTTGGAACAAGTCAGTGGCAACCATTTCATCAGCATTACATGCAAACTGGCTACTGAGGCAGGTTATTGCTGTATCACTAAACATGGATTTCTGGAATTTCCCACAGGAATATATTGCTCTGAATTAACAGCCTGGAAAAAAAGAAGCTTCTATCACTGGTATGCTGAGTGGCATCACAATGTGACTGTGAGTTGTCAACGGCCACTCTAAACTATTAGGGGTAAAGATGCTTTTTCCAGCATCTAGCCATAAGTGCTTAGGTGATTTGCAAATGGAGCCCCAAAGACTCACAAACAGCAAGCAGCAAAACAGATCCTCTGGAGAAGTCAGCTGCAAACTATCCAGTTCTTAAAGAGATTTAGAGATTTTTTGAGATTTTCTGAAGTTTTTTCCTAAAATTCCCAAAGAGTTGAAGTTGTTAGGGAAGGTGCATGTCACATAGGATGCATATGAAACATCTCTGGCTACTAGACTTCACTGCTGGAGGAACTGGAATTGTAGGAAATAACCCCAAAACATGCCAGCAAGGCTGTTCTGTGGCCCAAAGAGTGACGAGGTTTTCCTGCCTGAGAGGTGCCAGCTCAGCCTGAGAGCTGTTGCCTCAGGCAGGAGAAGTCAGTGATGTGACTTTGGTGTCACTGTGACTGGCAAGGACCTCCACTGCTGGAGATGGGCTCTGCTCTGTTTGGAGAGGGAAGGCAAAGCACAGCGGAGGAAATGGCTGTATTGCAGAACAGCAAAATGAAATACTGTTGTGGGAAGCTCGGTGTGCAAGCCAGGAAAGCACCATGATGGGGGATGGAGGGCACAGCTGGGGTAAGGAACATGACATCTGATGGGTCCCTGTACCACGCACAGGGCAGGGCTCTGTGTGTGCTGGTGCCTCACCACCATTCTCATGTTCAGATTAGATGTTAGGAAGAAGTTCTTTACTGAGAGGGTGGTGAGGCACTGGAATAGGTTGCCCAGAGAGCTGTGGCTGCCTCCTCTCTGGAAGTGTTCAAGGCCACGTTGGATGGGGCCCTGAGCAACCTGATGTAGTGGGTGGCGTCCTGGCAGGGGCCTGGAATGAGATGATCTTTAAGGTCCCTTCCAACCCAAGCCATTCTGTGATTCTGTGTTCTCACACATGCCGTGGTGCATAGCAACTCGTCTGCTGGGCCATCTGCTGAGCTGCCTGCTACTCAAATTAGGACTGCGACTCCTCATTCCTACGTGCAGCCTTTCAAATCTTACACCCTCCTCACTGCAAACCTTCTTCTCCTGCTTGATCCATTACATCATCCATCCTCACCAGCAGGGACTGCCTGTTAGGACAGGAGGTATTTGGCAGCTTTTGCATTGTCTCTCACCCCTCAGATCAATGCCCTCACCTGGGGAGAAGCATTACATGCACTGGCCTGCACTCTCTGTGCTGCCCCATCAAACAGGGTCAGCATTTCAGAGATGCTGCAGGAATCCCCCAGCCGGCAGCCAGCATCTGCTTTTGCATTCTGTATTTCTAGGTCCCCAGCACAGTGTTGGCCATGAGTCATGCAAATCTTATGCCAGGCAAAGCAAAAATGGCTGCACCATGCATAGATTTTATCTCTCAAATAGAAAGTGAGACGTTTCAGTGACAGTTTACTCTTTTTAAGAAGTTACCAATTTCTCTGCAACTCTGCTTTTATTTCTCACCATAATTTTATCTTGCTGAAAAATCTTTTTGTGGAAAATCTTGTGAGTGAGATGTTACACAAAATGAACAGAAACTGTGCATTTGAACATATTCATATCCATTCATTGCCTCCACTTTCCAATTACAAGCTGGTAAATGCTGCAGTTGCTATACCACATACCATCTCTCCCAGTGTCACTGGAGCTACCAGGAGCTCTGATAATAATGGCAGATCTGGGGGTTTCCACTGGGATGCAAAATCCTCCTATCTGCTTTTCTCTTCCCACTCCCTTGTTGCAGAGGATCATGGCTCTGTACTTGATCTGCATTCAGTCAATTCATACAAAAGCTAAAGAGGAAAGCCTTGAGCTCAACCCTGATATTCAAGTTCAGTGTTTAAAGGAGACAAGACATCACCAGTCACAAGGTACTGTTGTTAGTAGTAAGGAATATGTAGGAAAATAGATCATTTAAATGTTCCCCATTATTATGACCATAAATATGGTCATAATAGGTTAGAATTTGAGACTGTATTTTTTAGCTTCTGGTTTCTCTCTAGGCTCTTGTTTTCCTAAAGAACATGAGGTGCCATTTCTATCTAAAGTTTTTTTTCTGATGAGTCTAAGTACTTTGTACCTGAAACCTTTTCAGAGAGGACAAAGAGGTGTTCCAAGCAGATTCGTGCAAACTCATAAAGGCAAATGAAAGCTTCAGATCTAACCTGCAGTCTGACTGTGCACCTGCCTGATTCCAGCAGCTTATTAAAGCCAGTGTTCACTTGGCCTTTCTGTTCTTTATGGGTGCACTTGACTCTGAAGGGAAAAGTTTCGTGCTAGATGGTACAGACTCAGCTGTGCTACAACACTTCATTGCTGCTGCTGCTGCCTTGCAGGCTCATGTGCCTTTTCTTGTCATCCCAGCAAGGAGCCATGAAGATTGTGCACCATGAACTAAATCTGGAGTGATTCTGCACAACCATGTTTCCACTCAAAACAGGTACTCTGACTGCAGCAGCCCTAGCTGGAAGTCAGAAGTGACCAGCTGCCCTACAACAAACTGATCTTAGGCTTTATGCCCATTAATACTATAAGGTCTTTTATCCGAGTGCTTTCCTCTGCTCTTTATATTTTATTCATATGCATAGATGGCACATAAAATACCTTCTTTAAAAAAACCCCCGTCTCTGAACTAAAATCTACAACAATATGCTCATATAGAGATCCCAGTTCCATTTCCAAATCCAGTAAACCCGAGCAACAAGTCAAACTGAAACCTGTCTGTGGCTGCACAGTATGTTCTGAGCATATGAGAATTAGAGCCACCACTGCTGAAGTCTTCACATAGCTCAGATTGCTAAACTACAGGCAAATTGTTCCTCAGACCTGTCACTGGGGTGCATCTCTATGGCTATCGCTCTCCATCACTGTGTTCTGGAAAGGACTGCACAGCTACAGCTTCACACAGCTCCCCCTGACTCTTCACCTCCCAAACTCGTGTCACCTGCTCTCTAATGGCAAGTTTACTAAAGCAGCTCTGGCCCCATGACAAGGTAAGTGGCACAGTGAGGGGAGTTCACAGTGACTGAGAGCAGCAATGTGAATATGCTTAATCTTCATCCAGCTAACTACAGCTTATCTGAAAGCTGGCCACGTCTGCCATCTTCTGCCTTGGCATAATTTCATCCAGTTTAACAACCCAGCTGTTTGCCCCAACAAAGAGCACAGGAAACATCCCTGCAGCCCATCTGGACTACTCTAACGGGTCAACTGCTTTAATCTACCAACCAGCACACCAAGTGTACTTAAAAGTTTTAGAAGATCATTTCAAGGACCTGGAAATATAATGAAAGGCAAACAGGTCCCATAGGAGGACAATATAACAGAACTGCAGAGGGTATAATTCATCCTTCATTCCATTTAGCAATGCTGCTGCTGGTGGTTAAAACTGGACAGTTTGCTGAGCATATGCAACACAGGCCTGGAAAGGACAGGCTGTAGGTTGCTCTTCTCCCAGCTGCAGACTTCTGTGGAGAAAATGCCTGGTAAAATCTTATTCTCTCCAAAGAAAGATAAATCACAGTAATTGCACTTTAGGGTTTGAGATAAATGCAGTCTTTGGCAAGGGTAAAGGATTTGACAGAGTCCAAATGAGGGTTTGAACTCCACAGGGGACAAGAAAGCCTCTAACACCCTCTCCTTCAGTGTGAGGCTGAATACTGAATACAACCAATTACAGCAGCAAACTCGTGATGAAAGTAAATAAACAACCCTGATGGATCCTAAACTACTTGTTTGTTTTCTGACACAGAAAGACAGACACACCCCAAGGTCTAAGGCACTAGGGGTTGGCTTGGGGCTGAAAATTAGGAAAGTATCTTATTAAACCAGCTATTCACATCCACCATATCAGGAAATGCTCCTAGTTTTTCAAATTCCACACCTTCATTCAAGGAGTGATTACAAAGAAAATTTTAAACCCTGTGCAATTTAGGATCAAGATTTGTCGAATCTTTGGCTCTCATTGTACCTCTAATTTAATCCTCTTCTATAAATTTTATGCTAAATGTGGGATTTTCTGGGATGCTTCAGATCCAAAGGTCTCTTGGGTAAGGGGAACATCTACTTGTTTGTTTGCAGAAAGGTAACAGATTTGTGGAACTACAAAAATAACACCAAGAAATCTCTAATAGGATTGCATGCACTGAACTGGTTTAGGTTCTTGCTGTGGGCTTCTTCCCTAACACAAAAAGAAATTAGAGGCCTCATATTGTGTCACATGAAGAATTTGTTTGTAAGTAAACATATATACTTAAAGAGAAGATCTTCAGATTAATTACAAATGTGCTAAATTAACTCAGTGCCGTTCTGTGTCCTGCCGCCTGCCAGGGGAAGGTCTGACAGCTCCCAGCTGCTCTGCCTGGGCTCAGAGCTGCTGATGCTTCTGGGGGAGCAGCGGGGCCAAGGGCAAGGCAGGGCCCATCAGGGCACTGTGCCTGCCCACGGCGGTGCTGGGAGGGGAGAGGAGCGTGGTGCTCAAGGAACACAGCCCGGAGCTTCCAGCATCTGCCATAACATTTTGGAAATGAAGTCAGAGGCCTCCCTCTGCGAGGCAGGAGGCTGCTGGGCTCATTCCTGGGATAAGGGCTGCTTCTGCTCCAGCTCACACGGATGGAGGGAGGGCTGGGCTCTGCTTTTCACCTAAGTGGCTTGCAGTGCCCCCCATTTACTGCATGAGCCCCTGGAGCTTGAACAAGAGCTCGTGGTGCCAAGGTACAGCAGGAGCATGCACAGGCAGCAGAGGAGGGTGAAATGCCCCTGCCCTTGTGCACGCTCACAAGGCAGGCTCATGAAGACGTTCAGGCAGCCAAAGGTGCAGGCAGGTACATGGGGCTACTCACAAAGAGCCTGAGCTGTAGATCTGGTCCTTGGGAACCTGCCAGACTACCCCAAAAAGGACAATGGACTCAAATTTCCTGTTTTGTTTTTTTTCTCAAAGCTTGTTCCTCTGACAGATTTTCCCTTCCAAGCGTGCCTTTGCAGAGTGAATTTTCAGCAGTCCCTGTGTCCTTTGATACCTCCAAGTACCTGCTCAATTCACAGGAGTGTGAGGTGCCACTGTTCTACTGTGTGCATTTGCTCTTGCAAAGAACAAAGCCAAAAGACTTAGAACTCCCAAGGTGTCAATTTTTTATACTGTGACATGATCAGAAGTTCTGCTGTAATTTCCTTCTGAGTCGTCTGGGTTTAATGAGACTGAAGAGAATGATAGGAAGGAAAGAAATAATTATATATTCTCTTTTTTTTTTTT
Source organism: Corvus cornix cornix (assembly GCF_000738735.6). Classification (NCBI taxonomy): domain Eukaryota; kingdom Metazoa; phylum Chordata; class Aves; order Passeriformes; family Corvidae; genus Corvus; species Corvus cornix. The sequence continues at coordinate 11,860,885 of NC_047058.1, read as the reverse complement.
TTTCCCTCAACATGTCCCAAATGTCACCTTTGACCTGGCTTTCTATTTCTGGCATGGACTAAACTCCCTCTATTTATTTAGCAGCCTACACACCATTACAGTAACATAGCAACAGTACTTTCAGTTGTGAATTTGAAAAAAAGCAAAGCAAAAAAAAGAACATATGAACATATTAAAACTGTTAAAGCATTGCAATCTAGTAACACTTCAATAAATGCTTCTCTTTTTTTGCCTTTAAATACCAGAATTATTAAGCTTCCAGTCTGCAAACCCAAAGGAGAGGGATGCACAGGGGAACCAAAGCAGTGTCACCACCACGAAGCCTGTTCTTCCTATGCCTATCTGATTGTTCCCTAACCTTTCTGTTTGTTTGTCTTAATGACGTTTCAGCGTGACTATTTCTCAGGCTCAGCACAGATGATAGCGGGAGTTTGGGGAGGATTCTGAAATAATGATGGGATTTAGCTGGTGGTTTTCCATCAGTTTTCAAAACCAGTTCCCCATTATTCTATAGTCCGTATCTCAAGGCTGATGTGACAGTTAGATGTCAAAAAGGACTATCTGAAAAAGTATAAAATGGAATTGGAGTAACAGTCCATTTTCAGCTGAAGTCCAAATCCCACAGTTTTACCAGGAAAGTTAACCAGTGAAGACCTGTAAAAGTAGGCCTGGAGTCAGGGGAGGACAGAGCGAAAACATGTTGCAAACCTTTTTTCAGTGGGAGCAGCACACTTGAAAATCTCAAAAAACCCAATTCCCTGAGCTACTTGAGTGCTTCTTATTTTTAAACCTAAGGCCTCAGTGAGAATGCAATTATTTTCTTAGGATGGGTTCAAAATGTTGAACTTATTAAAAATAAAACTTCTTAAGCTTGCAAAGCTTCCACTATAAATATTAGTAAACAATCCAGATGATGTAGCTGGAACAGCAGTGAACACTTGGCGAAGGAGTTTATCACTTCTCCTGAAACTGTTTCTTCACTGCTACTGTAAACTCAGCTGGCATCTCTTCATATGTTTCTTCTCCTCCCATAGTGATTTGATCAGCTCACAGTCACCTCTGAATGCCAGGGGCTTTTCTGTGGAACTGGCAACAGCCCTTGGAAGCGCAGCTTTACATCAGGCACACAGAGCCGGCTCTCCCAGTGCTTAGAAACCCAGGACTCTGGTAAACTTAGAGGCTCTACTGCTCAGTTTGTAAAGTCTGCAAGTAAAACGTAGCTCATGCTTGTTCTGAACTATTGGCTCCTCCTTGGCACGACCAGTTCGTGTCAGCTTGAAAAAATGCCTTCACAACTGTAAAATCCTTGAACTTCTACAAACAGTTTGCAAGTCTGGTATGTAAAAACAGATTGTTCACAAACTATGTGCTCTGCTGACATTACAACAGTTGTGAAGTTAGAAAGGGTCCCCTCATGGCCATTATTCTGTCCAACAGAAATATGAATACATAACCCATGGTCCTGAGACTTGGGAGTCACAGGATGAATATTTATCACTAACAGGCCTCACAGAAAGTATTGTCTTTTTAAAAAAAGCGTTGTCAAAAAGAGTCAAAAACTTTCATATGACAATCTAAGTTCCATTTAAATTAACACTCTCATTTAAGTAATTTCAAATTCATACTAGTAACCACATTTTACTGCCTTTCTGTAAAATGCTCTATAAAAAGGGATCCTGAATAACTGAAATGTGCTGTTCAGGGCTTTTGTGGAAAGCAACAATGCAGTTTTGACTGCAGGGGTCAGGTGGGGCTTTTGGCATCAGGAGGGAAGGGAATAACAAAATCTCTAGGAACAGTTGTCTCATTCTAACAATTACAAAGCTATGAATGAATTAGCCTCAGAAAGGGACTAGGCATCAGTTGAGGTTTATTTTTAACAAGTACTAAGCTGCAACACATTTTAAAACTGAGTTTTGCATGGCTATGTGATTGTTGGTTTGTTTGTTTGTTTATTTTCCTGATGCAACACAAACTGAAACAAAGCAAGGATATTATTGTAAAGCAAAAAACCATTTAGAAGTTAAAGCATTGCATTTTATTTAACAATTAAATGAGAGAGAAGAAATTGTATTTTATCTGGCTGGATGTAATGTTTTGACATGCAAATTTTATTTCAAACCCAGCATTTTTTCCTTGTCTTATCACATTACAAATTCATTTCCAAATCAAATGAAAAGGACAAAAAAGCAAATAAAATGACTGTTTTTCTAACGAGTAACACTTTAGGAATAAACTTGTCCCTTTCCCAAAAACCTATCAAGTTTTCATAACAAATATTCATAGCATTTTAATGCATCATTGGTAGAAGTAATGTGCTTATCCATATTTCCAAAGTTTTAGTACTACAACAAAGACTTCACCAAAGTACAACTTGTAATGCATTTTCCTCTGAGCCATGTTTGACTGCATCACTTGTTTAATTACCACTCAAGTTAACATTTCCTTCTCTATTTCAAACTAGCGTGGGTTTTTTTAGGCTCTATTTTTGAATGCAAAGACCTGATAACTTGTGTGTTTCTGTTTTGAATAGAAACCAATAGCTGGACATTCCTGTGCACTGAAAACATGTAGCCAAAGATTATGCTGGGGCTTCAGGACTATTATGGCTCCACCCAAATAAATAGTTCAAGGGAAATTATTCTGATATACAGGTTGCCAAGAACAACAGTGTTTTTTAGAAATTATTTCTTTCTTAGAAGTCAACCTATCTCATTAAACATTGCATTTAAACTATCAAAACATCGTTAAAATGTAAGAAAATGGTCTAGAATAAACATTGCACTTAACCTACCAAAACAAGGTCTGATTTGCACATAGCTAATTACAAATGTTTAATTCCAGTGATGGAAACTCCTCCCTAACATAAATATTCTGCTGTTATTTTACCAGTGAGATCAATTTGCACAGGATTTCACAGAGAAGGGAACATGTAGACTGCCACACAGGAGCTCCTGTTTGAAAGCCTTCATTTTCTCTAAATTCAGTTCTTTTTTAATACACAAACCAGATAGACAGAATGCACACTGGATTTTAAAATGAAGTAACAACAGAGAAAAACATAGGTACAAAACTTAAAACTGGAATGAGCTAAAAGGCTCTGACAACTTTCTGCATCCGACATGACTCCTACATCCGCCCAGACTATGAACCAGAGTTACAAAACCTGTGAAAATTGGTTAAATAAACTCAGGGAGCTCGGGATATTGATTCCAGACAAGTATGAAATTGGCCAGAATTCTCTCTTCAGAAGGGACAGGACTCAAGAGGCGAGGCTTTATAAGAAGCATTTGGAAATAAAAAGACTTATGGATAAAAATTAAATTGAAGTTTCATCTTGAGAGATATTTTTCAGAAACTTCCCCCAAACCAGCAGAAGAAGTACTTGAGCTCACAAAGCACTTGGGGATTTCTTTCAGGGGAGGGTGGCAGTGTCCTCTGGTGACAGCAGCCCAGTGCTGGATCAGAGAGCAGATGCTCTCCATCCCACCTGCCCTTCGCAGTGCTCTGCAGCTCCTGTTCCTATTACTTGAGCAAATTCTTCCATAATTCTACTTTACTTTTTCTTCCTAGTAACTTCCTGTTTGTTCTGATAAATACCAGAACTTCAGCTAAAAATGGAGAAGTTGTCTAGATTCTCTTATCTTCTAAACCCCCAGCCTTGGTGTGCTGCGGTTGGGTCCTGCCAGGTCCCCCAACGGTCAGAGATGTCGGGCAGGGCTCTGCTGTGCCCTTCTGTTACTGCCCCACACACAGACACAGCAGGAGAGAACACTGCTCCACCAGCTTTGCTATCGGATCCATTGATTTACAGCCTTTGTCTTCCCAGACCAGACACTCCAAGAAGAAGTGTGGTAGAAGTGCAAGGCTACATTTTCTAATATGGGGTCCATTTGGGACTCTTGTTCTAGAAATGCTGACAAGGAATTTTGATTTTCAACAATGTTTGAAGAAATCAGTCACTCAAGTAAAGTGGGAAACTTGCCTTTTTTTGAGCAAGTGGTCTTCCCTCATCAATTTGTATAGTGCTGAAGATTAAAAATAGCTCTTCAGCTGGGGTACAGCTGTGCAGCGTTGACTTAAATGGAGCTGCAGTGACTCACAACAAGCATCTGTATATGGCCCTTTACTACTGCAAACCACGTAACTTAACACTAAGAGCAAGTAAACACCGGCAGAGCGTTCAGTAGAGCTACCGCTGCTGTTCCTCACTGGTGTGACAAACAGTGGGACAGCAATTTGAGGAGAGGTTGCAATTAGCAGTGTGTTAAAAATCCCATTTCTTCCTCCTTGTCAGCGCATGAGCAATGTGTCTTCTCAATAGCACCAGTCTCTTATTTCATTAGACATTCTCTGGACCTTCTTCTATGTTGTTTTTCCTTTAATCATGACTTTTTGCACTGGCTGTGGTAAGTCCTTTGTTTTCAAGGCCATGAAACCATTCCTTCCTTCCTTCCACCCCCCCCCAATAAATAAACAACAAATAATAACCGTCAGTGATGAGATATATTTCCACATGGAAACTATCAAGGAGCCAGCTATTCAGTGCTGACTTTTCAGAATTGGGATGGATGTACTCAGCACCAATATAAGGAACTGTGAAACCCATCAAACTCGAAGCAGATTCCTCCGTTACATCTAATTCCCACAGAGGCTGGTATTTATGATCTACTAACATCAACAGCAAAAATCTTCAGTGGGTTTTCCTCCTGTGGGGCTGAATGTCAAGCTATGCCTGAAACTCAACATTTTTGGTCTAGAGCAGGATGGACTTTACCTCCATCACCACCACTTCTTAGTTTTTGTTAGCAGCTTCTTCCTCTCTGTCTCCTGCCCCATACCCAGCTTCTCCCCAGCTTTGGGTGTTCCCTGGCACCCCTCAGGCCCACACAGGCCTCTTCTGGTGAGAAAAGCTGGAACCAAGTGGGGAAATGAAAGCAGCACAGCTTTCAGGTCACACTTAGAGGACAAAGAACTGCAACACGCACCAAATACTCTCCTGGGAGACTCCTTGCACAACTGCCTCTTTAGATAGGCTGACGTGGTGGTTTCACGGTTCAAGTATCTGACAGAGAGAAAAGCATTGTCCATGCTGTTAAATCACTATTAGAGTATTTGCCTGCTGTAGCAAAGCTCCCTGTGCTTTCTAATGAATTCTCTGTGTTTAGCATTAAGCTCTCTGTTTTTACAGAAAGTTACACTTGGGTAATTAATCTCATGTTCGTTTCCTGCACAAGCAAGAGAGCAGCCTTTGTTAGGGAATGATAAGACACTTCTAAGAATAGTGCTACTAAGAGCATCGGCTTTGTAAGACATTACAGGAAAAATATAGACTCTTAGCACCTGCTCTTCACTTTCAAAGTTTTGAAAATAATGTTCTGCTTACCTAGAGGCAAATTCTGACTTGTTTATGCATAGAAAACTTAATGCTTTCATCAGAAAACAAATATAAATGAAGGTATACTTTGGTCTCTAGGCTCTAGTCTTGGAAAGATTAATTTATTTAATTTTATAAACACTGCAAACATTCCCAGTGGCTTCAGTGGGACTATTGCAGCTCCCAATCTCACAACCTGAATTCATTGCTTTGTCTGATCTGTTAACTACAGATTCCACTGAAATTAACTGGATTTTCTTAGTGATTGTAATAGGTGGAGGCTTAAGAATTTATCTGTGTGTAAAACACGGGACCCTCAGGTCGGACCTGACAAAGGCCGGACACTGAACTCAGGAAAATGTAAACTGGGAGACAACCCCATGAGAGCAAGTGAGGCTGGGCAGTGTACGAGAGGTCCCATGAGCAGCAGGCCAAGCTGGCACTTCAAGCTCCCTGGAAGCGCCGGCTCAGACCATGGGCTTTTCCAGCTGAACACAAAGGGTGGTGTTGAACTCGGGGATTTATGTATGTTGTCAGTTCAGAGCCAGAGCCAACACCATTCTCCTGTAAGCGATTGACACTTGACACCTACTGAAGTCAGTTTAAACAGTCATTGTTTTAAAGCTCTGTTGTTTTTAAGCAGTCACTGTGGTTCAGCCTGAGCTATCTGCTACCCCAGTGCAAGATGCACAGCTGCCATGCTCTTGATACTCTATGAAAAATAGGGGAAAAGTAGTTTACAGCAGGTGAGAGACAATTTCCATTTGGTTTGTAGCATCCACTGTGTAACCAGTCATATGAGAAAGGACATTAAGCTTTGCTGTACTTGCAGCAGATTTCTTTCTGCTTTATTATGAACAAAGGACTAGCTTACCCTCCTAATCAGAAAACAAGGCCTAATCTGCAGAGATCTGGCTAATCTAGTGGCTGATGTTTGGAGAATAACATAGACCAAATTTCCCCTGGTTTTGTAGTGCAAAATCTGAGCAGAGCAGACTGCAAGTAGCCTCGTGAGCTGATCAGAGCCCCTGTTGTGACTATTATCTTGACTGTATAATGGGGGCTTTCAAATCCCAGCTTTATCACATTCTGTTTTCTCTACTTTGCCCTTTTATGAATATTGAGTCATCAAAAATAGCTTCACTGACAGAGTTACTAATGATATCAGCTGAGTGAATCAGTGGCTCTTACACTGTGCCTGCTATACAGTGCTATTAGTGCACTCATTACAAAATACAGCAAAAATTAGATGCCCATAATTTATTTGCAGCTCCCGTGAGACACATCATAGTGGTTATTTTAGAATTGGAAAATGCTAACTGAACAAAGCAAATATTCAGCCATTTCAATGCAATACTGTGGTCTAAAAGAAGAAACTCTGGCTTAGAATAAGTTAAAAATAAATTCCAACATCAGTAAATTATCCTTTCTGCTAGTTTTTAGCCAAAGAAAAAATACGCTACCAAATGACATCCACCATATTCTTCATGAGACAGTTATGCCTCATATTACTGGGAAAAGCTAACATCAGCACTCCAGAGAAAATGCTGATAAACAGAAGTGAATCCGACAAATGATGTAAGCTGTGCATACGGCTCGGAGCGCCAGAAACACGGCCAGTGGCATCCTTCGAGTACGGTGCAGAGCTCTGGGGGAAGTCAGGTTAGAAGGGCATGACTCAAATGGGTATTATCGGTTCCAAAAGTGTTACAGCAGAACAACATAACAACATGCCTGATGAAGAACCATCACAAATGAGTATGCAAAATGGCCCACGAGGGGCTTAGATTTTTAATGCTGTCCCAAGCAAATTTTTAGGGGTCATTTATTCCTGCCTGGAGTGCTTTCCTCGCAGCCCTGCAATGAGACAGTTTCCTATGTTTGCAACACACATCCTTTTTTTTTTTTTTTCCCCCCAGACAAACAGGCAAACAGATAGTGAATGAAACAAGGGGCCCATAGTGCAGTTGCAGATCTCCATGCAGGGCTCGCTTCAGCTCCCCAGCTCCCTTCACCTTTCAGCTATCAGGAACTTTACAGCACAGCATCTTCCAGCACCTCTTTATCACAGACCAAAAGCGAAGCTTTCTGCTAACAACTGCATCTGGCATTGGTAAATAAAACTATTGCAGATGTTGCCGTTAGCAAGTGTCATAGAAATTACAGAGCATCTTAACAAAGCTAAGCCCCAGAATCTAAACTATTAGAATTTTGGTTGTTCGGGTTTTTTTTTCTTTCTTTCTTTTTAGGATGTTCTTGTCCGTCCCTGGAAAAGTGACATCTGCAATTCTGTTACAATTCTGTTAGTTACGGCAACATTAACTGAAACCGAAATGTGGTTTTTAACCTAAGATATGTTGCATAACAGCTGAAGTATTATAATCTTACGAGCCGGGAAAGGTTAATTCCAGAGGGCACAAGAATGTCGGTGAAAACTAAAATACTCTGTAAGCGCATGGACTTGGAAATCTTTTTGTTTTGGTCCAAGGTGAAGCCGAAACGGACGAGAGATTTCAAAGGGAGAGTCAGACAGTGAGCACATGCCGAAATCCCTTTAGCGAGAAAAAAAATATCAGCAAAGCCTCTGCACTTACGTATCTCTTGAGTTTCTTCTCGGGGGGTGATTTGATGAGCCATCCGGTGCAAACCACGTCCCCCGAGCTCATCTTCCCCCCGGGCGCGGAGCGGCGGAGCGGGAGCCAGGGTGCGGGCTGCCTGTGCGTGTGTGCTTGTTCTGTGCGGGTGTGCGCGGGTGTGTGCGTCCGCCCGCGCGTGTGTGTGTGCGGGTGCGTGCGCTGGGATGCGGGTGCGTGCGCTGGGATGTGTGCGTGTGCGCTGGGATGTGTGCGCTTGGATGCGTGCGGGTGTGCGCGCCGTGCCCGCCCGTGTGTGCGCCGGTGAGTGCGGGCGTGTGTCCGCCCGTGCGGGTGCGCGGCCGTGTGTGTGTATTGTTCCCAGCCAATTCGCACTCGCAGCAATCAGCTTCCTTCAGCTGCGCTCTGCTGCGGCTCCAGCCCGCGGAAGAAGTCATGACATTGATCACTGACACGGCCAGCCCTCCCTCCGCCGCCAGCACAATGCAACACACCGAGCACGTGACGGGCGGCCCGGGGCTCGCCGCCGCCGGCTGCGACACCCCCGGCACCGGCACCGGCAGCGGGCGGCTCCCGCGCACCGCCCCGGACAGCCCGGCCCCGCACCGCGGGGATGTTGGCAGCCCCTGCCCGGAGCCCCGGGGATGCTGGCTGTCCCTGCCCGGAGCCCCGGGGATGCTGGCTGTGCCTGCCCGGAGCCCCGGGGATGCTGGCAGCCCCTGCCCGGAGCCCCGGGGATGCTGGCTGTGCCTGCCCGGAGCCCCGGGGATTCTAGCTGTCCATGCCCGGCGGAGCGGGGTGGGCGAACCCCGCGGCTGAGCCGTGGGAGCGCTGGAGGCAGCGGTGACCGCGGAGGTCCCCGTGAGGTAACGTGGTGACCCGGCAAGAGAAGGGCTCTGGCCGGAGCGGGAGGCAAAACCAGCGCCGGTGGGGTCAGTCCGCATTGAAACCTCCACTGCAGCTTCCACCATTTACCAAACTTCGTCAGTCTGTGGATTTAGTGGTTTTCCCAGTAGCATTTAGCCCCCTGTATGGATTTAATAGGAATAAACTTGATTTTTCTGCTCACATTATCACAGATTTTTTAGAAATATACTTTTTCAGAAAGTGACTTCAAAGAGACTGTTTGCCTCTCCACTGTCACAAATAAAAAATATGCCCACAGAGTGCATAACATTGCTGATATCCTTGCAGTTTGTGCCTCTTTCCAGGGTGGGAAACTCTTGCCTTTTCAAGGACAGGGAAATTTGTGTTCATTTTTCAGAAGACTTTTTAAACTCTGACTTAGTTAAAGTGGACGCAGTGGTTCTTCACTGATTTCACAAATCTGTTACTTCAGAGGAGTATCATGGGCCCCTGACCAGGCACAGCACTTACAGTGCAGCCTGGCTCTGCAAGGTGTGATCAGCACCAGCAGGCCCATGGGAGAGTTTAATGTTTTCACAGAAGTTTTCAGGTCTCTGATGAGGCTCTTTAGCAGGGCAGGCTGCAGCAGCTGGCAGTGTCACTTCTGGAATCTCACAAACTAGAAACATGATTGTGTTTTTCAAGTTTTTAAGCAAAAGTGTGATGGCAATATGTATTTATTATATTTAATATAATATGTACTATAAATGGCATAACTGTATAAGTACAGGCCCTATGTAAATTTACGTAAAAATATAAATAAATCTGTACAAACTCATAGATTCCTGTTGCTAGTGCTTTACATTATCACTGGTCTCAAAAGAATCCTATGATAAATGAAAACTGTTATGAATAAACTATAAACATATTTCAAATGTGCTCTGACTTTTCAAAATGTTTTGTTTGAGAGTGGTTTTCATGCAGTCTTGCAGTATTATTTAATTCCCAACCTTCTATTCTACTACCACCTTCACTCAGCTTCATTTATCCATTATCCACAGTGATGTTTTAACAACTTCACATGTTTAATAGCAGATTTGTGAACAAGGCTTTGCAACACTTCTTCTTGAAGAGATAAATCCAGCCATGGAACTTATTTAGGGGAGGAAAATCACACTTTCCTTCCATATGAGACTTGCCTGTGTCACCCTGACAGATACAGTAGCCTTAAATTAAAGGCTTTAAAACGTCCAACTGCCAAAATAAAATGAGTTAGGATACATTTCATGTGTTATCCCTGCAGTATCCTAACAATATCCATTTTTTACTGGATCATCCTTCAGACAGATGGCTTCCCTTGTGCAGCTGCATAACCACTTGCAGAAAGGCAGCAGAGGGAATGGGGAGGGGGCAGGACAGGGGAAAAAGAAGACTGGGCTACCAGATGAATTTAAATATTGAATAGCAGACTGTAGCCTTAGGCAGAGCTCTGGCTCTGTCTTTGCTGTGGTCAGTGATAATGCTGCTTAATTCACCAGCAGTCCCCATCCTTGTCCCTGCATTTCTGCCGTCACCTCCACTGCACAGACATGGTGTATCTGTGTGCCTGCATGAGGAACTGAATCACAAACCTGACTGTTTGGAAAAGAATGAGTCAAAAAAAGAGAGACATTATTTTCCAGCTGCATCAGGACTAGTTTCCTGATCTGATAAATGCTGTGGCCAGCTATAGCACCCATACCTTATCAAGGAAGGGGGTGATGCAGGGGCAATAAGAAGAAATCAGCAGTTGCTTAAATTGGCACTTCTGCCCAAAACCCGCCTGCTGAGTGGTAGCCATGGTGACAGGGAGGGGTGCAGTGATTCTGTTCCCTACTCGATGTGTCACTTCTCTGTCAGATGGCCCCTGTCCTCTGGAACTGCTGGAATGGCTCAGCTGCCTGCAAAGCACCTGCCCAGCTACTCGCACTCAGCATATTCAGAATAAATAAAATCTGTGCCAGTTTACTTACGGTGCCAGTGGCCTGAGGAGAAATACAGGAAGCCATAATTAAGCAGAGCATGTGGGGGTTAACGTGTTTGTTATGAAAGCTGCTGTGCTTTCTTGGTATTTGTGCTCCAAACATTAAAAGAGCAAATAAAGTTATTTTCTCACCCTGACAACTTTCATTGTGCTGATAATGTATCATTCACACATGTGTTTGACAATAACAGGCTTAAAAATGAATGGTATCTCATCCTGATGGAAGAAGTGGGATTTCACTTTTGTCCTGCTCCATGCACAAAATTTTCAGCCACATTTAAATTAAAATGGTGAATTATAATTATGATGGTGAATGACAGCATCTTAATTTTAAAAACCCTACAGTTGAAGACTTATGTAGAGGGTGCACTGAGGTTGGAAACAGAATGGGAAGTTCTCAATCCTCTCTTCTGCTGCTAAACAGTTTTTTTCTCCCTTTCCTAAGTACATTATCCCAGAGGTGCTAGCACTGTCACGGATTGGCTTGGCCTTGGCCAGTGGCATGTCCATCTTGGAGCTAGCTGGCCTTGGCTCTGTTGGGCATGGGGGAAGGATCTGGCAGCTTCTCATAGAAGCCACCCCTGTAGCCCCTCTGCTGTCCAAACCTTGCCACACAAACCAACACTGCCCTCCACCAGACTAACCTCATATGTGCCACTAGCAAAGATCAGAGCCACCATGGTCAGTTTGACCATGGATGTGAGCGCAATTCACATCAGCCAGATCCCTAAGAGGAATTCACTGCTTGTCAGGGAAGTACTGGTCTACTCCTTTCATTTCCTAACTTAGGCTACTGATGTTTCAGAGGAAAAACTTGACTACTAATAAAGCAGAAGAGATGACAGGAATTGATGAAGCATTGATGGGAAACTCCTTCATGACTCTACAGATCACTGATAGAAGTGTGCTATTTAAGCTTATCCATTTCCATGTTGCACAGCAACTGGTGGTGTTATTATTGAGAGTAGTGAAAGTTCTTATTTCCTTGTGCACAAATGAATAATCAGGATGGAGAGGATGGGAAAAATCAGAAGGACTTATTTCATTCACAAATTTATAGGTATAAGAGGAGGAAGGGATGCCAGAGTTGTCTCAACTGACATTTCCACAAGCAGATAGTTTTCTGAGAATCTAGCTTCAAACTTAATTTACAACACCACACAGGCAGTGTGAAGGTTGAGGTGCATGCAAGAGACAGCCATAGCCCTGGGAGAACAGCCTTTTTCTCTCATCTAGCAACTGATCCCTGTTTACATATGGAACTCGCGCCACACTTACTCAGCAGAATGCTAACATGCCTCTGCAGCATTCTCTCAGCAAGCAGAAAAGCCCAGTGCCACAAAAAAAAAAATGACACAGTATATATGTTCCAGCTGTTCCTGACAGTTACCAGTCTGCTCCCCCCTGCAGACAAATACTTCACTCTCTCTCTCCATTCACAAGGACAAATTTAGCAAAGTCACGGGATAATTCAGCCCCTGCTCTTCCTTTCAGCAGCCTGTCCTCACCATACAAATCAGGTCTAATGGAGGAACGCACGCAGATCCTCAGAGAGACATGATTTGTTGCTGTTGTTTAAACAATTAACTACCAAAACTGCAGCCTGACCACAGGCTGAGGGTGATGCTGACCTGTCTGCACTGTGCTGTTCGACTGATGAATATATTCTGCCTGGTCCATGCTCTGTCACCCCCAGGCCCTTGGTGGCAGTGACATCCCATGGGCAGACACCTGATTTCAGAGCAGGAGCCACTGTGGAAATAAAAAAAGAAAACAGACGAACGTTGCTGCGGTTTTGCTCCAGGAAGCATATGAACTATGTAAGCTGCATGTGGGTATGGCCTTTATTGTTGTGGACAGGGCAGAATCTAATTTTACCAAAAGCTCTCATGACACATAGGGAGAACTCTGTCAATCCCTTTCAGAAAACAGACCAACGCCCTCTGGCACTAACCTCCTCTGCAAAACAGCAGCAGACATCCAGCATCTCATAGGAAAGTCTCCTGTTTAGGAAAGTAACTGGTAGAAGAGCTGGAGTTCTGCTGAATAGTGCATTTATTTGCAAATGCAAAACTGTCTTTTTCTGAAGTGGGAGTGGCAACAAACAGGCTCACTTTGGTTCAAACCTCTTCCCTCGCTCTTTTGAGAGGTTTCTTTCTTCTCTGTCATCCATAAAAGCACACACTAAAAATTGTGCTTTTGCTAATTTTCAGCTTCTGTTTGCAGACTAGTAAACAATTTTATGATGTCTACACAGGTTGTTAAGTAAGTCATGGCTGTTCCTTTCTACATATGAATCAGTAGCAAACCTTTTGTGAGGATATGCTCATGAGGTAATGATATCACTGGCCCCTCAAGGTCAGCAAATAATCCTTGCAGTTGAGGGAGGAGATACAGAAGCTTTTTTAAAGATCCAAAATTTCTATTCTAATTGTCTTCATTTCTTTTATGAGCTAAGAAAAATCTACTTCATTTTTCATGCACAACAATGATCAATACTCAGCTCACATGTGAAGTCTACTTTATATGACAATTTGAAGGAGTTACCTTTGCACAAGAATACAAAATAATCTATTTGACATCAAGATTATGATATGCTTCTTCCAGATCAGAAATAACAAATTTTTATTAAATTTGAATTTTAATATCCTGAAAGTGAGGGTTTGCTGAAACCTGTTTACTCCAGGCTATCTGGAGCAGCCTGAAGTTTGAATATGATGCTTAAAGAAAGGTCTCAGGTAGGCCTGCAGAAACAGATGGAAAAAGAAGTCTGTAGGTTTATGTTTAGATGAAAAAAATATCTAGCTAGCTATTTTCAGACTCATAAACGTGGAAGGCTCACCATGAGGTGCAGGATGGGTCTCAGCTTCCCCCAAATATTCTTTCTGAGACCAGAGAACACTCTGGAGTGATGAGAAAATGAACCCGGGAAAATTAGCAGGGGATGCCTGCCTCTGTTCCCTAGATTGCCCCAAAATGCCTGAGAGTAAATAGAAACCCTGCCTCTTACACCTGGGAGAATTTTTCATGCTGATGGCAGAACTGTGGGTGAGAGACCTTCCCCCTCTAGGCAATTAACTATGTTTAATAATGATTGACTAGAGCAAAATATAGCAAATAGAGCATAAAGCAATAGACCAGAATACAGCAAAGAGACCAGATTTCCGAACTCTTGTGTGTAAAAGGTTGCTCTGTGTGAAGAATGTAAATGCAGGAAAGGAGGGATTGTTTTGATGGCAGCTGTGTGTTTGAGACTGCTACAAAAAAGGAAGAATCAGTACAGGATGAGGAAGAAAGAAGGCCCAGGCAGTCAGGGAAGCAAAATAGCAGCAAAAAAAAAAAAAAAAAAAAAAAGGCAGCAAGGGGAAAGGCAGACATATACCCTATGTGGACTAGGATAAACTAAAACCAGCTACTTTTATCTAACAGATCCCTCAGCAGAAATGGTAGTACTCTGGAAAATATAATAGCTTCAGTTTAGTTTTTCACAGTGTGTAGATGTTTACAAGTAACAATAGATAGAAAGATCAAGATTAAAGTATTTTCACAGCAGGGTAAAGCCTGTGGCAGCTGAAGTGATGGCTTTTGGCTTATGCAATGCATTTGCCATGTTTGCAAGGCTAAGGCAGGCAGTACTTTGCAGCATCCTTCTGTGCATTTCCTGTATTTAAATGAAATCCTGGTGCATGTTAAACCTTTAAACAAGAACTGTTGTGTTTACAAATAATCTGTGATCAGTGTGAAATCAAACCCACAGGCTTTTGGTTAAGAGAAAGATAATTTGTTTTGGGCAGAGAAGGAAGAGAATTCTTCATGAAGAAAGAATCTCAACCATCATTTATGAGAGTTAAAGGCTGTACTGCACCAGCCTGCTCACTGGATACTCACAGATATTCAAAATTTTATAATACTCTGTCTCTGTTAAGAGCAGTTTGTTTATAGGTTTTCAATATTGCAAAATGACTGCATAGGTTAGGGGAGAAAAAGATGCCATTGCAGGGAGTAGCAAAATATGCTTCAGACTTATTTCAGTTGGATGGAAGAAACTTTTAACAGCTTTTGCTTTGATCTAAAATCTCTTTTAAAGTACCTTTCACTTTAAACAAAACTAGACTCTTCTGGTTGGGGACTGTCCTGAGATAATGCTCAGATTTTGGCGAAGTCGTAGCTTATTACATCAGGAAATATTTTATGACCTCCAAAGGAATCACCAATCATTGTTAAATTTGGACGACATCACTGTTTGTAGGTGGGCAAAATCTGGCATTCAGGACAGAATACACAGCTGTAAAACTGTTTATTAAAGCCTGGGTTATGGTAGCTTAAACTGGTACAAATTAGAGTGGCTGCAATCCCACCCTTCATCTTGCCATGGATCTGTTTTGCTGCTGTATTGGCACTGGCCCCTGTGTGCGTGGGCAGTTGAGTTGTTTTGCTGTGCTGATCTGAGGAAAAAATAGTAACTCTCTTTGTTAGGATCAATTTTGTTTTTTAGAATCTTGAACTAACCCACTGCTCACCTGCAGAAACACCAGTAACAGTGCAAGGGGTCAGGAACACAAACTGTGAGAGTTCCTGGCTCTCCCAGTGCGAAAATGAACACATAGCCAAAAAAAAAAAAAAAAAAGAAAAAAAGAAAAATTAGCAAAAAAACTGTGTGGTTGGGAAATACAGTGATATTGGAAGACTTTCCAGTACCACAATAAAGCTCTGGCTACTAAAGCCTGGATTAAAAATGCAATATTGGGATAAAGTTGTATAAACAAAGAGTATTTGTACAGCTATCAACTCTTTGAAACAGACGCAAAGGACATATGAACTATTTTGTTACAGTTCCCACTGCTGAATGTGGTCTTGTATTTGCAAACCCTATTGGCAACACCAGAGACTCTCTGTTGGGTGAAATGAAAACTTGATACAGAAAATTGATGCATTAATATGAAGTCTCCACCACAAAAAAAAAACCCCAACAAACAAAAAGGAGAAAAAACACCCATAAAAACAAAAGAAAAAACCCCAAAACAAGCAAAAAAAACCACCCAAAAAACAAACCCTCTCAAAAACCCCAAGCAACAACAACAACAAAAAAGCAAACCCTTTTCTTTAAGAATACTCAATGTAAAGCCTATTAGGGCACACTGTTGCCTGTTACTGATGCAGAATTTTGAAGCATTTTTTTGTAGCCACGAGCTGGGCTGCTCTCATCTGCTCAGCTGCTGCAAAGACTTGCAGCCATGGACATCCTTGGGAATGGCATCTTCAGCAAAACCTGGCTTCCAAAGGAGTGGCACATAAACCAAGAGCACATTTGAGAAGTACCTTCTTTATTGTAAGCTCTAGAGGAGGAGTCCTATGAGCAAGGAAAAAATCTGAAACCCTAAAGTAGGTAAACTTGGAAGGGAATCTGTGAAATAAGGAACTGAAGGAAACAGGGCTGCACAGGTAAGTGCAAGAATGCATGGAACTGTGCTACTGGACAGAGCCAAGGTTACTTGTAGAGACATAACCTATTACTAACAGCAATATTAAAACAGCAACTCTTGATATAAACATGTTAAGCATGATGGTAACACTACTGCATTCAGGGTAATGTGTGGTTACTGTGGTTGATCACACTTGGAGGCTGATATAGGCACGGAGATAAAGGTGACAACTATTCAAGTCAACTTGCAAATACCCCAGAGAGAGCTGTGTTACTTGCAGATCCTGCTGGTGTCTGAATCATAAAGCTGTTTATTGATAACATGTATTGCACAGTTGTGGTTTAAGTTCATGGCTGGTATGATTAAGCTAGAAATGACCAGCGTCCTAGAGGTGGATTTTGGATTATGGCATTCAATGGAGAGCTTCCTGAATGTGTGAACAGATCCCAGAGTAACAGGATACAACCTTTACAAGGCCCTTCTTAACAAACACTTTTGCCATTCTAAGGGAAGGTACTGTATGTACATGATACAGTTCCAGAGGTAATTAAACAACAGCAAGTAAAAGATGGTTTCAAAAGTAATTTTTATAATTTTTTTTTCCTATTCTTGATCAAAAAATTAGTTTCCAGATTGAGCAGCATTCACGTTCAATAGTCCTCAGGCTACCGGATCCCCTCGTCAGGACTCAACGCAGCCGAGTACAGGTCGCTGTTGCCACCTGGTGGCACGTGACAGCGGCACTGCCACTTGGCAATGGGATTTTCAAGTCAGCAAAGACACACATCACAACCTATATTTAAGGCACGTTTTATTATTTAAGCTGTTGTTTTCTGCAGAATCAAGGTTTTACGGCTAACAGCAGATCACCATCCCCGCAGTGCATTCACGTGGTTCCATTACACCTCCACTGAGTTCCTTGGTTGTGCAAAGGTTGGGAGGCCAACCCCACCTGCTCACTGAGGGGCTCACAAGGTCTTAAAGGCTCCTCTTTCTTCAGCAGGTGCCGATATAATCCTCTCACTTCACTTCTAGTTGGCAGACATAGCCACTGCTCTTCAGCCGTGGTCTGAGTTACAAACCTGTTGCATGGATTTGCATGGATTTGGCAATTTTTGCATGGCCAATCCATTGCATGGCCTTGCATGGATTTGGCAATTCTTGGTGTAATGGGTTTATTTGTTCTTGTGAATTCAGCAGCCTACTGGCTTACAGGTAGTGCTTATGAACTCACACAAAGGGAGCTTGTATAGCAACTTGGCCTAGAAGGTAATTCTGCAGAATACTAAGGTTTATTTAAGAAGTTACCCAAACCCAGTTATATCTGTGCTCGAGAAATGCAGACTGCTACAATTAGTCCCCTGTTTGGAAAAGGTTGAGTAATCACCATCCAGAAATTTTAAAATCTTATGGAATTACCTGGATAGTATGTGAAAATGTCACTGGATCTGTGTCTTACCAGTTCTTTACAGGTTTCAGCAGTGTTTAAAACATACAAGTGGGTAACAGTGAATCTGCAATTTCTCTTATTAAATCTGACAAGAAAACATAATTCTCATCATACAATATGTTAAGTGGCATCTTTCTGAGTTGGGCAGAGGAAGCCTGCTAAATTGATGTGTAGGAGACTACACATTCAGCCCTGGTGATTATATCTGGCAGACTCTAAAATACGGAGTAATAAACCTGGGAAAACAAAGAGCTAATAGCTAAATCTACAACTTTAATATGACAACTACCCCCTTGCCTCCCAACACATAAAAAAAATACCAATTGGAGATAGTCGGTACAATTTGTCAAATATGAGTACAAAATCTAGTATACAAAGTAAGTACAAAAAAGCACTTCCTACTTTTTAAAATTAATTAGATTATCATGTGATAATACTGTTGTGTGACTACATGATTTTTTCAGCCACTGGCCTGTAGATGCACAGAGTACACAGCATAGTCTAAGAGAAGCAGCTAAGAACATGTCTACAAAGTGTCAAATGCAAATGTGAAGCACACAAGCAAAAAATAGCCAAAGGAGATCTTTCATGAAAGCAGCAGCTTGATTGTTTTGTACAGCATGCAATGTTCCTGTGAATTTCAAGGAAAAAACAAGCTGTGACAAACACTTGAGAGCATTTTGCATAAAGAGAAGCATCAAGCATTTGAAAGTGGAGAAGGAAAGTCAGATATTAAAAGTGGTTAGTACGCTATTTTCTCTAAAGGTTAAGAACAACCACGTCATAGACTGGAATTTTCCCACCTTAGAGACTTTCTCATAGCTAACGGTAAACTTCATTTTCTAGAGAGTACTGCTTGGAAAAGCTATTTGGAGTACTGTTTCAAAACCAGTCACGTCACTCTTCTCGATTGCTCTATGAAAAACGTACTTCCCAAAGCTTTTAAAAGTAAATCATGTGGAAGGGCTACTGCAGATGCTGTGGGCCTTGCTTTTTTGTGGATGATGTAGCAGACACAGAAGGTAATAGGGTGTTAAATAATTTGGAACAACACTGTTACTGCTTTGCAGCTGTTCCACAACATGAAAAAGAGGGGTTTGGAGCTTAAATCTTCTATGATGGGCCATAATCTAGATACTGAATTTCAGAGTAATCAGGCAGTCGTGGAAACAGCTCAGACATATGTTAATGGCACCTCACTGGAGCCAATGTATAGATGGAAAAGAGGTCTCAGAGGTTTTTCTAAATGCAGTGTATGAGAGTTGCAATAACCCGTTTGCTCAGCTTAGTTGTTGAGTCATGCAAAAAGATTTTGGTAACAGCTACTGAGCTTTTTACTGGACTGAAGTAGCTTTTATTGCCCATTCTGCCCACTGGGCTAAGGTTTCCTTGCTGCCACTGGACAAAATGCTCATGATACTGCCTTTGTAAGTAATCACCAGGTAACATGGCTGATTTAGAGCTCTGTTTTTTAAGTCCGCCAGCTCAAGGACTGGTTTGGGATCCTTTAGCAGTATGAGCAAAGTTACAGCTCAGCAGCTGAAAATCTGAATGTCTTGCATGGACAGTCTGAAATATGTGCACTGCCAGTAACTAAATTGAATGGCTCCTTTACTGCAATTTTCATCAGAAATATGCAAACACTGCTGAATTTAAAATTGCTCAAGAAAAAAAAATCCTGCCAGCTATTCTTGTTTTGTGAGCTCCACTGGTACCTCTTAGACCTGCAGATGTTAAGAGATGATTTTCTCTCTGGTACCGCCTGGGGCGGTTTAGGAAAACATAATTACCATTTGCAACAGGGTTTGGAAATGCTGGGCTGAATCCAAAGCACTGAGGGCAGCAGGTCGAGGGATGGGATCCTGCCCCTCTGCTCTGCTCTGGTGAGACCCCCACCCAGCTCTGGGGTCCCCAGCATGACATGGACGTGTTGGAGTGATTCCAGGGATGCTCTGGAGGCTGGAGCACCTCTGCTGTGGGGAAAGGCTGAGATGCGGCTGCTCAGCCTGAAGAGGAGGGTCTGGGGAGATCTTGTAGCCTTTCAGTACTTAAAGGGGGCTCATGAAGGAGGTAGAGCAACTTTTTACACGGGCAGATAAGACAAGAAGGAACTGTTTTAAACTAAGAGGAGAGACTTGGATTAGATATTAGTAAGAAATTCTTTAATGTAAGGGTGGTGAGGCACTGGCACAGGTTTCCTAGAGATGTGACTGCCCCATCCCTGAAAATGTTCAAGGCCAGGTTGATTGGAGCTTGGAGCAACCTGGGATAATGTAAAGTGTCCCTGCCCACGGCAGGGGGTTGGAACAAGATAATCTTTAAGGTCCCTTCGACTCCGAACTGGTCTGTGGCGTTACGCAGCGGCCCTGGCCACGCTCTCTCGTGAGCTGCGGTGTCAGGCGGGAGGACGGGAGGCAGCAGAGCCGCGGAACCTGCGGCCCGCAGCGCCCGCCAGAACGGGGGGCCCGGCCCGGGGCCGCTCCCCGAGCCCGCCTCAGGCGGGAGGCGCGCGCCCGGCCCCGTCCCGCGGAGGTATCGCGAGAGCCGCGCGGCGCGGGCCGGGCGGAGCCGCGCGGCGCGAGGGGCGGTGGGGCCGCCCCCGCCCCCCCGTGGCTCCGGCACCCGCCGAGCTCAACATGGACCCGGGCCCCGGCGAGGAGCCCCGCGCCTCCACATCCTCCGCCACGGCCGTCGCGCAGGAGCCCGGCGCCGAGGAGGTACCGCTCCGCTCCGGGGGGCCCCTGCGGGTGGTGGACCCTGGCCCGGTCGTCCCCTTCTGCAGCCGCTGCTCAGCCCGCGCAGCCCCGGCCGTGAGGCCGCCCGGGCTCCTCCGCCGCGGCCCGCGAGGGCCCTGCGGGTCGGCTCCGCCCGGACACACCCCCGCCCCCGTGCCTGCCCTTCGGCGTCGCCCTGTCAGCAGCCGCTGTCAGCGCGGTCCTGCGATGCCCGCGGCTCGGCTCTGCAGCCTGGGCACAGGGCTGGGGCCGCTGAGCCCGTGCGGACCCCCCGCCAGCCCCGCAGCCTCGGCGCTCCTGCAGGGCCCGTCTTCCGGCGCCCCCCGCCCTGCTGTTTCCTTCCCCGTGCCCCCGGGAAAAGCTGTCCCGGAGCCGGGAGCTCCGCGGGCTCGGGGTGGGAGTGTCGCGGGGGCAGCCCGGAGTGTTCCCGGCTGACCCGGTCTGCCCCGGCTGCCCGGGCCTCCCCCTGCCCCCGCCTGGCTCGGATTGTGCCCTGATGCAGAATACACCCCTCGGAAGAACACGTATGGCTGCCAGCGGCCTCTCCTTAGTTTTTTGGGAGAAAGACACAAGGCATGTAGAAAGTGACGTATTCAGGTATCCTTGGAAACAGAACAAGATTTAACCTGAAGAATGAATCTTAGAAAAAACTTAGTAGGAATGAGGACCGTGCATCATATATTTATGATACTGGAGAAGATTGCTGAACTACTGATAACAGTGCATTCAGGTTTTTATGCCAGTTACTGAAAGTCCATTTTGCCTGTAATGAATGCTTGAAGCTTTATTTTATTATGTATACAAACAGCTATGGTACACAGTGCAGTGTGATCCTGAACTTTCCTTGGTTACTCGAGGGAAAATGTTCAAGGACTATTTCTCTATTGTATACAACTTACTCTGCAAAATTTTATGCACGTCAACTGTACAGTTACAGCATCTGCATTACAATGGCAGTCATGCAACCTGTTGTGCTCTGCTCCCCTCTCAATGTTTTACTTTATAAATAGTTTTTGTTGTACTACCAAAACAGTCTGACTGGCTATTGGGAATGTATTTCCAGTTTGTATATGTGAGTTAAACACAGAAGGAGTCCTAATTATTCTTAGTGCATCTGTTCAGAGTTTTCAGTAGCACAAGTTACAAGAGTAAAGTCAGCTAAAGCAGCCGCAGTTCTTGTTCCCAGCTGTTTATTGAGGTGTTCGTGGGGGCTCCTCACTTTGGGACTGTTACACTTACTGCATGGAAATCTCTCAGGCTGATCTTATGAGCTGTATTCAGGATAGTTATAGAGATTTTGAGGGGGAGTATTTTGTATCCTTGGAATACTCAGGATCTTTTGTAAGTGCTGCGTGGTTGTGTTAGTTGTAAATTTAAAAGTTGTTTAAATGACACCGGTTTTCAGGGGATTATTTAATTCTGAATGGAAATTGTTTCTAGAATAAATTGTTACTGGAGTTAAAAATGAAAGTACTTTAGCCGTGGTGAATTGCACTGAGGCTTCTGCTGTCCTGGTTCCTGACAAGTCAGTCCTCTAAGTGATGAAGATACATTGTGTAAAGTTTCTAGGGCAAAGCTCTCAGACTTCATGGAATATTTTAGTTTCTGTGTTGTATAAGGTACATGGTCCGGTTGTTACGGGGAAATACTCATATCAAAATCTGGTAATTGTCAAGGTGTAGATTTTTGTAATTCAGAGCATTATGTAGAAGCAAGTTTGGGTATGATGCCTGTCCCTGTCTGGCACCACCAGCACAGAGTAGTACTTTAGTGAACCTGCAGCATATTCTCCCCCTTGTGATTTGTGAGGAAGAGAAGGGGCACAGGGATGCATGTATCTTGTTTGTCTCTTTCACTGGCTTTTGATAATCTCCTGTTTTTTTGTTTCTGATACTTTGCGGACCATCAATATTCAACAGAAACACTGCAATCAGAGTTGGGGGGGGGTGGGGAACGTGTGTTTTCTCTTGAAAGGTAAAGTGTACCATGTGATTTTATTGTGCTGTGGCTGCAGTAATATGTCAGCTCATTGACTAATTCAGTGTGTTATTCAGAAATACTTCTTTCAGAATAAATTTGATTTGTATGCCACCGTAAGTTTTATCCTTCTGGGATAATCTGAGTAACAACAGAACTGGCATTGCAGCCATCTGCCTTGGGGCTTAGAAAAATAATACTGCATTGCAATTTGCTTGGAGATCATACAGTTATAGGGGATTCTCACAACAGTGAGTTCTTCTGCTTGAAGAAACTTCATACTTACCTGAGGTAGACATCTTTTTTCCCAGTAACACATATCTATCTAATTTATTTATAGGGCAAGCGAGGGAGATGCCTGAAAGGGCCTATTGTCAATTTGCTTTCATTTAAGGAATAGTTTGACACTTTAATTGAAGGACTGGACTTGATATTGGCGATGTCAGTCTCTCTTTTTGGAGTGTATGTTGCGTAGTAATATAATGGAGGTGTGAATATACACGTATGTATGACCTGCTCTTTGGCATGTTGGGGTAACTTTGCTTTCTGAGATGAGCTGATTACCTGTATGATTGAAGAACATTTAAGTGAATAGAATATTTCTAATGCTACCTGTTTGCACCATTTGGCCTTGCAAAGGGAACTGGTGCATTTATAAAATCATTAAGCTGTCAAACAGCTTCATTATACACTTAGTACTGTTCACCTCTGCAGAGAATTATGGCTTTGGGCCAAACTTGAAACAGTAATCTCTGACTTCAGAAAATATTCCTCCCATTTGTGTGATTGTGCTTAAAAAAGAAGTTAGCATGTATATTTGTCAGTAATAGTTCTGAAATTTAATTGTAATGTTGCTTGACAGATTTTTAAATATTTGGTACATTTTGGCCTGGTTTTGCTACTTGACCCTGAATAGTTTACATTATTATTTTAATTTAATGTATTTAATAATAATTTATAATTTAATCTGATACTCAAAGCACTTAAAGCAGTTTAATACTCTGCACTGTTAGATTTTATGCAGACATGCACTCTGGCAGCTCCTTTCAGTTTATTCAGAGCTTTTCAAAAACATTTTTATAATTTAATGCATCTCAAAATAGATTTATTTTTTATTGTCACATTTCAAAGACCAATTAGGAAAATTTTCTTAAATTAGGGGGGAAAAATCTACCATTTCATCATTTTTCCAGTATTGTAGTTGTGGAAAACGTGCTTTGAGCTTCACTGTTGAAGACAGATATGAATCTCATAAACTACAAAAGTCAGCCATTTTAGTTACAATTCCATAGATTTCTTCCATATAGAGTAAATAAGGTAGTTCTTCAGCAGTCTGAGAGTATACCATGGAGTTGTTGCTGCATGGATTGAATTGGTTGGTTGTGTCTCTCCCAGGTTCATGGCTCAGTGTAGTTAAGCTGTGTTTCCAATTCAACTTGTGACTATTCATCTAGCAGTGAAAACAGACAAAATCCAAACAAAATGCAAGTGCCGGAAACTTACAGTTAGGAATCTGACATTTAGAGATCACATTTAATTTTTTAAAATATATTTTCAAGATATTAAACTTAATTACGCATTTACAGTAATATCTCTGTGAAAGATTATTGTGCTCTTTTAGTAATTTCTTTCAATTTGGATCCTGCTTGTAGAGATTAACATGAGGATCTTTTAGTTCCATCACGGGCATGAGGTTTTGCTTTGGGTGAAATGATACGATTAATGCAGTCACTTCATTTTGAAATAATTATTTTTTTAAAATAGCATTCTTGTCTCGCAGTTTGTAGGTTTGTTTGTTTGATACATTTTGCTAAAAAAGTAAATAAAGAAACTGGTATTTATAAAATGTTTAACTTTTGAATTCCAGAAAAATGATCCCCCATTTCAACTCAAACTTCCTCCAAAGGCAGCTAGACCTGAAAAAGAAGTTGACCCAGAATATGAAGAGAAGATGGTAAGTGTTTTCATGACAAAACACACTGCAGCTTTTTATGGCAGTTGGTTGTTGGAACAGGATCAGCACAGTTACAAGGAGTTATTGCAGCCTGGATGTGTCAGAAAAGAAAAACAAATGAAGATTCATTTAAATGTCTAGGCCCGTGTTGTGTTTCTCACAGTGACTAACAGGTGTTTAGTGAAGACAATGAGAGCAGAGGAGGAAGGTAGTGGTAGTTCTGTTGAATACTGTCCTATTCTTCCCAAGTATTTTTGTCTGCATAATTTTTGGAGTTGTAGCCTGTGGTTTTTATACTCAGTAGTTGTCAGTGGATTTTTGGTTTTGTGGTTTCTTTTTTAGTTATCCACACTCATCTGTGGTAAGGACTATTCAATGAGATTTTATATTTAGAACTCTCCCCATTTTGTTTTGAATCTGTGTCTGCCAGTTTTATTTGATGACCCCTTGGGTGATGCCAGAGGCATCCTTAAGCTGCTTCTTACTTAACTGAAATACTGAAGCTGCCGGTTTCTCTCATATAAAAACATAAGGTTTTAAATATTTAAATGCCCCATAGTATTTGTGCCATAACAATGCAAAACAGGATCTGTCCACAGGACCAGTGAAGGGAGCTTGTGATGCTGGAGAGGAGATGTAGCAGGGTAACTTCTGTGTTACAAAGGCAAAAACCAGTATGACATTGTAAGACTCCTTGAATGACATTTTTATTAAGTTCTTGGTTTAAGCTGGTACCTCCCTCTTACATTTTTTCTTAAAAGCTTTACTGTTAAATGGATGCCTAATAATTACAGTAGAGTCTGAAAGGATTGGGTATTACAGAAGTCAGGGAAGAATATAACTGTTAGACATAGAAAAATTGATACTTCCTTGTATGAATACCCAGTTCCTAGCCAAAGAGAAGACCCGCAGTGAATTTGTTCTTCAAAAATGAGTTTAGTAAACAGATAAACTTGTTTCACAGTAATACACGGTGAATTTACAGCTTTCCTAAATTACAATTTCAGTTCAGTTTTTCTAAGAGGCAAAGGGATTCGGTATAAAAAAAAAAATCTACCTTTTATCAGTTGTATAGTTGTGAGCTAGACCTTTACTGTTTTATCAAAACATATTGCTTATACTAAGCCAATAATATTGCAGGCAGAAAAGTATACTGTGTCATTCAATATAGGTCCTTACCAACTATGATTATTTTGCCGAAACCATCATGTGTTATTTGTTAACTGTAAATCCTCTGAATGGATTTGTTTTTATTCTACTTCTCCCTTCTAGAATGCCTTTTTCTTAAAGGTTTTACTTGATGTTTACGTTTTATTCGGTTGTCAAGTTATTTAAAGAAATGGTCCAATAATGAATGCAAGTGGGGGGGAAGTGGTAATTTTTTTCTCCAGGAGATTCTTAGTGAAGATGTTCCTTTGCTGGTAAGTGGTGCACTGTTAAAAGAAACGCAGTGCCCTCGTGTGGCGAGATGCTGCATTGCATGCCAGGCTCGTTCTTGCTGCTTTTTTCTTTGGTTGGTGATCCTGCTGTGGGAGACTTGCTTGTGTGTAAGGTCTGTGGGTCGAGTATTTCCTGCAAAGGCTACAATGCAGAACTACAGTTTCACTTCTGTCATTTATATCATGATATGTAAATGCGATCACATGGAAATTGCCTTACATGGTACAGTGTTACATGATGCTTAGTTTTGTCATAGAGAAACTGGTAACAATTGCATTCTGTTAGATAGAGTTTGCATTTTATCATATTTTTCTTTAAAATTGTGTAGCATCTTCTAAATGTAGAGAAGGCCACGTTTTGCTGTGTGAGATAGTGAAGTGCATATGGCCCATTGAGATGGCAAAACCGAAATGCTTGAAATTTGAAATCTGACAGCAAAATTCACAAACTTGAGTGAAAGCAGTATTGAGCTGGTTCATCCATTACTTCAGAAATAATTCTAAAAGCAGAGCTACTGCATTGTTGTCTTTGATCAAATCCTGATAATCTTGAAGCTGATAAAAGTTTTGCCACTGACTTGAGTAAGGTTAGGATTTCATCCATTACTGTAAGTCATAACTTTAGTTTTGTCTTTATCTTCTGTAGACAGGCCATTAAAGCATCCCTTTACCACTGCTAGTGTGCCATGGAGCAGCTCCAGCTCTATTTCGCAATGCTTGTAGCCCTCTGAGTTATCTAGCAGATGGTCTTGTCAGTCTTTCCTCATATAAGTTGTTCTCATGAGTGTCTGAATTCTGTTTCTTAACAATATGTTTTTATGAAGAAAACTTACCTATTTTTCCTATTTTTCTTTCTTTTTTTAATTCTCTTCCCCACTTTGGAAACTAGAAAGCAGATCGAGCAAAAAGGTTTGAGTTCCTCCTGAAGCAGACAGAACTTTTTGCACATTTTATTCAACCTGCAGCACAAAAGTCACCAACGTCTCCACTGAAAGTCAAGCTGGGACGGCCACGGATGAAGAAAGATGAAAAACAGAGTTTGATTTCAGCTGGGGAGTATGTTTTTATTTTTATTTCTGGCTTCTTACAGTTGCAAACAACTTGGGCTTTTTAACATAATCTGTTTAGAGATTGAACATAGAAACTGTACTTTCAGTAAATCCAGAGCATTTCCTTTTACTGGTGTATCAATTTTAAAAAAAAGCTTTGGTTTAAAAGCATCATCTGCTACATCAACATTAGTGTGACCTTGGACCAGAAATGCACTTTTAAAAGTTGCCTGATTCTTGCCATGTAAAATGCTTTGGTTTGTATTGTGGGGTGACTTTGGAGCACGAATTGAATTTCTTTTGTATGGTGTTGAACTAGAAGGTGCACTCCAGAAGTCCACCTGATATGACCCAGTTGCTAGTGGACAAGTCAGAGGGACCAGAGTGGGGCTAGACCAGGTTATAACAAGGCAGTGTGCATGTAGTGGGGATGTTGGATCCTCAGCACCAATTGTCCTGCTCCACTGGTCTGTCTGTGTTAGTATTGCAGCAGAGCCTGCCTGTAGTGCCTCTGAGGGGTCTTGGAATAACAACTAGTTTTTGGAATGTTTGCAAAATGACATTCTAGTTTAAAAATTTAATTTTTTTAAAAATTGGAATACGTGATTTTTCTGAACATTGTAATTATCAAGTAATTGAGTCTAAGGCCACCACTGATATGTCTTGTATTTCTGTGTCACTCATTAAAGAGTGCCTCAGAGAACTCATGATATTGTCAGATTATAGTTATGACTCTGAAAGAGAGGGCTTCTTAGCAGCCTTTCTAATTAAAGCTGGAATGACTCCTAAGGAATAACGTATTAACAGGATGAGGGTTTGGTCAGGATACCAGAGCATCCACATTGTGGGTCAGTGATTGCTTCTGTTGTAACTTGTCTTTGGAGCTTGTAGCAGTGTTTTGAAGTGATTTTGTTCACACATCAGTGCTGGGTTCTTCCTTTAGGTACCGTCACAGGCGCACAGAGCAGGAGGAGGATGAAGAGCTCTTGTCCGAGAGTCGGAAAACGTCCAATGTGTGTATTCGGTTTGAGGAGTCTCCTTCATGTAAGTATGGTGTTAACAGTTCTCTGATTGATTTCATGTAATTAAGATCTGAGCAGATTGCAATTAAAATTTTCTACTTAGAATTAGTATTTTTCTACTTAGAGGAATCTTACATTTACAGATGTGAAAGGAGGAACACTAAGAGATTATCAGGTTAGAGGTTTGAACTGGATGATCTCATTGTATGAAAATGGTGTTAATGGCATTCTGGCAGATGAAATGGTAAGCAGTAATCTTTTGGAATTTTTGTGGCAATTAACGAGCAAAATTCAGCATTTAAGTGCTTATTGTATTTCATGTATGTGCAGTAGTATGCTTCATTCTACAACAGTCTGATTTTTCAAATCTGGAATTGTAATGAAAGAAATTATTTTGCAAACATTTGTGTAGTTTGCTTTAAACATACGGCAGAATTATATAGTAAGAAAATGGTTTGGAAGTATTTCTTTATGATATTTCACTTCAGCAGGTTTCTTTCCCCCCCTCTTTGTCAATGCAGGGGCTTGGTAAGACTCTGCAAACAATAGCTTTATTAGGCTATCTGAAGCATTACCGAAACATTCCTGGGCCACACATGGTCCTGGTTCCAAAATCAACTTTGCACAACTGGATGAATGAATTCAAGCGCTGGGTTCCATCCTTACGTGCTGTTTGCCTTATTGGAGATAAAGATGCCAGAGTAAGTGCTCTACATTTCAGAAATGTATGCATTATTTGGCAAAAAATATCAGTTGGGTATGTGGAATTCTCCCTAAGCTACTTCCTTAATTACAGTATATTTTAGTAATCTTTAACTACATCAGTGTTGAAAATGCAAAATGTAATGCTTGTGACTATGAGGAAAACCTGAAAATCAGTAGATGAAATAATACACTCAATTAAATATAAGTACAACTCTTTGAGTTATGTGTTTTTCTATTGTCTTTCTGTTTGATTTTTGAACCTATTTTTTATCTCTCTTCCATATTTGCAATGTGACAGTGTGTACTCATTTTGCTTTATTGCACTCACTTTGTTACCTCTTCCTTCACCTTTTTTCAGGTGACTTTTTCCATTCTTTACTTGTATTTTATAAGCCTGCCCGGCCTTGTAACTAGGATTCTGTTGTAGAGCTTTCCATCAGTCATTGTAAAATAGATATGGAGTGTTTTTCTAAGCTGGATGTTTCTGTGGATTCTGTGGTTGCTCATGTGGATTGCATGGCTGCCTGTTACTGCTTGAGGATGGAAAGGCTCTAGAAAGGAAATAGGAGCTGGCAGTGTGGCCAAGAAGGCCAGTGGCATCCTGGCCTGTACCAGCCATAGTGTGGCCAGCAGAACTAGGGCAGTGACTGTCCCCCTGTACTGGGCACTAGTGACATTGAGGTGCTGGGGTGTGTTCAGAGAAGGGAACAGAGCCGGGGAAGGGTCTGAACAAGGCTTAGGAGGAGCAGCTGAGGGAACTGGGCTTGTTTCTGTAAGTGATAGGACAAGAGGAAATGGCCTCACGTGCACCAGGGGAGACCTGTCTGCGTGGCTTTCCCATAGGGTGATATTCTTTCGTGTGAAAGGATTTATATGCCTTGATGTGTGTCTTGCAAAACAGAGATGGGACAGAGGAGAGAGATATTTGGGGAAGAGCAAAGATAGTTGGGAGTGGGCTATGTAAGTTGTTTTGAAACACTTTTGTGGATTGTATCTTTGGACAAGTTAATTTAGAAGGTTTTTCCCCTTTTGGTTGTATGTACTGTATTTGAATTACAGAGAAATGATGCTGAAGAGCAAGTAGTTAATTTTGAATGGGAGATAATTTGTGTTTTGCTTAACTCCAGCTTTCTCTGTCCTTAAAGTGCAAAGGATTGAAGGCTTTCGTTACAGTAACTTTCAGTTACTGAGAAGATGTTTCAGAGTCTTTTGTGTGCTAGTTTAGTGCATAAGTAATGGTGGTGGAGACAGCTTTCTCTGGATGCTATAAAAATTGTTCATATTTATAAATGTTTATTAATCCAGTTCTTCTGCTTTAGGCTGCATTTATCCGTGATGTTATGATGCCTGGTGAATGGGACGTTTGTGTTACATCATATGAAATGGTAATTAAAGAGAAATCAGTCTTCAAAAAATTTAACTGGAGGTACCTGGTAATTGATGAAGCCCACAGAATAAAGAATGAGAAGTCTAAGGTAAATTTGAAATTGTTTGATACTTTGAAATTAGTTCAAAACAAAAAGATTGCATCTGGTTTGAGCAGATTTTAAGTGTTAGGTGGAGTGTTTTTTTTAAAATAGAAGCAACAAGCTATTGGGTGGTAAATGTGAATTTCATAGGTAGCTCACTGTCTCTGAGTTTAATTGACGTTGTTTTAGATTTCAAAAACTGATTCACTGTGTTTAAGTGTAGATGGTGTTGATAACTATGTTGTGTTTCCAGCTGTCAGAGATTGTACGTGAGTTCAAGACAACAAATCGATTGCTGCTTACAGGAACTCCTTTACAGAATAACCTCCATGAGCTGTGGGCATTACTCAATTTCCTTTTACCTGATGTCTTCAATTCTGCAGATGTAAGTTGATGTTTTTAGGTACAGTGTTGTTATTTTGATTCCCAGGCTGCTGTCAGTAGAAGAGAAGAATGATCAGCCTAGCAGGAGATGTATGTTGTGGAAGACCCAGGTTCAGGGGAAGCTCTGTGGCTTACTGAACTGTAGATTTCTTTTATTTCTTTTACCATTAACTAGGTGGACTTTTTACTCGACCTAGTTAAAGCAGTGCATTCTGCTGGTGTAGATGAGGCCTCAGACCAGTAATAGCAAATGTAATACTTTCAATAGTTCGAGCATTATGCAAAATTTGAGAAAGTGATGAAGTATCAAGAATATGAAGCATCCAAATAGGCATAAGCCTTTTTTAAATTTAGAATTTAAGTAATCTTTCTTCTCTTTGACTGTTAATGTTTCTTTGTGCTTGTATTACTTGCTTATGTTATTTTCACTCTGCTGTCCATCTCATTTACTTAAGGATTCAATTTGTTTGGTTTTTTTAACTTGTCCCATCATCACACAAGCACTAAAGGGGAGCACTTGGACCGTGCAATGATGAGCATGGAAAATTGTTGTGAATTAAGCAGAGTATAATGGTATTTTGTCTGCAGAGTGATGTGGTTGACTCGAATGTTACAACATACCAGGGAGACGGCACAGAATTGCAGACTGATTTTTCTTTCATGGAAGTAATTTGTCTCAAGATTTATGCCACTCTCAGCTGGAATGAAAGAGAGTCAATATGTGTCTGTAAAAGTACTGATGATAAACTGTTCATACCAATTGTGCTGTTTCTTACCACAGGATTTTGACTCATGGTTTGACACTAAAAATTGTCTCGGTGATCAGAAGCTTGTAGAAAGACTTCATGCTGTAAGTAATTAAAGCTGTAATCACATGTCATCATTAGCATGCACAGTGTAAAAAAGAAAAACATTATTTTCCCCTTCATCTCAAAGTTGAAACGATGAACATGAAGGTATTTAGTTACAGAAATGCCTAGCAGAATTTTCATGAATTAAGCATTGGAGCTTCCTATCATAGATACTACTTTTTGTGTGTTACTATTTAAAGCAGACAAAATCTGAACATAAAATATGAAAATGAAGAATTGTGAGATCTTTTTGAAGCCATTTATTATTGTGAATAGTGCACTGATACATGTCATGCTAGTCTGAATAAAGGCATGCCTTTACCTTTGTTCTACTGTGCATGAGATAAGACATTTTTTGTCTTACAGTAGCAAAAGAAATCAGAGAAACTACAATATACATTGCTGATATTTAAAATATTGGTGTGCTTTGTCCCTGCTAGTGGAAATGAAACTATGTTTCATTATGTTAAACAGGATTAGATTTTATAAACTTACGGGTTTGGCCCCTGCTTAAGATAACAACTGGGATGATTATGGCAATCCTTTATAGATACACATATTTATGTATGAGTTTAGTCATTGCTGGACAACTTTGTTTTGCAGAATTTAGCAGAATTTTTCTCATGGAGTCACTATGACAGCAATAGATACTGATTAGTTCTGAATAAATATCAGATAATTGAATCTGTTAACTTTGTATGTGAAGCAGTCAATTTTATACATTTATCTATGTAAAACATCTTAATTTGTGTAGGTTTTGAAGCCATTTCTCTTACGTCGCATAAAAGGTGAAGTAGAAAAGAGTTTGCCTCCAAAGAAGGAAGTAAAAATTTATCTTGGGCTCAGCAAAATGCAGAGAGAATGGTGAGTTACTTACATCAAAGTAAGATTCTTTTCTGATTGTCTTGGTTTGAAAGACAGGTGTCTGCCTAGGAAGGCAGGAGTCTCCCTTGGAATGGAAGAAAAAAAATTGCAACCCCCCTTCCCTCCGAATTATTATAATTTCGAAATTAAGGGGCTTTCAGGCAAAGACGTGGAACAGGAGTAACAGTTCTTTACTATTATATATCTGTATCTGTATAACCAGTCAAACAAACAACAATAACTATGGCAGTAACAGCAAACAATCACAAACCCAGCCCCAGCCTTCTCGGCTGCCAGGCCCTTTCCCCTCGGGTGCAGTTCCGCTCGCAGCCGGCAGGGGCGCTGGCGGCTCCCGGTGAGCAGGGCAGGTGCGATGGTTCCCCCGCGGCTGCAGGGGGCGCTCCGGAGCGAGCTCGGGAAACCCGCGGCTCTGGTGCCCTGGGATCCCGGGAAGGGATGGAACAAAGGCTTCACAAACCCCTGGGCAGCTGATCCCAGTGTCCGGCCAGACCCTCGGGAACAGCAGGCTGGAACGGCATGGACGAGCACAAATCCCGGGTGGCAGACGAGGTGTATGGAACTCCGGAGCTGCGGTGGGAACCCCCGGAGGTCTGGGCAGGCAGGGTGTGCGGGGCTACAGAGTAGTGAGGGCTCGAAGCAACAGCGGGGGCAGGGCAGCCACAGCCCGGCTCCCAGTGGGGCAGGGAAAGGCGGGCTTGGGAAGCCCTGGGGTCTCTCTCCGGTAGAAGGAAGGCAGCCGAAAACGCCGGGAACTGGCTGCCCACACCCCCAGGTGAAAGAGAGTAGCAAGATGCACCCCATCCCTATGGCCAGGTCTTTTGTTTTTCTTAAGCACCCAGTAATTTGTCCCCTGGCAACATGTATGGGGAAAGTTCCTTTAAGAGAAAAAGAAAACAGGAGGAGAGCTAAAACCCCAACAGATAAACACTATAGCTTTTCACGCTCATTTTTTTTCTTATAGTTGCATGTTAAGACAGGGAAACTTATTTATAGCTGTCTTTGGGGCTTTTTAAAAAATGCACAAGTTTCAAAGAGCTCTGGAAGGGTAATGAAAAGAGCTGGGAGGAAGAAAGCAGAAACTTTTTTCCTTCCTTAAGTTTATTTGAAAGAACGTATATGCCTCCTAAGCTTCCTCCTTTGATCCAAGTATGTATGCACCAAAAAGTCTTACATGAAATTAAAATAAAACCTTATTTTAGTAAGGTACATACCCAGAAGAACGTGAGACAAGGAGCCAGGTCAGTTGTAGCAGTTTCTGTCAAATAAGTGATATTTTTTTAATCCACTTTGTACTACTAAAATGAAAGTGTAAAATAATCCAGTGAATGACAGATCATTGTCGCTCACAGAGATTCCCTTTCATGTTTAGACATGGATTTATAAAGCCTTATTATCAGTTAGATGTTTTTGCCAACTTTCATAATATAGCTCAATGTTATATAAATGACTCCCACATCCAAAAATAAGTAATTGGGATATTGCAGGGGTTCATTCGTGTACTAAATGTCAAATAAAAACTGGAAAGTTGTTCAAAACTGCCCTTAAAACCTCAGGTATACCAGGATCCTGATGAAAGATATTGATATCCTGAATTCAGCTGGGAAAATGGATAAGATGCGTCTGCTGAATATTCTGATGCAGCTGCGGAAGTGCTGTAACCATCCTTACCTGTTTGATGGTGCTGAGCCAGGCCCTCCTTACACCACTGACACTCATCTCATCACCAACAGTGGTAAAATGTTAGTTCTGGATAAGCTGCTGGCAAAACTCAGAGAGCAGGGTGAGTACTGTTCATGGACAGCAGTAATCTGAATGCTCCTTGTAAGTTAAAGTATCTTTCAAAAATAGCCTTTCCTGCAGCAAATGTATTCATTACTTTCTGTGAGGTTTTTGTGGAAAATGAATTTTCTGTAGATCTTAACACATGAAGAGAAAGAAATTTTATGGAAATGATGAGTAAGACGAAAAATACGGAGAAGTAGAAGGAAAGGAAGAGTAGAGCCTCCCTTCTCCTTTCTGTAAGAAAATTTCTGATGATAGGATTATTTTGTCTGTGCACATCAGTCATCACCCAATTTCCTTGTGATGGCTTGAAGTGTTCTCTTTCTTTGGTTATGTATTTCTCCTGTATAATTTATCAAGTAATATTCTCGAGTAGTCAAATCACTACCAGGAAAGTAACTTGAGAAGAAAGAGTTACTTAAATTAGACATAGTACAGAATATTTCACATAAATTCTCAGTCATACTCTGTAGTAGCTCTGTGATAAGATCAATGTGAAAATATAAAATGAACGTTGGAACATTCTGTGTTCTGTCAGGTTCCAGAGTTCTGCTGTTCAGTCAGATGACTCGCTTGCTGGATATTTTGGAAGACTATTGCATGTGGCGTGGGTATGAGTACTGCAGACTTGATGGGCAGACACCACATGAGGAAAGAGAGGTGGGAAAGCTGTATGCAAACAAATGCCTTTGGTTTACACATTAGATTAATAAGTTACTGCTTACATATATGTATGTAGCTGCATCATTGTTTAAAGTAAAGCAGAAATGCTACAGTTTTTAAAAGGCTGCCAAGGGTATGTTTTTCTTAACCAAAGTCCACAGTACATTTCGTTTTTTCCTCAGCTAAATGAAAAACACAGTATGTTGTGGAGTCAGTATGGATTTTCTCGCCTGTCCAAACATACAGTTTCTTACTTTGATAAAATTATTTTTTATATGAAAATTGTGTAAATTTAAAATAAATTTAGTTGGAAAGCCACCAACATACTGGAAACTTGTGTGAAAGATCTGATACTTTAGTGACACCTTTTTTTTTCTTTCAGGAAGCAATTGACACATTTAATGCTCCCAACAGCAGTAAATTCATTTTCATGCTGAGTACCAGAGCTGGAGGTCTTGGAATTAATTTGGCAACTGCTGATGTGGTTATTCTCTATGATTCAGATTGGAACCCTCAAGTAGATCTGCAAGCCATGGTGAGCTAGTTCTCTAATACACATTTGTTTGTTTAAGTTGTCAGTGTTCTATTTTGTGTAACTGTTTTCAGAACTTGCATTTTTGTTATTTTTCTTTACTTTTTGTATACGTAAGACAATACCAAGAAACTAAAGAACTGAATAAAAAGGGCATGACCAGAATTTGTGGAGGAAACTGTAGATTTTTGTCTGTAAATATTTGTCATCATTATTTTCATAATGGCAGATTACTTCTGTCAAAATACTGTATTAATATTGTTAGTGGAATTATAGAATTATTCTTCTATAGAATTATTGCTGTTTTCAGAAGAGAACAGCAAATGAATAATGGAGGACTGTTTCCAAAATAATAACAAATAATTAGAAGCATGCAGTCTTATAGTCCTCTCATTTGGGAAGTTTATGCTTTTGCTTTTTGTTTGTGCATAAGCATAAAAGCATTTGGTGGTGATGCTGGGGGGAAGAGGGTTACCTTTGGGTTAAACCTACTAAAATATTCTCTTTCTGAGTGCTGAATGTAAAAAAATAGATTCTGTAATTTGTTTCGTGTGGAATAAAACTCATGTGATCCTTCTTGCATGGTTGGGAGGGTGGGTATTTGTTCAGTGGTTTGTAATTTAAAATTTTCTTTTAATGCACTTAAACACATCAAATATTTAATATGAATGGCTTATCCTTTTGATATGCATGCTTATTGCCAATAGTAGAACAACTTCCTGGAAGCTTGTGTGATTTGTGACCTTCAGTAGGGTTTTCAGGAAGAAATCAGTATTATGCAGGAGAATAAAAGATTTAGCAACTTGTATTTAAAGGACAGTCAGAAAATCCTGGTACCTACAGCTTAGAAGGCAGCTGTTTAACTTCTTTTTCTTCAAAAGGACATTTTCCAGAGAGGATAAACACAAGTTTTGTTACAAATGAGTGTAGTGTGTCAGTCATAAACCTCATTTGCTGGCTTGGGACAAGCACAGTATTGGAGCTGTGGCTCCAGGAACTCTGCAAATGGAATTAATGTGCTCAAGCCAGGGATACAGAAGTTTCAGTACCTGTGTCAAGTGAAAGTATTCATTTGAAAGCAGTACAAGTATATGCATGTATGTGGTGTTGTACCTCCACTTCCCAACTGTAGTCTGGACAGACATTCAGTTATCTTCATTTACAATGAGGAAGATGCATTTATTGCTATGGAATGACTCAAACTTTAGAAGTGTAATAGCCAGGTATAAGTGAATATTAGAATACTGGTTTTACAGTGTTCTGTGCTCTTGAATAGTCAAGGGACCAAGAAGTACAATGCTAGTTTGAGGCTGCTGTTTCTGCAAGCTAACTGTCTATTGCTTGTGAGTTCTTGTTGCTGAACACTCATTGATTTATGTTTGTTAGGATCGTGCGCATCGTATTGGTCAAAAGAAACCAGTACGGGTGTTTCGACTTATCACTGATAATACTGTTGAAGAGAGGATTGTAGAAAGAGCTGAAATAAAACTGAGGCTGGACTCTATAGTTATACAACAAGGTATCAACTGCTATATATGTTTGTCTGCAACAGAATTGTTCAGTCCCTTAAAGTGTGGTTAAATAACTGTACAAATGTACAGCGTTAAACAAAGCAGGCCTTGTGTATAATAGCAGTGTACTAAGTCAACCTAATGTGAACAAAGTATTCACTTGTTCAGCTGAATTATTTTTAAATTCTGTTTTCCTGATTAATGTAGACATAGACTTATAGTAGGAGTCTAAATGAAGGAAGTAAACTACAGCTGAATAGATGTTACTTGGTTTTGTGTTATGTTAAAAAGAAAAAAAAGAAAATCAGGTATGTTCCCTGGCAGTTAAAATAATTATATACATATGCTTGCTACCACATAAGAGTTAACTGACAACAAAACACCTTTGTCTGTTTTTGTTTAGAAGCTCTTAGAAGAATAGTTTGTCAAAAACGAAGGTACTCAAGCTAAGTTTTTAGGGTTGTTCGTACTTACTAAAGGGTGGGCTACTGAAAGGATGATGGTCAAAATTTTGATAGCATGAGAAGAAATGAGATAGGATAAGTGAAATTTTGGAATAGAAATTTAAATTTTGGGAAAAATAATCAGAAAATTGGGTTGAAATCAGTGAACTGGGTGTTGAAAATATCAAGTACTTCTTAGTGGTTATTACAGAATACTTTGTAATTTTTCATCTTGAGATAAGATTGTGATCTTAAAATTTCAGCTAACTTTGTAAGAATAAGATCTTAAATGTAAAACTTGGATTATCTGAATGTGAAACATTTTTGTGTTATGGCTTGAGTCAAAGTTGGTTTTTTTATTTTCCCCAAAGTTCCTGACTTCCATTTATCCTCATCTCGAGTGAAATGTATTTTTTCTGCGTGGTTGTTCTGTTTTTCCTTTCCTGTTCTGTCAGTGAAGTAAAAAAATCCACTGTTTGCATTGTCCTACTAGAACTCCCATATTATAACTTTCAACACATTTCTTGTGATTGTAGGAAGGCTCATAGACCAACAGTCCAACAAACTGGCAAAAGATGAAATGCTGCAGATGATCCGGCACGGAGCCACGCATGTGTTTGCTTCCAAAGACAGTGAGCTGACAGAAGAAGATATAACCACTATTTTAGAAAGAGGTGAAAAGAAGGTTAGAGAACTGTTTCATATGGAATGCAAAATATATATGCACAAAATGGAATGAGATCTGATGATGTAAATCCATTATTACTTTACCATTTGTGCAGATTTTAAATCTTGTGAAAGTTTTGAAGGAGTAGAATTAGTGATTATAATTATATTCAAGGTTCATGCTCTGTGCATCATATCTTAAGCACTGCTTATTTTGTTGTGTTTTAGAAAAAATGTAAATTTAATGCCAACAGTTCTGGGAGACACAAAATCTTTATGGAACTTCATTAGGGAATAGATGCCTCTGTGAAAAAATGAACTGCCATTTCAGCTCCAGAGAGATGGGCATAAATTTAATTTAAATTTTAAACTTAAATTCTACGGTTGTAGGACTACATCCCGACATAATATATTTAGTTTAATGGGGAGTCTTGAAGTTAAATTGCTGTAAATTGAAAAGGACAATGGGTATCTCCTTTTAGAAGAAAATGTAAATAAAAGTTGAAATCAGAAAAAGATGTTGAGAATGTTGTAGTAATGATGAAAGCTGTTTTTTTTCAGAAAAGATAAAATAGCTTGAGTGAGCCTAAAAGTATCTTCTTCTCTTTTTAGACAGCTGAAATGAATGAACGATTGCAGAAAATGGGAGAGAGCTCCCTACGAAATTTCACTATGGACACAGAGATGAGCTTATACAACTTTGAAGGTGAAGATTACAGAGAAAAACAAAAGGTAATTTTTCATAGTGCTTAAGACTTCAGTTTA
Source organism: Corvus cornix cornix (assembly GCF_000738735.6). Classification (NCBI taxonomy): domain Eukaryota; kingdom Metazoa; phylum Chordata; class Aves; order Passeriformes; family Corvidae; genus Corvus; species Corvus cornix. Next base: position 11,822,340 of record NC_047058.1, on the reverse strand, counting down.
GAGGTGCAAGCATAAAAGCCACACTATAATTGTTATGACTATGAAGGTTGTTCTAGAGAAGTAAGGAGCTATTGAAAAATTCATTTGGCTCTGCCCAAGCATTAATATTCTGAAATTTTGTTAAACTAGCTTTCAGCCCCACTGTTTTTTCATGGTAAAATCTGATAATATTGCTCAGGTGTTACCCCTTTTGCAGCAAAACCACTGTGTTGCATCCTACTGTACTGCTGCAGTCAGTATTATTTTGCTATCGCATAACTGAGGGGAAAATACAGGCCTGACAATGACTTTTAATGTGGATCTTGGACTTGAGTCTGTTTTTGCAGTGAAGGTTTTAGTCACAAGCATTAATTTGAACTGTTTGTACATTGATTTTACCCAATAATAGAAGGATCATCCCTACAAAGAGGTATTACTCAATCCCACAATGTTCCCTCTGCATCTCTGTTTTGTACAAGATCTGTAGTGAAGATATCCTTAAGGTCTTACCTGGAATCAGATATGTGAGTTCTTACTTGTTACTTACAAAATGCCCTTCTAACTCAGGTTTTTTATTGATTTTGAAGAAACATCTAGAAAAATAAATTGTTTGGTGAGAATATAGTACAGTGTGTAGGTATATACATAAAATTCTTTGTGTTGATAATTTCATTACGAGAAGTGAGTTAAGTGCAGCATAGTATGAAATACACTTTAGTAACTTCAAGGATTTAGTTAAGATTAATTGACTGCTAATGGATTTTTTGTCTGTGTTGTAGCCTTTAGAGAGGTTATTCATTGTGATAGTTAGAGAAGGAGCAATTTATTCATATCACAAGAAATTAGAGAATTCAGAGCCCAAGTCCTCAGCCCTTCCATTGTGTTTTGGTAGATGGAATCATAACCCTACTCAGGTGTCTGAAATACTTAGAATACTGTAAAAAAATAGGTTCTTGCCACTGCACTGCCTTACTTATTATCTTTTATGTGCTTAAATACTTGTTATAATAAGCTATAATTTCTAGCTTATTTTTGAGCTCTATTGTAGAGTGTCCAAATTATTGAGCACAATCATTAGATTTGCTGTGCAAAAATACATTCCTGTTTTGCAATGCCATATTAGTCATTATTCTTGTGACTTTAGGGAAGCAGACAGTTACTTTAGTAGTTTTTTATTCTGTTCTGTGTTAAGCTGAGCATGATGGAATGGATTGAGCCTCCAAAAAGAGAACGCAAAGCCAATTATGCAGTGGATGCTTATTTCAGAGAAGCCCTACGTGTCAGTGAACCAAAAGTCCCCAAGGTAAGAAGTTGGCAAGTATGGAGTGTTTTTATGTCATTCTTTTGGTCCTTCTTTCCCATGCCGCATCCCCTGCTCTACCCCAATATATTTACAAAGTCATAGGTTGCCACTGCTCTGAATTATGGTAGTTTACTTGCAGAAAAGTTAAGCTTCTATCATGTTGATGTGTCTGTATGTTTTTGAAGGCTCCACGACCTCCAAAACAACCAAATATTCAGGATTTTCAGTTTTTCCCACCACGGTTATTTGAACTTCTGGAAAAAGAAATTCTGTATTACCGTAAGACTATAGGATATAAGGTAATGCATTTTTCTTCTTTTCAAACCAGTGAAATGTATTTGTATTCCTTTTTGTAAATTTGTTGCAACCTTGACTTGTCAACTTACTGTGAAAGAAATGGCTTAAAGCCTCTATTCTTCTGTTTCTGTTCCACTGAGGAGCAGAAAAAGTAATCTGTCATTCTTTCCTTCACTAAAAATTCCATATCTGTGTAGCTTTGTGTTTTGTGGTGTATTCCTAACGATAAAATAGAGTAGGAAAAAGAAAGACAGTTGTGATGCTTCATATGCTCAAAACAAAATGTGTGACATGTGGTCTAAGGTGAGGAAAATTTGGCTAATAAAAGGTCACCTTCCAGGGTATGATGTTTTTAGTGAAAACTTTTGTATGTCTTATTTAGAAAATACCTTCATATCAACACAAAGTCACTATTCTCTTAAGTAAAATGACATCGATTTTCCTTGGATTTTGCTGGGATATAAAAGGTTTAAAGGTGTGGAGAAGTCTAAATGTATTACTACTACAAAAAGGGAGACAACAGACTTCTCTCTTTTCCTTTTTTTTCCCTTCCTACTGTGCCTTAGCTGAATTTCTCCCTTTTCCCTGCTGACATTACTGGACAAGCAGTGAACAGATTCTGTTTTAATGTTGTGATCCTTACTTGGACCAGAATAGATTGAGTAAACCAAATGGATTCTCTACTTCCAGCCAGACATGTCTGTAACTTGCTTTAAAAAGCCCCAGGTTTCATGACAGTTTACAGCAAGAAAAAATCACCTATAAAATGTGTTGGAGAATATAAAATTGTCATACAAAGCAACAGATAGAAAATTGGTGCTGCCAGACAGTAGAATTAATGTTAGCAAAATGTATTTTTAAGAAAAAGCAGAAGGTATCTTAGAATCTTGTTTGCAGCCAAAAGAATTTCATGGGGATGGCAGATAGAATTAAGTATGTAATTAGTTTAGGGAAAGAATTTATTCAATTAATGCTCCAACAAAGAAGGATGGGAGAATTGCTAATGTTGACAATATGAGTGTAAAAAGAGGTGTTTCAGCCCTGTTATGGAAACCTGTCAGACTGGAAAGGTCGAACATGAATAGTTGTTATCTTAAAAAGTTAGTTTGACTGTTTACTGGTGGTGAAAGTGATAAATATAATTAAATTTGTTTTGCTTTGAAATGGAAATATGAGTATTGCTCTTTCAATCTGAAGAGAGTTTATTATTAAAACTGAAAACTGCCATAAAGAGTATCAGAAGGTATCCAATAGGCAGAGACCAAGCTTTATGTGTCAGTCTTAATTTAAACCAGTAAAGTCAAGAAGATTTCTTATATATTAAAACCAGCTAAACAGTTCTTATCTTCCACTACCTTTTGCTGCAGAAATATGTAAGGTCTACTAAACCTTTACTGAATACTGGTTTCTGACTTGTTTGCTGTTATGTGCAGTGGAATTGGAATACAGTTGAAAGGTCACAAATACTAAATTGGTCAGTGTGGAGAGGGACAGATCAAATGTTGCTTGTTCTTGTTTACATTGTGTTGTGTGTCTGGTCCTTCCTTTGGCAGCGTGCATGGCTTTATAGTAAACCTGGCAGAACTTAGTGTTTCGCTGTAGTTATAAAACATTCTAAACCACTGAACGATGGAAAGCAGGTCCTTTGCTAGGGAAAGCTGCCACTGAAATCAGTGACCTGTGACAGCTCTGCCTCTCACAATATCCCGTGGTCATTGTGTGTAGGAGTGGTGGGTTCAGGGCATAACGAACTTAGAACTTAAATCTAGTCCTATTTTTGGGAGGAGAGGTTTAAGCAATGAGATTTGAATCTAGGTAGAACACATTTGGTAACTTGCACAGATCAGTGCTTCTAAAATGCAATCTTTGAAATAACATTGCTGTACTACTGCTTTTTGATTCCCCTGATTTTAGGTCCCCAGGAATCCTGACCTTCCAAATGCAGCTCAGGTACAAAAGGAGGAACAAAAGAAGATAGATGAGTCTATGCCTCTGAATACTGAGGAGAGTGAAGAGAAAGAAAAGCTTCTAACACAGGTAAAATAAAATCAGCTGAAGTATTTCATCATAGGTTTTTGCTAGTGTGGAATATCAGTACTAATAATGGTAAATACACACAGGAAAGCTATGCTGATGTTATTGAAAGAAGAAAGCACACAACATGTAATGATTTTGATTGGTTTTGCTTTGAGGGATCTTTCCTGTCCTTGAACAAGTTTACATCTTGGTCATCTACTGTTTCCTTGAATGTCTTTGAACATTTCTGAGGCAACAACTTGTATAGTAGATGCACTACCCAGCAATACATGCAGAAAGCCAATCAGTGGGTTTCTTGTACATGCATATGGCTTGTGTTTTTTTAAATCAAAAAGGGTTTGAATCAGGACAAGCCTGTGTCAACATACATGGTGTTTATGCAGGTGTCTAAGGCATGTCACATCCATAATTTTGTCCCAGTTGAGTTGTTAGGCATGTTCCTTTTATACTGGGACTGAATCCCTGTCACTGGCTAGTTTCTGGACCTTTTGGCTGGTTACCCTGCTGAGTGGGCTTATTAAAAGCTGATTGTTAAGGAGAAAGGTGTGTCTCAAAGTAACAGGATTTTTTGATTCAGAAAATTTTCTGTAAAAGAATTGAGCCTAGTGTACCTTGGAAGAAAATTGCAAGGTCACAATTTCACTATTAATTTCACATATGTATAGCAGAGGAAATATTTAAGCCGATGTGCTGATATGCATATCAGTACTGCTGTTAATGATGAAAAAGAAATACTTGTATTGTATTGTATATTAGACTCACTCTGAAGATGCTGTCTAATTGTGGAGTGAGTTTATTCAGCTGGAGAACTGACAAAGCTCCTTGTAAATACATTTCTGTGATGAAAGAAACTCAATGCACTACAGATTATTGCCCAGGCGTGTGATTGTCTTGTTTGTTCTTGGTGTTTCCTGCTTTCCCTGTCTTTAAATTGTAATGTTTCTTTCTTGGATGATGTTTTTGTGCGTTTCATCTCGCTTGTTCAGTTTTGGATTGATTACCTTGGTGCATAACAAATTCTCTGTTTGACAGTGCTTTAGAGTTTCCATTTGATTGCATCTTTTTGGACTAGAGATGGTTTCTTGACATACTTATACTTTCATCCAGCTGTTTGTCTGGTTCCAGGTTTGTAAACATCTGAAGTAGGAGCTCTTGCTTTAGATACTTGCACTGCTCTAAGAACTTGTGATGGATGACACTTGCATTGCTGCACCCTGTGCTCCTCTGAAGTGTGGTGCTTGTATCCACTGAAGGGCGACTGTCACTGAGCTGGTTTCTTTGGAGAAGTATCACAAAAACTTTAAAAAGAAAGGATAAAAAGCTCTTACTAATGCACGTGAAGTCATGCCCAAAAATAACTCTTTAGACTTTTAATGATTCAGTAATAAACCCTGGATAATGCAAGTTTATGGAAATCCTGAAAGACCATTAGCTGCTGTAATTATGTGATGTTGCAGAGGAGCAAATGGTACTTACATAAATCAAAATTTTGGAAAATGTTTCCCTTTGACCTAATAATGCCTTCTTGCTGCTTACAGGGTTTTACAAACTGGAATAAAAGAGATTTTAACCAGTTTATTAAAGCTAATGAGAAATATGGTCGTGATGATATAGACAATATTGCCCGTGAGGTGGAAGGAAAGTCACCTGAGGAGGTCATTGAGTACTCAGGTTTGTGATATTTTAAAATGTATTTATTTCCTAATACCACTGTATTACCATGATTTTTGCTACGTGTTCTTTTAAAATTACACGATAGAGAATTTGGATGCATGGAAGAATTTTTTTTTTTTTTTTTAGAAGAAAAAATTCTGTTAAAAAGGTTGATTTTGCAGCATATAACTGAACACCTACAGCTGCCTTTATCCCTCCTTAGTCAAGATTTAGAATTTGACATAGTTAATTCTCACTGATAACATGGACTTGTGGAATTGTGAAGCTGCCTTATAGCGGCAATGTGATTCTTTATGCTGTGTCTCTGCTATTTTAGCTAGTACACTGTATCTTTCTTCTGTATTTACACAGTGCTTTTTAGATTTCTTCCTCTTGCAGCCTTGGATGTAATTTTACCAAACACCTTCATAAAATAAACTTTGCAATGTTCCTCCTATAGTTGAAAAGGAAGAGCTCCACAAGAGTTCCATTCAAAGTGTTGAATTTATTTTGGGTTGACTAAAAGATATATCATTGGAGAAACCACAAATGAGTAGCTTTTATAATAGAGAGACTAAGTATCCTCTGATGTTAGAGATAGCTAGTGAAAACAAAAATATGAATGTGTTTCACTGCTAGACTGGCAGCTCTGTTTCACCACTGTTATGGAAAGCATCCTTAAAAGTATTTTTTTCAGAGTTTTACATGACTACAATTAATTATGTTGAATGTAAATTTTGTTAGAATTTTTACTAAGCCTTTGCTTATAGTTAAGCTTTAAAGATATTGAATAAAGAGTCTGTGCAAGCTTGTTTTTTGGCTAGCATAAGCTGGAGAGCATTAGCTCATTGTTCATGATTTAATGGAACCACAGGCTACATTTATTTTTTTTGCCAGAGTATCTTAACTGAGTAAAATAGTAAGAGTAGAGAAAAAGATTATATTCAACAATTTTGTTTTGTGTTTTTAGCCGTTTTCTGGGAACGTTGTAATGAACTACAGGACATTGAGAGGATTATGGCTCAAATTGAACGAGGAGAGGCAAGAATTCAGCGGAGGATCAGTATCAAGAAAGCCCTTGATGCCAAAGTAATGATTCTAGGTTTTTTGTTTACTGCAGCTGACTTCTTCCAAAAAATTTCTTCAGAAAAGTAATAGTTGGGGATGGGAGTTCTGTCTTTTTATGCAGCATAGGTAGCATACCATCTATCAGTGATCTACAGTAATGTGCAATAATTCCTTGATGTAGCACTGTGTGTTTATTAGTCCTTATTTTTGTTTTGCATTCAGATTGCAAGGTACAAAGCACCTTTTCATCAGCTGCGTATTCAGTATGGGACAAACAAAGGGAAAAATTACACGGAAGAAGAAGACAGATTTTTGATCTGTATGTTACACAAGATGGGCTTTGACAAGGAAAACGTGTACGAGGAGCTGAGGCAGTGCGTGCGCAATGCTCCTCAGTTCAGGTTCGACTGGTTTATCAAATCCAGAACTGCAATGGTGAGTACCACTTTCAGGGACTAGGGCATGACATGAAGTGTCTTGTTCCTTTCTTTTAAGCACCACCACATAAAATTTGGGTTTGTGCTGGAACACTGGTGTTCAGGAAACAAGTGCTGAAAGAATAACTTAAGGTTTTTTTATTTTCGTTTCTATTTTTTTTAAAGTAACCTTTTCCTTTAGTACAGCAAAAACATTCCAACTGAAACAAACAGATTAGAAAACCTGCCAAGCTGAAGTCCCATGTCATCCAAAGGGATTAATGCAGAGGTAGACTAGACTTAAAAATATCCTTGTTAATTTTATTGCAAACTGAGTGTTTTACCAAACAATGTCTCTTAAAATATGACTTTTTTAGAATTTTTGGATAATTAAACACTGAAAATATCTGAATAATATACTTGGAGAAAGGAGCAGGTTTTCTAATACAGTATTTAATTTCTAACAGCATGAGGAAAGTTAGTGATTCACATAGAAATTAATCATTGAAGCAACAGGTTGAAAATGCACTTTGCATGGGATAATCCACATTCACAACTACAGGTGCTTAAATTTCTTTATGTATACTTTCCTGAAATTTTTGTTTGTATTTAGGGAATATAATACAAGGTTAATAGCAAGTCTAGACTAGTACTCTGAATGTTAGAGCAGAGCCATTGATTTTTAATTCAGTCATTAAGCAGGAATCGATAACACTAACAGAAGCTTTGGTGGTTGCTGGTATGTGGGTACCAGCATCAGAATATGGGACTCTTGCAGTGATAAAAAGCTGTTGGATCTGTCTCAAAATTTTTGCTCAGCTCTTTCTACTTGTTTGTCTTCATTTCCTGACCTCAGGATTTGCTTATCTGAAAGAATGTTCTTTCAGAGTTCTGGGTACTGTACTAAGAATAAATAAAACATAAGATAAAATATTTAAAATTGTGTTTGAACAGCTGGGTATTTGCTTTTCCCAGTACCACTTATAATTATGCAATACAATTTTTTACTTGATATTTCAGCAGTTAAAGTGCTTCTGGATAGTGCAGCAGTTAGCCCTTAATTAAAAAGAATTACAAGTGTTACTTACTAAAATGTCTGTTTGAAGAAATACTGGATTTTAAAATTACAGCCATAAAGAGAGAAGCCTCCAATATTTAGTACATTAAGAAGTTTCTTTTAAGTTGTCTGTGCCGGAATCCATTTAAATAAATCATAGAAATGGGTACTAGAAATTAAAAATGTAGCTCAGTGTTTAATATTAGTTGATATATAGTTGTCAGGGGTAGAGTTAAATATTCAGTTTAAATCTTGCAGATCCTTATGTTCCGTATACTTTTCTTTTTAAAGGGGATAGAAATCATTTGCTGAAGTATAGAAGTATGTTCTGTGGTGTCTTAATGCTGAAACTGACACACTGGGAATATAATGAATCTTTTGGCTTAGATTTTCTCTTAAAATTCTATCCATTAATATTTTTAGTTTTTCTGCTACTACACGGTTGAAAAAGAATATTATGGAAATACAAACTTAAAACAATCTTTCACTTTCAATGTGCATTTAATTTTCTGAAATGTTCTAAATTAGCATGCTCTCTATGGTTTAGTAATATAGCTGATATATTCTAATATCTTGGCATTTGTGGAGGTATTAATTTCTATGGGTCCATTTTGCACTAGTTCAGTGATTTTTTTTGTAAAGAAATGTGCTGGAAAATCGCATAAAATCACATATTATCACATAATAAGAATAATGAATGCAGTATAAACAAATATTTATAGAGGAGTCAATAAATTCTGTGAAAGTGGAAAGGCTTCTTAGAATGCTGAAACTTACATGTGATCATTTAAACTCCTATTAAACAAGATAAGAAGGGCAGCATAATTCTGAAAAGAGTTTAGTAGGCTCTTTGACAAAACTTTGTGTTGTAACCACTAGATGTCTCTTGAATTCCATATAAATAGCTAATTTATCTTCCATCTTACTATTTCTGTTTCTTCTCCTGAAGATTTCTCTTTGAAAAACAAATTCTGCTTCATTTAATTATTTCAAAATCAGATGGTTTATCCAAAATGTAAGTTTTTAAAGATATCACAAGTGCCAAGATTGTAAATTTTTTTTTTCTTTTTAAATTGAGTTCTTTTTTGTTTTGTTTTGTTTTTTTTAATTTCTGTCCATGCAGGAAGAATGCAAAATATCATGGCAGCAGTGAAGCATGTATCTGTTCTCTGAAGTCATAAATTATGCATATTCTCTTTTACCTTTCTGCAAACATTCCCCAGCATAAGACAAATGACTCCTTAGTAAATACAGGAGTATCGGGGCTGTGGACAGAGCTGAGGGCTGCCTTTGCTCCCAAGTCAGCATCTCTGCCTCCAGCCATGTGGAAGGCAATGGTTCAGTGCTCCCATCTTATTTATTGCAATACAGGTCTTTATAGCTGTGAAGGGGTGAACAAAGTACATCTTCTGTCTTTCCATCCTAAAGAGAAAAGTATCAGGCCACACAGAATAAAAACTCATCTCTGAAAGTGCAAAGCATTTTAAATAAGTGTATTTTTATAACACTAAAATGGAATGCAGCAGTCCATATTGAAATTTCAGTAGCTCAGTGCAGGATTTATCACTCAGATTCTTTCTCATGGTAGATGTACAAGAAACCTGTGTGCATGTCACATCTTACTGTCAGCTGATTCTGTGATTCTCCAGAGAAAATTGTTCTTGAGTCCATCCTCTGTCCACAGCAGATGCTTTGGAGCAGTAGTCCATCTGGAAGTCTAACCATGAACATGAACACTTTATAAATGTATGTGTTTATGCAAGCATTTGTCCCCAGGAAAAAGTAGGATCTTTCTGAGCGCCTTATGGTAAATGGATCAAGGTTATTTCTTAGTCCTTTCTGATTAGTTGCTTGTCTTGAGTTTAACACAGTCTGGTTTCTCATATGCTAGAAAAAATCCAGCTGATTATTATTATCATGAGGCAGCTTGTCATCAGTCTTGACCTCAGCTCCTAAGTCTGAGTGCAATATACACAAATTTAAATGATATAAAATACTTCTGGCATATTGACAAGCATCATTCTATATTGGTCTTCTTTCATCTCTGTTCATCTGTAATGTGTAGGTTTTTGGGACAGAGGCTCTCTTTTGTTCTATGTTTGGGATTGCAATGTATGTTGGGATGGCTTGAACTGGAGTTTACTCAGACTTGTTGCTTTTTTATCTAAAAATTGTTGTTTGGGTGGAATTTGAGGAAGTTTGTTGGTTAAAGTGAGAGTATTTTAGCTCCAGGACTGTCACATACCAGGGCACAAGCATGGCACCCTAATTCGTGGTTTAACCTTTACTGGAGGGTGTGGGGTTACTGCTACAGGATGTGATAGAAATGACTTACTACCATACCTTGCGAAGCTACAAGCATGACACTGGAACATTTCTGGAAGGGAGTTGTTAAGAAAAATGTCCTGAGGATTTTTTTTGTGTGTGTCTGGTAAAAAGAATTCATGTGGTGGTAGGATTCTCTGTGTCCATTCTGAACTACACAGCTTTTGCCCAAGGCCATGGAGCATCCTTTGTAGAGAAATCTGTGACAACTGTAGAACTTAAAGAATGTGGTTAAGCTTGAGGGTTTGAATGTCTCAAAGATGAGTCACATGCCCGCCTGTGTGAGAAGGGTCAGGATCAGGAAAGCACAAGAGGCTGCATCATTTTCTGTCAGGGACCATGGTGGCTGAGGCAGTACCCAGCTTACAGATGCGGAGAAAATAGAGACTAATTTCTGGGCAAAAAGGTCAGCTGTTCACTTCATTGCAAATGGACCCATTGTAGGTTAAGATTTGTGCTACTAGGTAATTCTAGGATAGCCTGTGTTTCAAAAATGGCTTCACTGAGTTTAACAGAGATAAGACATATTTTTGGGGCTTTTTTTTTTCTCAGAAGAAAGCTTTCTGCTTCGAGTTGGAAAGAAAAGCCCATGGAATCATGTTCTCAATAGTACATAGAATATACTGAGTAATGATAATAAAAATAGGCACTGTCAGGTATTTTGTAAGAGATCTTTTAGATGGGGGTACAAGAAACTGTCCATGTCAATTGAGTTCTTTTAACCAAGCTAACCATTAGTAACTGCAATGCAGATATTTTGAGTTGCATTGCAAATACTTTTTAATGTATAAACAGCCTTGTGGCATTTAGTCCTGATGGCTTTCAGATGGCTTTCAAGTCTTGATGTTAAAGCATTTAGGGCCTACTGTCTCTTGGGTGCTATTTGAGTAAAAATATAGCAGTGAATTCACAATGTAAGACAGGAGAGATTTTTGGCCAATTTGCAGCTCTACAGTGTCTTTTCACAAAAACCCCCAAACCGTAGTCTGTTTGAAAAAAGTATTGCTTAAGATAGCTTTTCTTCCTTTTCTCTCTCCTTTAAAGATATATTTGAAGACCTCTTTCCTAAAATCTGGCATACTATGCTGGCAGGCTGTAATTTGCTTCATTAACCAATGAAAGATCACATCAGTCTTTTGGGATGTCCGTTTGGAAGATACAATCCTGAAAACTCCTTGTCAGGAGGACAGTAAATCCTTTTCTGTTTCTAAAAGTTACACTGAGGGAAAGACAGATAATAGTAACTAAGCTAATGATTAGTGTTATTGAATATTTTAGGAAAATGTATATGCTTTGAAATTAAAGAATTTTGAACATACTTATGTAAGCAAGAGAAGTTGTATAATTTACTTAAAAATCTGATGTATTCTCTTTCCTTAGGAGTTTCAGAGACGCTGCAATACTCTCATATCATTAATAGAAAAAGAAAATATGGAAATTGAGGAAAAAGAAAGAGCTGAAAAGAAGAAAAGAGGAGCAAAAGTTACAGCAGTATGTTTAGCAGCACTTACTTTGCTTCTAGTGGGGCAGAATTCCATAATATATTTTGTTAGAAAACGTAAAAGATAATGGTAGGCACTGATTGCGTTAGTAGAAACCATGAGTTGAGAAATTAAACTGAAATATTTGTCTATTCGCAGATCTTCTAGATTTTTTGGGGTTGGTATTCCCAGTGCATAGTATTTTGGGGCTTTTTTTTTTTTGGAAAGCCTTTTGTTTAAGTAGCTGAGGAACACTCATTTCAGAAAGTTCCACTGCCTACTTCTCTGCCTACTTACGTACATCGCACGTTGCTTCAATTTCTTCTCAGAGTTCTTTTCCTCCCTTACATAATAATTGCTGGAAGAAGAAATGAAAGTGCTGCTTTTATTTTGAAGGGTTGTCATCTTTAGAACAGAATTGTGTATAAGTCAAGGTCCTGATCTTGTCATCCAATTCATGGTATGTGTGGTGCCTGCACCACTGAGACCATGTGATGATTTCAAGGATATAAAAAGGGTAGGAGAATTAAGTGTCTACATCGGCGATTTATGTTTGCCTTTCCATTATATCCTACAAAGGTGAACTGAAATCTAGAATGCATTGGGGTCATACATTCCCTTTGAAATAGTCAATTATGTATTTAAATTTATTGTGAAATTTATACTTATTTTTTCTCTTTAGTCACAGAAGAGAAAAGCAGATTTGGCTGCTGAGAACTCTGGAAAAAAAGATGCTAAGAAAGTGAAGTCGTGAACCTGAAAACCGAATGCTAAATATTAGACTGCCACTTTCTTCACTCCATCTATGTGTATTAATTGCCAACTTCTTTGTATTCATGGTACTCTTCCCCAAGTCCCATGCTTTAATTTTGCAAATTTTGTATACTTTACAACGGCTTTCTTTACCTAAAATGTGTAGCTTTATATCTTATGCATTCCAGTATTTTTGTGTACTGTATTTTGTGAATTTTATGTCTTTGGCAAAATTCACTCAGTCCTTGGTTTTTTGAAGCTTGTGCTGAGGTTTTTGGCTTTTATATGTTTTATATGCTGCTGCTTTGAAAGAAAACCTAGATTCTATAGCTGTATTACTGTTATTTCATATTTTAAATTTATATGGCTGTTGGAAAATAAACTGACTTAATTATTTGAAGAGAAATATACTTTACCTTTGTTTTCCCTACCTTCTCTCCCTTTTGCATAGCTACATTTAGAGAGAATGTTAAGGTTTGTATAATTGTGCCTTCATCATCAATCAGATTTTTTTCAGAGGAGTACTTAGACAGGATCAGGAGCATGACAAAACAAAATCTAATTAGACTGACATCCTTGTTTGCTCTGTGCATTATGTGGACATTTTTCTCTGAAATGTTCAGAAGGAAACCCAGCAAATACACACTTCTTGTTTTTCTTTATCAGTGATTTCTGCTGGGCTACATGCTTAAACACAGGGTGAGGCGTTCTTCAGAAGGGTGTCTAGATGAAAACTTTTCTATGCCTCATAAAAGGAAGTAGTCAGCTAACAGCTTCTGGTTGTTTAAGTAGCAAACAAAATAATTCACTTTCTGGTTGGTAGGCTGCTCAGCTCTGCTGCCTTGTGCTGAAAGATCTTCGTTGCTCTAATTATCTCTGCTAAAGTTCTTCTTTTACCTTTTACTCAACATGTCAGTCAAAAGCAATGGGGATATGTTATGGAGTGCTCCTTTTTAGTATTTCTATTTTAATGAAGGGACGAAAGTGTTGGATGTATGATTTTTTGACTTTGCAAGAATGGCCTTTATTAAGCAGGTTCACAGTTCCTGCTCACTTCAGAGTCTCTGCCTTTCCTGGATCAGTAGAACAGTGACTGTGACATCTGATGTTTTACTTTAATGTTCTGTCTCTGATCTGGTGTTTAGTACAGACCTTGCTATGGTGAGACATGCCCTCATAATGTCAGGTCTAGATTCATGCAGTGTGCTTTACATGGTACTTCCCTTGAAGACTTCTTGTAAACTTGTAGTGCAGTTTGCTTCCTTCAGTGGATTGAGGTGTTTTGAGATAAAGAAACCTCTTTACTCTTTGTATTTCGTGCTTTGCATTTGCTACCTTCTTCTGTGTTTGTAAAATTCAGGACTTTATAAAATAAAGTTCTTGAGCTCTGCCCGTATTCTTCTATGTCATTTAAAATATATTGGTATGTCTTCGAAGTTTTCTGGGATTAGGGTCCCTAAGTTTGATGAGCAATTTCCAGCTTTTTTGGTAATGTCTCTTTAAGGTTTGGGTCAAAATGGGTGTGATGAATTAGTTGAGCATTTCAAAAGGTAATTATAAAGATTAGATTGTATATTTTGGATTGTAGCTTTTGTCCAGGGACCACGTTAATTATTTCACTGGGCTTATATTTGTAAGACTTGGTATTCATCTGTTGAGCTTCGTATGATGAGTTGAAAGGTACATCTGACAATGATGGGGCACAACTTCCAGGCAGGAGATTGGAGTCAGAGCATGTTTTTAAATGAGTGTGCAACCTAGCGGGGTAGGTGTGCTCAGGAAAGGAGCATGTCTCCTCAGATGATAGCTTTGGTATTGGAGCAATTAACATCCTGCTTTATCCTTGGGAGGAGGACATCCCATGTAATTATGGAAAAAGGCTGTGCAGCTACGTGCACATATAACCACAAATCGCTGGAGCATTGCTATTAATAGAGAGAGGAAGATGCCTTATTTACATTTGCTTTTTGGCTCATGTGCCACTCACTAAGTTTATGGCCTGAAATTATAAAAACAAGTTAAAAGAGAAGGGAAATAAAGGCTGAAAGAGCCAATTGAAATGTTTATGGAATTACATGGCTAGGTCTAGAGCTTATTCTATTGCTCCTATTTAGCATTGGATGAATATTTTCATGTTTTAAGTCTTGAAATAAGTGTATTCTGGTTTTGTTTATTGTAGATTAGCTTTGTTTGACTTGCATGTTTTTGTGTATCCGGTTTCTCTGTGTTGCAAAGTGTATGGAAAGTCTTAAAATGGTAATGTCTTAACATGTTCTTTTATGCAGATTTCTTGGTTTGAGTTACCACTTGAATTAATGTTCACTCTTCTCAATGACATGGTACACAAGCCATATAGCAAAAGATCATGCAATTGTTCTTTCAGATATTATCCCCTTGATGAGACAGCTTCTCTGAAGAATGATAGATTCTCCCAGGAACTATCTGCTATCTCTTGCAGTCTGTAGTCCCTAGTTAAACTGAATGTGCTGTTGAACAACAGTCCTTGAGAGCACTTGGACGCTATAAACCAGTTCCTAGCGGATTGAGCCTTCCCATCCATCATGTCCTACAGTGATAACTAAAGAAAATTGCTAACAGCTGCTGGTCAGGATTAAAGTAAAATGGATCTTTCTTTTCCCTTTTTCGTTCTTCCAGTTGCAGATACCCACACAGTGTGTGCCTAGCAGTATCTTAAATTATATGCTGCTGTGACTCAAAATTAGATGACAGAAATGAAAGCATCTTCCTTTTAACTGTTCTTTTCTTAGGTGAGGAGTACTGTTTGTAAGAAATTAGTAAGCACTGAATGTTACGTGATAGGAAACTTCTGAAAAGTGTGGGCCTTCAGGCAATTTTAGAGTTGCCAGAAATGCTGCAAGATATAACATTTTGAAAATTAATTTAGTTCCTTTTCAGTGGACAAGTAAAATTTGCTTGTGTAAACATCAGTCTTGAAGAAAGTCACCTAGCACCTTTGGCTCACCCAGCAGTGCACATAACATCCTGGGAGAGGTCACAGCAATTGTGGTGGTTTTCTTTTCACATTTTCATCATTTCCAACTTACTAGTCCTTTTATTTTTGAGTTATGTTAGTGATGACACCAAAAAAGTAATGCTGCTGACCGTCTTCACTGTATTTAATTTCAGTTTGTTACAATGACATAGAGAAGAAATGAACTTTCTTCTTGCTGGTAATACTAGACCATCTTTAGATGATGGTTTGCACAAGTGGTGTTATTATACTAAAATATTAAGTAAGAATGTTTTTCTTGTAGATTAGCATTGCTTGTTTGATTTAGTGGTAATGCTGGTTATGGTTTAACAAAAAAGCAGCTTCCCTCTTTGAGATGATGAGGAAGGAGTACAGTATACAGAAATTAATCAGACTCTAAGTGCCTGATGGTAATGACAAACTGATTTTTGCTTTTATATATTCTTCATATATATATTTGTAGCTCTGTAGCTATATGAGGAGCATATAAAAGCAAAAATTAGTTTGGCATCAATGGAAGTAACTTTGTTGTGCAGTGCCTGCAGCTCCTGCTGTGCACTGCTGTGTTGCAGGCACTCTGTTCATGTCTCTTGCCCACGTTCAGTAGGGGGATTAAGTACTTTCAGTGATGAGAAATAAATGCCAAAGCATTACAGCTTGAAAAAAGGTAGAATTTTGCGGTCAATACCAGTTTATGTGAATGTAAAATGATGAGGTTGGTGCAGACATTGGCACTTGTGATGCTAGAAGGGATTGATCACCAACTGTAGTTCTGATCTGACTAAGAGATCACTTAATTTTATCTAGTCCATGTACTTAGCTTCAAGCATGTATGTAAATGCGTTTGTGGGTCATTGTTCTAATGTTTGATATGTTCTTTTTCTGAAAGACTTAAAGTTGAGCTTAGTTTGCATATTTTGAAATGTACTGTACTCTTTAATTGCATTTGCATGATATCCATCCTTTTATGAGAGCCTTAATAGGAGTAATATTTGCTGCCTCAAAGGTATGTCGGTGTTGTGTTGTTCAAGATAACTTCTAAAGTTTTCAAACTGAGATTTGTTTCTTAAGTTGTACATATATGAAAATAAAAGTTAATATGAACTTGATGTCTTCTGGTGATTCTGGTACACAGGGGCCTGTTACTTGGATGCTTTCAATGTAGTTTAATCTGGTTTTGTTGTTCTTGTGCCTCCCGTAACCTTCAGGCCATGGTGGCTGAACGTAAAGGGGTGTGTGTGGCTGTTCCACATCTGCTTTCAAATTATAGTTTCTTGTAATCTAAAACTGTACTAGTAGTGCCTATGCTTTTTTGACAGCCTTGCCTGTGTTGTCTCTTAGTACACTGTCACACAATGTATATTGATTCTTTATTAAAGTATATTGCTGGTTCCCTTTTATTTCATACCTCTGGTGTGTTACTAAAATGAAATACTTTGGCGCTTAAGTCCAGCTGACACAGTGGTAAGAACCATGAAAATTTTTGTTGCACTTGTTGATCTCTAGTAGACTTGCTAGATACTGTGCTTGGAGACGTGCATGCCCTCCATGAATGCTCATTTTCCTACCTTTTTTTTTCCTCAGGATGACCTAAAAAAAAGGACAGACTGGAGGACCAGATTTTCTGGTGTTGGCTGGCAGCAATTCTGTCTGCTCCACACTGAACTTTTTATAGACCTCGTTCTTTTTCAGGTGAGGCACGTAGACCAGGATGAAGGAGCTGGGGAATAGATGTGTAGTTCCACCTTACCTTGTCTTCAGTAGCAGCCAAAAAAGTTTTTGGGTTCACTACAAGAGCTATAGTTCTTCCAGATAGCTTTGCTCCCTGCCAGGCTGAGCAGGATCCCATAGCTAGTTTCTGCTTCTTGCATATTTTGAGGGGTGGTTTACCAGCACAAAGTCTACTGTTTCCAAGATTTTCTTGGAAACAGTACCTGCCAACCCTCCTGGAGGAGAAGCTCTGTTCAAACAACAGAACTTTCAGATGGGAGCAGTGGTCCTGTCTGCAGAGCTACTCAGTGGGTGTGGGGCTCTGTGTTGACACAGGATGATCATTCTCGTGTGCTCTGTTTTGGGGAAGGTCAGGCTGTCGTCAGCTTCTGCAGGGAGCAAACAGTTCTTGGCAGTTTCCTGCCATAAGAAAAGAGACTGAAAAGTCATCTTCATTTATCTTCTTCTTTGTTAATTAGGTGGACAATGCTGAAGGCCACAAAATCTTAAGTACCACCCATCAGTTTGGAAAATGGCCTTTGTTACATGTTTTCCTTTTTTAGCTTAACAGGTGGATATTACTTAAGACATGACTTTACATTGAGGGTTTAGAGTGCAGTAAGGCTTTTGTTAATTCTGTTTCCTTACAACTGTAGCACTTGCATTTTCTTCAAATGACCTGATTTTCTAGATGCCTTGGTTTTCATGTCTTTGTTCATGGAGGGCTGTTGGTCAGGATTTTGTTTATTTGTTTGTTTTAATTGGCTTGGAAGGGTGTTTCAGCTGGGAGTGTAACCTGGGTGAAGGTGTGGAATGATGTTCACTTCAGGAGCCCCAATGCTACAGGGCCCTTTTAGCCTAGGTGTTGGTACAAGCATTTGTGTGTTCCCTGCCTACTCTGCACCACCTCCCCTTGCCTTCAGTCAGTTCCTCTCAAAAACCCTCAACTTGATGTGGCCTTGTGCCTGCCTAATTTCTGCTCTGGGTGGCAGTAAGAGTCTTTTGGCTGTCTCTGTTGGGAGGTGACACTTGTGCCTGGTCCTTAAAGCTGAACAAGGCCATTTATTGGCTTGGAAGCCTTGAGTGCCCTGTAGGATTAGAAACATGGATTGTTATTTTCATTCAGTGTCCTGTACCCTGGCACAAAGGGAGGTGTGGCTTGTCTGGTGTTCATTTCTGCCCCGTGGTCCTTGTGAGGCTGCCCTTGGTTACCATGTCCTGGCTGGAGGCTGCAAACCCAGGCGCTTGTTTTGCTGTGAGGAGTCTGCCTGACCTCTGGACACACTAATTGGACCATCCTGGAGCCTGATGCCAAGCTGTGCTGCTGGACAGTGCTCACGAGGCTGGAAAGTGGAGGAGAGACAAGAAGTTGCTGGGTGTTATAATAACCTGCTTTAATGCTGGCTGGTGGTGAAGTCAGGAGCAGGAAGGTGCACAGGTACGTGATGCACTCTTAGTTGGGACTAAGCCTTTGCTTCTAGACCTTATTTCAAATCCTGCTCGGTCAGTTGACATTGTGGATATTTTCATGTGGAGGCTCCTTGGAAAGCTGTCCAAATTAACAGATGGGGTGTCTTGGCACAGTTCCCAGTCCCTGTGCAAGCCCTACTCTCACAGCAGGCTCCACTTCCAACATTTGAAATGGGGAGCGGAAAGGCTGAATCCTGGAAAAAATTGCCTGTGCCAGGCAGGAGTGAGAGCTGGGCTGCAAAAATCTGTGTGTAATTAACTGGAGATTGATGGCTAAATCTGTCTATTTTTATTGCTAGTAAATGGAAATTTAAAGTAAAGCTACTGTAACTTGCTGCTGAGTGTGTGGAGTTAGGAAGGCCCTGGAGCTGTGCGTGTGCCTGGTGTGGAGCGCAGCTTGTGAAGGCACCGTTGGGCTTCGCTTCTCTCTAGCTTTCCTGCCTGCAGAGCTCCCATGTTCTTACCTGTTCAGACCCCAGGTGGTGGTGTGGGATCTGAAAGGAGGAAACGTGAAGATGGAGAACTGTGAACAGGGCCAATGGTGTGGCAATACTGAGGTGCTCTATGCAACTGCTTGGATTTCTGTGTTGACAGGGCTGTAATCCAGTGTCTCCTCAGCATTGCCACTCCTTTCCAAACATACATGCAGACTGCCTGGCTTGCTGGCTAGTTGCCACATAAGAGGTGATTTGAGGAGGTCTTCCCATCCAGAAGTTGCATTATGTTCAATTTAAAAAGCCTCTATCAAAGTTTAAGCTGAGCTATAGCTGATGTGGCACTTGATGTGACACTCAGAGCAGCTCAGAGCCAGCCTGCAAGGTCTGTGTTGGCTTTGTGTTAGAGCACATTCAATGACTGCTTGAAGGCAGGCACCTCTGCACCACAAAAAGCAGGACTTTTCTTCAGGGACTTACTATTAAAATTATGTCGCCGTAATTTTAAAAGAAAAAAACCCCTACCCTTTCAAAATGTGTCAGCATTATTTTATGGCTTCTATACATACATATCTCTGAAATAATTTTACTTATTTATGTTACAAAGGGTTGATTAGCATTACGTAAATGAACATGTGGAAGAGGTACAAGAAGTTTCTTTTTCTTAAATGTCAGCCCTGGAGACTCAGCATTTTCTTTCAATAGTCGAAAAGAAATTTAATTTTAGCTTTTTGTGATACTCATTGGTAATTAACTGCTCCATGTACTGCATCTTATTATGCTACGGGCCTGAAGATTTTCTGTTGGAAACGAAAATCGATTTCAACAAATTCAGTTGTTGCCATCTTATTAGGTTACGGTACTCAATGTAAATTAAAGTTTTGAATTTGTCATCGATCAATAGATGCAATTATTGATTTGGGATGTATGAGGTAAAAAGTGAATAAATAAGTTTTTGTCTTTGTTTTTATAACATGAAAACATGTCAAAGTTTATTGAGCTTCAAGTTACTTTGTAGTGAACCGGAGGCAGAATCAGAAACACAAGAGTAATGTTAGTCTATTTATTTCTTGGGTGCTGCAGGATTTTCTTAAAATGCTGCCTGTCAGGCATCCTGGTTTAAAAGTTTGTTAAGAAGCCTAGGGTGCAGGGGTTGGCTGTCTGATAGGCCCCAGTGCCTATCCATGGATATTGTACACAGGCAGACCCATCACCCTTCAGAAATCGACATCTTCTCTACACGGAAGGCTCCTTCCAGTGTTCAGTGTGTCTGGAGGTGGTCAGAAAGTCGTCTTCACTGGAGGAAACTAAAAGTAATATGGAGCTAATAACACCCTATTGATACACCCCATGCAAATCAGTGCTATCTTCTGGATTGGAATGAAACCACTGATTACACTCATTCCTGGAGTTTGGAGTGGATGTGCCATTCCTTGCTCAGAACTAGATGTTCTGGTGTGGGCCAGATGAAGCCATGTGGGAAGGCTATCACTCCCAGCCTGGCTGCATGTGCTGAGCACGGGAGAGCTGAGAGGAGTCTCCTCTGTAATTAGTGCAGCAGGATGAGTGTGTTCAACACAGCCCTGCCCACACTGTGGTAGTGGATTATGTATCTCGGTTTTCTGAGTTCCTCTTGGATAAACAAAGGTGCCTACAATCTGAGAGCAGCAGCGCTGCCAGTTTCTCTGCATAATAAATTATTTTTAATTTAAAGAGCTTTGAGAGCTTTGTTTGAGGACTGCTGTAGAAATGTTTGTTCTCTTTGGGAATTAGCTACAGTAATAAAAGTTGAGAAAATGCAATATTTTTTACGGCTTTCATGATCTTGGGCCATTGCTTTTAAAAATAGAGAGGAAAAAATCAAGGAGAAGAGTTGATTGAGAACATAGTTCACTTGATCAAATGGATGCAGAGCCCAGCTGACAGGAAACCGATTAAAATAAAAGACAAAATAGATAGTTTTGTCAGATAGAGACCACATTCCTGTGGGAGATGAGAGGATTTGGATCAATCACAGCAGCAGTAACTGCAGGTTGTATGTAGCAGGGCCTCTGCAGACACTATAGTTTGTGTCTCTATCTTATATAGGTGGAAATAGAAACAGATATCTTGTCAGAGTTAGTGGTATCAGAAGAAAAAGTGTGTATGAACTGATGTATTAGAGCCTGGTGGATGTTTTAGCTGTTGAGGCAGATTTGAGGAGGTGTTTCTAAGGTTTGCTGTATTTTCCAAATAGAAAAATGAAGACAACACCCTCTTCCAGTTTCTCAGTCACCTAGTAGCCATTCATTTCATTAGAATGAAATAAAAATCAGTGTTTTGGAATTGAAGTGACCCTTAAAACCCAAGACCCCCTGGGAAAGTCCTTGGCTGCTGTGTCAGGTCTTTATTATCCTGCTGCCAGATGCGGTTGTGTGCAGTTTCCTGATGCTGGAGAGACTCTTCACTGGTGCAAGTGTTGAGTAGAACTTCACAGTGAACCCAAGATTTTACTTTTAAATGTGGTGACCCAGTCCAACCTGCTTTGCCTGTGCTCATTGCTGGTGGACTAGTGCCTAGGTTCCCTGAAGTGTCAATACAGACAGATACCAAGACTGGCTTGGATTTTCTGTTCTTTCCAATAGTTTCTTTGGTCAAATTCAGCAGGATTTCTCTGGTGTGGCTGTAGAGAATTGAGCTTGTTGTGTCTAGATATTATATCAAGACTGACAGTTCTTTTTCCAAGTCTGAGGTCTTGTGTTCACCTGAGTTGGGTAAAACCACTGAGAAGCAGCAGAGAACATCTGTGCTCATACACAATGGAATTGTGCAGCCATGGCAATGGCAAGGAACTGGGTAAGAGCGGACTGGTGTCATTGCAGCTTGGTGGAGTCCTTGGTTGTGCCTGCAGGATTTGGGTCAGGCAAGGCAGGAGAGCAGCAGCCTAGGACTGTGAGCTGGGACACTGCCATGCTGTTCTGTGTCTCCCCTGGGACTGCAGCAAGCTCTTCCTCTGTAGACTCTCTGTTCTTCCTCTGCTCTGCTCAGGTCTGTTTATGCCGTATATTTAGGGGTAGGATGGATATTTATCTCTGGGTTATGGCAGCGCCTAAGTGATGTGGGCTATGATCTTGGGTAGGCTCTTGAGGTGCTGCTGTAATATTAATAAGAGCTTTGTAATAAGATTCAGTGTCTACAATCCTTTCCAATTCATGGCTGTTCTGAGTAGTTCACAGTATCAGGGCCTTAGCTATATATAAAAATAAGTAATTGATTTGCTTTCTATTGAATAAATGACATGCTGGTGGAATGATTAATGAGTAAGAATCACGAGTGTCACTGACACACAAATGGGAATCATCATTCCCTTAACAAATTTTTTTCTAGTTGGGTTTAAGTTTCCATTGGGAATTACAGTTTCACTAATTTAACAAAACCACCAAATAAATAACTCATCATTTTTTATAGATGTCCGTTAAATAAATCTATTTTGAAGTACTAAGAAATGACACTTGGGGAAGAAACATTGCTGCAAATAATGAGAAAATTGCAGATGTATTTTATACCTCTTCTGAAAATCAAAAGGTCTCATAAATACAGTCTGTAAAAATGTCTGTGGAAGAGTTAACATAACTGTACAAGCAATAAGCCTGACCTTTCAGTGTAATTTATTTTAGATTTGCTCAATCCTTTTTTATTAAAACTAGCACATCTGAAGCAGAATTAAATCCTATTATACAGGCTCTGTGATTGTATCAATTTTTCTCTGCCATGGCACACTTTATTAAAAATTACTTTGTTTCATATTGGTTAACGCAATCAGGGGAGTAAATGAAGTTTTGTGGTGTTTGGTAAAGAAAGAAGCATGTGGTTTCTATCCTTGAGAGCAGTGTAAATTGCTGTGAGGACCAGCTGAGTTCCAGCCCTGCAAAAGTTGGTTCAGGTATTTCCTCTGTGGTGGTGAGCCCCATGTCCCCATCCTGTCCCAGTGTCTGCACTGGTCCAGGGACTGGGCTACACAGGACCAGCTGCATTAGGTGTTTGTGTCTTAGCAAAAATATTCCTACAAACTAGATACCATGTTTTGTTTCTGCCTCCCACACTGTGTTCCAGTGCAAAATCTCCAGTTACCACCAGTGGAGCCACTGTTCTCGTTTCTGTTGCCTGAGATGGCTCAGATACAGCTTTGGTCTGAACAAGGATGTGTGCTCATAGGCATCCCCTGCCTGTGTTTCATCCCTCTCTTTCAGAGGAGTGCTTGTTATGCTGGTGTTGGTGTTTGCTCTAGCAGCCAGCAGCTGTGAAAGTGCTCCTGTATTTTCTGTCCTTGTGTGGGTTTTACCTGCTTGCTCTTTTCTCCTCAATTTCTTGCAGTGCAGCATTGGGTTGGATTGCAAGAAGGGAATTTAGATGGAGCCAAGTATTTTTTGTGGTTTAGAGTCTGTCCAGTGCTTTTTAGCTGACCAAGATCTACAGCACTTTGGAGCATTTACTGCTCCTATTTAATGGGCTGTTTACAATTTCAGGACTAGCCTCAATAGCCTTGCTGAGCATATTTCCATGCTGATGACATGTTTACAGTGAATAATAAGAACTGACACATTTTGTGTGCACAGGTTAATGCCCCCAAATCAGGTGCTATAAATTGTTATGGGTGGGTAGCTGGTGCAAGAACCTGTTTTTATTTTATACAGCATCATGGCAAGATCTGGAAAACGTATCAGTTAATTTCTTGCTTCCTCTACTCATTGCAGGCAAAGTGCAATGTTGCCTTTTTCTTCTCTTCTCCCATCTCATGTGCATAGACTGGGGGAAGAGGTATGGCTAGAACTATCCTGAGAGGATGTCTGCAGCATGGGTTTAGGAGGCCCTGAGGCTGGGAGGATGCAGCAGCCTCTCTGCATTCCCTCTCCGGTGTCTCCCCTTCCC
This sequence comes from Corvus cornix cornix, assembly GCF_000738735.6. Lineage (NCBI taxonomy): Eukaryota > Metazoa > Chordata > Aves > Passeriformes > Corvidae > Corvus > Corvus cornix. The sequence continues at coordinate 11,798,457 of NC_047058.1, read as the reverse complement.
ACAGAGCACCGTGCTCAGCACAGCTGCTCTCTGTGACTGTCTGCAGTGCCTTTATTGCTGCTGTGGCTCCGCTAAGGTCGGCAGAGCAGCCTTCCTGGGAGCAGTAGTGGTCTCCCTGAAACAGAGTGTCTCAAGTTCTGGCCTTTAAAACAGTGCTTCAATTTGGGAAATCTCAAGTAGCCTTTTGCTTTTAAAAGACATTAAGTGTGTTATGTCACAGGAGTAAAAGTAACTCAATATGCATATCAGGTAGGGAATGAGGCCTCTGGGCAGTGTTATTGGCGGTGTGGGATTACATAAAGGAAAAATGGCTTATTGCTTATTTCCATCTGCCCACAGCAGACCTTAACAGGTGCAATGTGTTTCATCTGGTGCTTCTGGAAATGCTCCAAAACTGCAGTCTCCTAGGCTTTGGGACTGTATATATTTCTTTAGACAAACCCACATGTCTGCAAATAGGCAAAAAAGGAGAAACTTCTAGAGGGGAGTAGCCTATTCATCTCTCTAAATCAGATCTGAGTTTTTAACTGCTTCTTGTGAGTTATAAATGCTGCCTTCAGCATTCACTTAGAACAATTTTATTTCTGGTGACAAGCAATGAGCTGATAAGCCCCAGTGTCAGAAATCCTTTGTTTTGTTTCTGAACAATTGTGTTACAGCCAGCTCAAGAGCAGACTTTCCTTTACGGAAAGGAAATTCAGGAAGCAGGAGGGAGGGTTTGCTGCTCACTGCACTTGCCCAGTCCTTGGCCTCACCACTAAGACACTAAGTAGTGTTGCTTGAAGTGAAGGCACAACAACAAAACTCATTTCACATAGACCACTGATCATTAGACATTAAAAAAATCTTCTGTCTCTACCTCCAGATGGAACCTGAACCAGGGACCTGGAGGTGAAATGCTCTCCTGCAGTTCTCTGGAGCCTGCAGTGTTTGTGTTTATCCCACAGAGCATTTTTTCTGTATCAAAAAGCAAATTAATCTGTCACTGAGACTAATCCTGTTTGTCTCAGAAGTAAACACAATTTTCAAATGTAGAGGGGCTATTTGAGATGATTTTTACATTCTGAGTGGGAATGTCAGAAAAAATGTTTGCATCTATTTGGTTATGTTTTTTTCTGTGAAAGTCAAGTGACTACTTTTGACCTAGGTGATTTTAGGTGATTTTTATATGAGGAAAATGGTGGAAAACAAAACAATGTAAAGGATAATGTAGGAGCCTTTCACTTCCAACAGGCAACTTTTTTTTTTTTCCCTAATTTGGAAGTGGAACAGACAGAAATCAAGATCTTTATGCCAGCAGGTGGATCCATCTGTCATCCCAATCACTGTGGGCTTTGCTTCTCTTTCAGAATTGAGTCATCCCTTCCAGGCCAGGGAAGACTTGGAGAAGTGAACAACAAGAGAGGCAGCTGCAAAAGTGCAGAAGTCTTTTTTTTTAATGCAAAAAAACCCTGACAGTTTTCAGCTTTTTTGAACTCTTGACTCTCCAGTGAGGTCAATGAAGAGACACTAGTCTAGTACATCAGTAAATCTGGTCTTGTACTGATAAGACTCCACAAATGATCTGCTTGGACACCTTGTTTGGTACAGGGTCTGTGACTGAGGAAGATTTCATGAACACAGCTCAGTTTCAGTGCAGTTTCTGAGCAGACTTTTAGACAGTGTCTCACTGCTGAGGGAGCCCATCTTCTGATGTCTCTGGACAGCACAGGAAGGGGAAGCTGTTTATGTTCCTATAATTTATATCAAATGCCAGTGATGATGTGCATAAAAATAATTAGTGAAATAAACACTCAGGTGTCGATGCTCTGGCAGGAGGTAGCCAAGGGAATTATCTGTGTGCAAAAGGATAATTTAAGTTGAGAGCATCTACAGGGATAATTGATGCCAAATCTACCATTACCATTGATTTGGGAATAATTAGTTTGGATGGAAACAAAAGACTGTCATCAAAAATAATAAATGGAAGCATAGCAGGTAATTCAAAAGTCAGAAGCCTTCATCAAAGATGTTTGAGGAACATGTTTTGATCCTCCTACACTGGTTATGTGACTTGATGCACTGGCTCTGGCTGGTTTGCATTATGGTTGGGCACAGACACTGTACTACAAGAAAATTATCCTGACTCTCTCAGCATTAGCAAGCTTGTTTGTTGTGTTGTATTTGGAGAGCTCTACAGTGAAATGACCTTTCTGACCTGTTACTATGTTGGGGATTTAATGTGTTTCCTTTACAACTCACTTTAAGATTGGCTTTTATTTCTGGATCTGCTACTAGTTTTTAAAGTCTCATGTAACCACTCTTTGTTCTGAGCTTTTGTAACTGGCTCTGAACTAACCTCAATTTCTTGGTATTGCCCTTTCATTGGTACATAGTTTGAATCTCTTTCCCTTTACCCAATGGACCAGGCTTTTCTTTGACTCTGTTCCCTGCTTGCCCTGCAGCTTTTTCGTCTTCTATAAAGGGAAGCCCAGTGCAGTCATGTGGTCCCCTAATCCCCTGGAGAACGTGTGGTTCACAGAGGATGTGTGTTACACACCCAGCTACAGTGAAATCACAGACTTTATTCTTTCTAATGTATTTAGTAACAGAGATCTCCAGTTCACAGCTCCTGCATCAGCCTCAGTGCTGGTTATCCCACCAGTGTTTTGATTGTCTGATGAGCATCCTGTGCAGGTGTCCCATGGCAGCTGCCTCTGTAGGATGCAAAGCAAACTTACTGGTAAATTAATACCTGCTCTTTTACTTTGCAGGGTGGAGGGGGATAAAATGACCATGGTTAAAGTGTAGGAGAGTTGACTATAGACTGATGTGGTGAGGAGGGCACAGCCTTCCCAGCTCACTGCAGAAATAGCTGAGGTGAATTGCTGCCAGCAGCATGGCATCCTCATCCATCTCCTGATGGACACTGATGCAGAGTGAGTGACTCCTTTCCATTGTAGGGAAGCAATGGAAAGGAGTCACACCTGTATGGAACCTGTGTGCAAGATGTTTGTTCACAGAGGAGTAAGAAACTAACAATGTACTGGAAAACTGAGTATAAAGAATTTGAGAATTGGAAGGAGGAAGCAATTGAAAACAAATGTGTTCCAAGGTGTGATCTTCACTCTAACCATCTTCACTCTGCTTGAGGCTGTGTTTTCACCTCAGTTTACCAGAATTTTGTAAGTTTTTCCACAATGAGTTGCTGACCTTTCACTTGATAGCAAACACACTGAGCAAGTGGCCCACTGCCTTCTGCTGAGCTGTGCCAGCTTGTCCTGGTCCAAGACCTGCCTGTGTGCTGGGTTCAGGGGACCGGCTGACTCCCTGCCAGCTGGCTGACTTGGGAGGTTCAAGAGCCTGTTCTAGGGGCAGATCCAGAATTTCAGCAACAATGTGGGAATGAGATGCACTGTGTGGGTGATCCTCACTTTCACCATCAGCCTCTAAATGTGTCAGATGAGTAACAGTGCATTGCAAAAGTGTCCTTGAATACACTGGCAGGATGACTTTCTGCTAGAGTCCTCCAGGAGCAGGCTGAAAACAGCACAGGCACTGTGGAAAGTGGTAAATGGGGATGGAAAGTGGCCAGAGGTTTGAGAGTACCATCCAACTGGACAGCCTTAGCTCTCCAAACAATGCAGCTCTATGCATGAATGGAAGCAAGCAGTTTCCACCCCTTCTACTGAGGTTATTTCTTCTCATAATAGAAGGTCACCAATTATTTCTGACTGATAAGCAGAACTGCTTCCAGGCTGCATAAATTTAATGCGGCCTTTTATTCTTTCGCGTGGCTACTTCTTCCAAGGGGCATCTCTTTATTGCTGGGGTGGATCATGGAGACAGCACTGCTCCAAGCAAGGGGGAAGAGGACTTGCACAGACAGACTGCCTGGAGTTTAGATAGCAAGAGGCCAAAAGAGATTGTTTATGGTCTGGCCTAGTAAATGAATTTAATCTATATAAACTCTTGATAAGGAGCTGGTTCCTCAGACACTTATGGAAGTGTCAGAGTAATTCACTGGTACCAGGTTCGATTAATGCTGATAGAGGAACTGGCTCATATATATTTCCTTTTTAATTTACATTTTGCTGTTTTCTATTTCTGGGAAATGAATTAAGCAGAACTAAGGCCACTTAGGGAAAGTGTCTGTGTGAGGCTGGAGGAAAATCTAGCTGGACAAATCTGCTAGTTCAAATTTGTAGCTGTACTGAATTTGAATTAGGCCTTTCAAATGTCTTAGTTTGAACAAGCTGTTTTCAGCTTGTTCGGTAGGCTGGAGGAGCAGGACAGGGGGAAACTGGCTTTGTCCTGTCTGCTGACATCCCCTTTTGTACTGTGCACATGGCCAGGCACTGAATGACAGACCTGGATTTACTGGGAAATCATTGATCCTGAGAGAAAAGGAAATTAGGGGTTAATGCTGTCCTCACTCGCATGTGGGTCAAGGTCTTTCAGATCAGTATTAAAAGAAGACCAGTGGTGGCTGTGAGGGGAAGAGACAACACATGAGTGTGAATTTGTTTCCCAAGGCCTGGAAGGCATTTTTCTTCCTGTTGAGAAAGAATTTTGAGGAGGGCTGTGCACAGTGCTGCTGCCCAGTCCTTCTGTTTTGCCATAGTCCCACAAAGCCATTACTTTGGAGAGGGACTAGGAGGTAAATATTTAAAAGGAAAAGATTCTGTGAAATGCGAACAATGTGGTTTATAATAAGAAAGTATAAATTAACTAAGAAGAAGAAAATAGCATCTGCTGGAAACAGATTAGTAAGGAGTGTGCCTGTGGATGCCTGGGTAGCTTTACCAAGTAGTCAATTAGAGTCAATTATCATCCTCAAACTCCCAGCCCTGTGTTTAGTATGCTTGCAGTGTGTCCAATTTAGCTTGTGCTGTTTCATAGGTTCACAATTTTCTCTCTGTGTCTGAAATGATCTAGCTGGAGACACCAGGAAAGTGCCAAGCATTAAGTATATAACAATTGTAATTCTTTTGACTGAAACCTGATTTGATTCAGTTGAAAATGACTTTAGTGTATTGGATTTATGGTTCATTTAACAAGTGCTGTAGATGTCAATACATTAGTGTAAACCTGATGCAGGTAGTAATTTGGTTTCTAATGAGGTTCCCCAGCAGTATCCAACCATGAAAAATGGGACATTCTTCATTGGAGCACAAAGTGCACCTGCCTGATGGCAGATGTTGTCTGAGGACCTGCTACTTCTCTTTCTAGGAAGATTGTGGTGTTGTATCTTGCTATGGGCCTTAAAAGTGCCTTAAATGGATAAAATGTTAAAAGAACAGATTGGAAAGAATAAAATATTGCTCTTTAGAAGTTTTGTTTTAATTATAGATTTAAATTACAACTTTATATCTTACAGTCTTAATTGTGCAGTTGTTGCAAATGCAAAATTTCAGCCAGATGGGGTGGAACTTAAAAGAGAAACCTTTTATTTTTATGGGACTGTGTGATCAGGTGCTCTCCTTACCTCCCCACTGCCTTCAAACCATTTCATTGAATGATCCTCCTGGTGAAGTATGGAAATAGCTGTAGTATAGAGAGGCCCAGACATAGAAGGCAGTGATATGTCCTGGTCCCCTGACCCTCCTCTTCCCTCTCTGCGCACGAGATAAGTTTCAGAAAAGCAGCTGTAGAAAATATTGTCCCCTTTCAAGGCAAAGTGTGTGGCCAAAAGTGTGTCAGGTCTCACAGTAGCTCTAAGTAGCCTTTTCCCTTTGGGAGAGACCCTTCTATGCTGCTGGGCAGCCCACGGGCACACCTTCCTTCCAGCACTTGTGCTCAAAAAATGCTGTAAAATTTTTTATGTGCTGCCAGGCAGCTTTTGTTTCAGCATTAAGCTGATTTTCACAGGTTGAGACATTACTGATCAATATGAGGGTATTTGAGAGCCTGACCCCAGCAGCCTGTGTTGGTGTGATTAAGGATACAGAAGATATGTTCAGTCCTACATGAAGCAGCCTTTGACTGTCTCTCAATTCTCTCCACGTCTCAGCTGGAAATACAACTCCTTTTGCTCCTCTATACTTCTTAATTTCCTTCCTTTGCTGTTATTTAGCTGCTAAGTGCTACGTGCTGCAGTAGATAATGGAAGAAGCTGTTCAGAATGAAATGGCGTGGCATTTTCTGCCCTTTTGTAAACTATATAAAATAAAGATGAACTTTTCTGCCCGTTCCAGCCAAGGCACAGCTTGCTGGGGGTGTTGGCTCTTTATTTTCCCCTGGATCATGGCTGAGGCCAGCCAACCGTGCATTAGGAGCACAGTTCACAGCCTCTATGTAAAGACCAGTGTCTGTGGGGCTGCTGGCCCAAGGTCACACTTAAACGTGTCTCTTTGGGGTATATCATCTCCAGAGGAAGGAAAAACAGTAAACTGAATTCCCTTGCTGCACAGAGGAGAATCTGGGGTGATGTGAGTGCTCAGTACTGCAGTGTCTGTAAAATGTCTGAAAAGACACTGCAGTCTGCAAATGCTGCTCTAGATGGGAGCCCTTAGGAAAATGATTCCAAAGTACCTTTTAAACTAAATGAACAAATTCTCAGTAGACTTGTTACTTCAGAATTTAAATGACAAAAAACCATAATAAGCTTTGTTTTCCCTTGGGAATTAATAAGCCTCACTTGAATCAGGGGTGCTTTAATTCTCTGTGAGAGTGTCCATACAAAGGCTTAATGCAGTATAACTGAGACTTTCAATCTGTGTTTTTTAGATCTGCTCAGTTTCCTTAACAGTGCACTGGTCTAGGCAAGTCTCTAGTTTTGTGTTCCTCTGCTTCAGAGAGAATTCCTCTTCTGAGGTACTGACTTGGAGGGTGGCAGACAACAGCTGCCAAGCAGAATTTACAGGCAGGTTGTGTGTATTAATTTTATTGTCTCATTTTGTATATTCATGTTTAACGAATCCAGATGTAATTAATAGTATGGGCATACCCAACTACTAATCTAATCTACTAATCTAAAATAAGAAAAACTTACTGTTGGAGTCTCAAAAGGTAGAGTTCACACCTCAGCACCTTTCTCAGCTCACCTTTCCTGCCTGGGATGGAGGAGCCACAACCCTGTGGCTTAAGAACATGCTGGGTGGTGGCCTAAGAACCTGCCTGGGTCATGGTTTCCTGCAGGATTTGCAGCAAACAGCATCTTTCTACCACCACCGTGAGATATTTGTGTGTTGATACAGCAGTAGCACCTGCACAATGTTTTGTAGCAGCCAGGACCTCAGCCTTTGGTGGTTTTGTGTCCTCATATGTTTGTTCCTAGGTCTAGTCTTGTAGCACTGTGAAGATATGAGAGGGCAGAAGTACCAGCACTGCAATCTCCTAATGGTCTAAAATCAAAAGCAAGGTCAAAACAGTCACAGAATTAAAATACATAAATTCCTCTGAAGTTATTTTTCTTGTCTTCCTCTTTCTGCTTTCATAATTCCTGTTTCCTAGGCTTTTAGGAAACCACAAATGAGTTGGTGGGTTTTTGGTTGGGCTGCTTTAATAACTCTATGAGTCTGACACAACCTCAGGTTTCCAAGCTCTGGAAATTTGGAATAAAGAGCCTTGTTGTTCATGTCTGAGTCTGGAAATACTGCTTCTTCCCTTCTGGTCCCTTTTATCATGCAGCTTGACAGAAATATTTTGTTTGTTATTTAAAAAAATGTGTTTGTTAAAAGTTAATTTTTTTTTCTTGTAAAGCCTCATCCATCCTGGTATTACATTAGCAATTCTACTTTGTTCTTCTGTGAAGCAAGTTTCAGTTTACAGGTACATCTGCTTTCCATTCCACAGCTTAAAGAAAGTCGTCAGAAAAATCTTAAAACCTACTTAATGAAGCCTTTTAAATGCTCATCCTGCACTTTTGAGTGAAGAGCAATTTATATTTCATAAAAGTAGAAGCTGAGCTGCAAGCTGTAAGTAATTATCATATAATTAAATGTCTACTATGAAAGAAATGAAAACTCAGGCTTCTTGGGAGGCTTCCGTGACTGGTTTATGCAATCACAAATTAAATTACATTTCTTTACCTTATGAATGTTCTGGAAGTACATTAATCTGGTTTGGAGGTGCACCTTGGAGACTGCTAAGCTGTGTTAAAAGGAGAAGGGAGTTTATCAAACTGGTAAATTCCATGGGCCAAGAAGAAGAACACATAAATATCTGTGATGGGCTCTGCAAATGTGATTGTGCTTTTCTTGTCTGGAAGTGTTTGCAGCTAATAATGAAGAAAACCCCCATGTGAGCAGCAGTTTAAGTGAACTGCTGTGGTGTTAGATTGCTGGGCTCCAGTGGATGTGGTCTTTCTCTGCAGGAGAGAATAATACTGTCCATTTGTTGGGAGTGAAGTGGGGGGTGTTGGATATCAGGAAATTTGGACAGAAGATTAACTCTTGATGTGTTTAGACTTCCTGTATGCTTAGCTAGCAATCTCCTTCCACTACCCAAAAGGCAGTGAATTTGCTGGAATGTTGAAGGAAGGCGCTTCAGTTCTGCATGTGAACACTTCCTGTCATTTCACAGGGGATCAACTCTACTTCTGTCACTACTTATTGGAATGATGGCATTCACTGAAGAAAATGCCATGGTAAGAAAGGTGATGAAGAAGTAGCACATCAACAGGTGCACTTTGTTTTCTTGTATGTTGTTGGCAGTTTAGATGGTACATGGTTCACTTTTACCTGAATGTGGGAAAAGCTGAATTATCTAAAGACAAAGCCCTGAGTTGGAGCTGTTCTAATTTAAGGAGCTGCTGCTGTAACAGTCTGTTATGGCTTTATACAAAGAAAGAGTGAAGAATTTTCCTGCACTGATGGAATTAAAGAGCAGTTTCTGTATGGTTTAGCTTAAAGAACAGGAAGAGTGAATGTTGCATCATATTTTTGCAATGTGTTTAGCTTGCACAAAACTCTTTACAACAAAAAGGACTGCTCTAGTCATGGCTCTCTGAGAAGCTCTGGTACTGTGCTGCTAGAGGGGCTTCTGTTAGATCAAGTGTCTCTAGACCACAGGAATACAATTTTTATCTCCTCAAATGAAGATAAATTTCATGGTGCCTTCGATGTACAGTACAGTGATGGTTAATCATCTCAGTTCACAGCTGTATGCAGTAGGGTGATGACAATGTAATGGTATCCTTTATGGTGTGTCAAGGGGACATATAATTGGTGTTGGCTTTTCTTTTCCCTCTTTTTTCCTAAGGTTAACTACTTTAACCTTGACTTCAGGCTGTATTTTTTTCTCACTGCATTTCTCCATTATACATTATTTGGTTTGGTTACAGTCACTAGACTTTAACTGCTCTGACATATTAATTTTTAAGGGCACAAATGACTTCATTAAAATAATGTCCTTCAGTTAAGTGCACTTGGCACTGTGATTGGAAGTGGACAAAAGGAAATATGAAGCATCAACTCCTCTACATTAAGAATTTATTATGGGAACCAAAGCCAGTAGAATGTATATTTGAAATGCTTCTTTGTTAACTTTTAGAAGCTCAGTGTGCAGCCTACATCCATGAATCGGTTAGGAGTTTCTTTCCTAAGATGCTTTTAGTCAAAGATTTATGTTTGCAGTCTCAATTATATGGAACACTGCTTTCTTAATATCACAGCATCATAGAATGGTTTGGTTGGAAGGGACCTTCAAAATCACCTGGTCCCACCCCCCTGCCACAGGCAGGGACACCTTCCACTAGACCAGGCTGTTCAAAGCCCCATCCAACCTGGTCTTGGACACTTCCAGGGATGGGGTGGTCACAGCTTCTCTGGGCAACCTGTGCCAGGGCCTCACCTCCCCCACAGTCCAGAATGTCTTCCTAGTTTCTAATTTAAATCCACTGTCTTTCTGGTTTCCCTTCTGCCAGACCCTTCTCTCTGTGCTGTCTGTGAGTGCTCCCAGAGCCCCAGTGTGACCTTGCCTGTGGCTTGAGGGGGATCATGCAAAGCTGCCTCAGGGACTGCAGCCTCACCCGGGGCTCTCATGGCATCCTGTCAGCTTGTTTTGAGGTGGCCTGAATTGAACAAGTTATTCCAGATGTGTACAAATGCAACTGAAAGCTTTTACCTGAGTGATGATTTCTGCTTGCCTTTCTCCAGAGCTGTCCTTAGCTCTTAGAAGGGCTTTTAGCTTCATTAATCAGCAAGTTTGTAGAAGTGAAATGCTTGGATATAGTAAAGGTCCAATGGGCCCATGGGCATGTATATGCCACAAAGCACGTCCTGACATCCAGCATCACCCAGCAGTGATTTTACCTTGAGCTGGAGGCAGGGAAGGGCCTGAGTCAAAATTACAGCCTATTTTTCCTGTCTCCCCCAGAGCCTCATAGCACATTTGAGGAACATAGTGCACTGCTTTGGGGTGATGACGCCTTGGCCACTTCCTTCATTTCTTCCGGAGCAGCATTGTAAAATGAGGTATATAAATGCTGAGCTGCTGCAGATTAAAAAACATTTCCTAAAAAATAAAGTTAAAATTGAAGCTGACCCAAGTTAAAAAGCAATTTTCTGAGAATGCAAAGGCATAAAGGAAGGTGCCTTAGCATGATTTTAAGTGGGCCTCTGAATGTGGAAGATAGATGGCAGGAATAAAAGGATGCACGCCTTGGTGGGGTGCTGCAGATGGAGAAAGCCCTAGAGTAACATGCTAGGAGCAAATTTCAATTAAATGAGCATACTTCTTGTAACTATTAAATTCTGCCTAGATAAATGGATTTTAGAAGAATATATGTATTTTTTGAAACCATGAAGTCACTTGATAAGGTAGTAATAAATCTGTCAGAATTTCTGCTTTGACCAAAGCTTAGCTGTAATACAGGATTCATTTCAATACCTAAAGCTATTTTGGGGTGGGAAGAGACTTTCCCGGCTTTGGAATTAGATTTCTCTGCAATGGGTATTATGTTCTTGACCCCATATCATTGCCTTTGAGGAGCAGCAGTGTTTAAAATCCGCTGTAATGCAATAAGCTGAGCTCCAGCTCAGTGTGTGCTGCGCTGTTATAATGCAGCACTGATGGCGGCCCTTGTTAAGGCACTGAACATGTGTGAGGTAAACACAGGGCTTTCTCCAGGATAATTAATAATTTAATCCTGTGAAGTAGAGGTTACTCTTCATTTATCCCCAATACTCTTTGATTTTTCTCTTCAGCCCATTTTAACTGGCATTTCTCCCCTCCTCACCCACACAGGTTGCCTTTTATAATAAGCTCTTTCAGCAAAGATCAGCTTTTATTTCTTGCAGATTGCAGTAAGCCTTTATTTCTTGTAAAAAATAATTGCAACTTACTGTAAAAGACATTCTCTGATTGAACAGACCACCTTTTAAGAAAATGGCATAATGAAAGGCTGCCTGTGGCACCTGCTTTGCCATAACCATCATGGCCAGGCCAGGCTCTGGAGTCCTGGACTAACGTGTCAGTCCTGGTGTGAGCGTGCAGAGCTGCAGGAAACCCTGGGACAGAAATTCAACGTAAACTGGGGAGCCAGGGTAGGGAGATATTTCCCTAGTTTATGTCTATCCTGTAACATGCAAACAATTTAACAGTTCTAGCAGGTGCTGATTGCAAAGTGACTGACAAATACTTTGAATATCTATTTTCAAAGTATTTCCTTTGACAAATTTAAACTGAATTAACAATTCTTTTAGCACACCAAACTAAATTGGCTGTGGCACTGTTGGCTGGCTTTAAGTATTGCCTTTACCACTCCTGGTAGCTGGAACAGTTATGCTTTTGTTTTACAATTGATATTTCAATGAAAACTTATAAGGTACTGTATGCATAAATATTTAATATCTTCCCTCCATGTTTCTTTATTGCTGAGCTTGATGATAAGTTAGTTATTCAGACTGAAATGCAGATAAAACAGTAATGTGAACAGTTTAAATCTGCATTTTTCCAAAGCTCCTGTGGTCAAGATGACTGCATTCTAGCAAGAATATTGCTATTTAAAGTTGTTTACCTCTACACTTCAGCTGAATGCTGCTGTATGTGATAAATGAGGTAAATAAAGGTGCCTTTCGGGTCCCAATAACTGCACAAGAAACCTAATCATTCTCACTAGCATAAAAATAATTTAACAAATTGAACAGTGGCATAGCAGCCTAGAAAGAAATTTCTGAATATGGCACCACATATGGCCAAGGTATCTTCAGGCATAATTCAAATTTTTGTTTTTTGCTTTCCTGTTTTTAGTAGGTTTATTTCATATTTAATGCGGAATAAAACTTTGTCTTTCCAGGGTTTACTGTTGCTTTTCCAGAGTTTACTTAGTTTTTGGTCTGGACATGAAACATTGTGATTTATTTTTCTCTCATGATAACTGGTACCACTTCACCTCGTGGGTAAAAGATGTTGAAATTCGTGGTGTTTTTTCTCAGGAAAAGGCAGACTGCTGACATTAGGTTCAGATTTTCATCTCTTTAGAAACACAACAATGTCACTTTTACCAGATAGATAGAAGAATGCATTTAAAGGCAGATGTTAAAGCCTCTGTCCCACTCTCTTCCTCCTCCTCCTCCTGCTCCTTTCCTTCCTTTTCTGTCTCCCCCAGATGATGGTAATTTCTCACCAGATGGAGATATTACTATTTAACTGATGGGCTTTTTCTAGCCAGGACAGTGTCACTTGTCTTGGTGTTTTCAACAGCATTACCATTTGAGGGAAAAAAAAGTTAATCCATTGCTTTGTTGGCATAATCTGGGTTATCTGCTGTGGAAATGTGCTTTGGTCTGAGAGAACTTGTATGGAATTTAACTACCTTTACTGCTTTCTTAAGCAGGATAAAAATCTTGGGCTTCTGTCTTGAGTACACAGTCAGAGAGCACCAAACAGATTTAATAAAATTTAAAATTCTTCTTCAAATTCAGTTTAGTTGCGGGTTTTGTATAGTTATCTGAGGAGTCAACTTGTGCCCTAATCCTACACTTCAATCCACTCTGTAAGCCTTTCTGTCTTGTCTTGCAGATGCCAATGTATCCTGTAGCAATGCAAATAAAAATAGAGTTGATGGGAAATGCAACTTTTTTAGAGCCTTGGGATCCTGCAGACACAGTTACCCCAAAGTCTACTGGCTAAACCACCACAGAAGCAAACATAAGAACCATCTGTGAGAGTGTGTCTCAATTCCAGCTGTTTGAATCCAACCATTACTTGAAATCTATGGATGCTAAAATCTCCTTGGCCTCATTACGTCTGAGTTGTAAAAGAGGCTGGATGTTACTGGTGGGTTTTTCCCAACCTTCTTCGGAGAGCTCCTGGCAGCTGTGGGGATGAGCTTTTCCAGGTGAAAAGGTGGATGTGCCATTACCACACACTACTTACAGTCACAGCTGCAACTTCTGGGTTCAGGTTCCCGGTGCGTTTAAATCACTTTTGTACCCTAAAAGAACCACGAGCCAGGTTTCATTAGCACATTGTAGTGGAAGCACAGATGGTGCATTTCAAAAACAAACCAGGAAACACTTTAAAATAAATGAGGAGCTGTTAATCTCTCCTTTGGTGGCTCTTTTAACCAACTGTTAATGGGGTTGGGCAGAGGCTGTGTCTGGGCCAGATATTTCTGTCTTTGCTGTGATGGGAGCAAATGAAGACAAAGTGGAGGTTAATCTAACTGTATCTATCCGTCCCAAGCAACAATATTCCCATCTTTGCAGAGGACTCTGAGCTTTCCTGATGAGCAGCTCTGTTAGGAGGGTGGAGTGAGGCAGCAGCTAAAAATCCTGAAGAAGCAACATCAATGGTCTGACCAGGCTGTGGAAAAAAGCTGTCTGGGAATGCCTGGGTAGTGGGGCACTGAGAGATATTTTCAGAAGGCCATATAGGAATATCCTCTCATTAGGGGCCACACAGTTCAGAACGGAGCTGTGGGTATGTTTCATGCTGACATTTTTCTGTCAAAGCCAAGCCTGCTTATGGGAAGATGGTTAGTTTTAGTGAATGTCCCATTTTGAAAAGGTTTTTTTAAAATTGCATTTTCAGTTCAAAGTGCATTTATAACTTGAAATTTAAGTTAAAATACAAAACAAACCTCCAGATTTACTGAAAATAATAAGGCCAAAGGCACTCTCAGGTAATTTTAAAACCACTGAAGCATTTTTTATCAATAAAACCATTTTGTTTTAACCTTTGTTGGTTGTTCTGGTTTTTTTTTTTTAATTCAGTAACATTTTTTAGGGTTTGGCCTTCTTGTCTAATTGATGTGTATTTATTTTTATTCACTTTTTAATTCTCAGAATTTCTTTTAGGACGGCAGAACAGTTTCTTTGAGTGCAGCTGCTCTCAACCTGTCAGGGCCTGAAGGGTGTCATGCCCAGCCTGTTGGCACTGGGTGGATGAAGGACACTTCTGAATTCTGGAGTGGTGACGCTGTGCAGGAGTGGGACAGCACTGAAGTCTGGCCTGGTCACTCTGCTCTTAAAATGGACTTCAGGATAGGCACACTGCCTCCACAGGGGGAGCACAGTTAAGCTTTCCTGCACTGAGAAAACCCATCTGCATGTGGAGATCCTCTCAATACAACCTCACAGGAAACCTGTTGTGGTTTAACTGGGCAGTTCATAGCAAAAATAACAAGTGTGCCTATGTGAGGTTTTGGCGTTTGTATTTTTTGCAATTAGCAGATAAAATGCTGCTTGGAAGCAGCATGAGCCTGAGTCTGGCTCTGTGTGCAGGTGTAAAGATGTGCTCTGTGTGAACATGGAACGAGTGTGAGTCCAGGAGAGCTTCTGACGGCTCACTTGGCAAATACAGACGGGTGACTGGACATCCAGGATGAACTTGTGCCCTTCAAAGGGCTTGGGGAACAAGTCTGAGTTCAGGTGTCAGTGGAAGAGAGAAGATGGGGAGCTTGGTTTGGGTGGTGGTCCATGAGCACTGATGGTATGAAAACAGCCCTTCCTCATCACTGTCAGCGTGTGAGTATCCTCACGGACGTGGCAGCGTGCCTGTTAATGAGACATCATTTTCTCATGGCTACTTTTGTTGCTGTACTATTTTTTCTGTCCTTCTACACAGGATCCTGACTTAAAGGTACTTGCTTCACATGTGGATTTCTTGCTGTTGGTCAGTGCATTGCCATCATGCCTACTGTGTGCTCCTTTCCCCTAGAAGTCCCATATAACCAGCTCATGTTAAACTGGTGGGATTCCCCCTGGACTGTAAACAGTTTCTTTTGCTCCTGTTAGTTTGTTTGGAAAGTTGGGAAGCTGGAGTAATAATCATTGGTGTCAAACTATTATGAATTATTAAAAGCAGCACAGCAATGGGACCTACAGATAATTCCTCATTCTGAAAATGAGCACGTCTTACGTTATTGCTGCAGTAATTACCTAAAAATACTTAATACTTAATTACTTCCAAGGTGTCAATCTCCATAACAGTTTATTAAAAGATTCTAACGGGTGTAGCAGCTGCTTCCATGAGCAAATCTATTTGTGGCTGAACCTGACATTCTGCTCTAAATATTATTCCACCTTGATCAACACTATTTCTACACATATATCTTGTTAGAGCTGTAACAGATTGAGAAGGGAGGGTTTATCCAGCTGCAGTGGGAATTGCTCTGCTCACTCATGACTTCCAACCTCATACTGCTAGAGCCAGTAGAAATGTTTGCAACCAATCTATCACAAAAAAGAACTTGGAATGGTTGTTTATGACCCTGGTATTGGCTTATTGCTCTTTCAGCTGTACAAATGGCTGGTTGATAATTCAAAGGCTTCTCTTTCGGGAATTGTCAGCTGGATGAGAGAGTTGTTGTGAGGGGACAATATTCACCTGTGTGATGCCAAGAGGTAGCCTTAGGGAAAGAGCTATGAACAGGGGTCTGGGTGTGGTGCTACCCATGGCAGGGCTGTTCCCTGGGGCTCCCAGGCAGCAGAATGCAAGTTAGAAGCACATAATGTCTATTAGTTACCAAGGTAGAATTCTTGTTTGTGCATTTTTATTGGTTTTCATTGCCAGAATGCCTACTTGGCATTTTCAACAGACAGCTTTGCTCTGGAGCTCCATGGAAATAGTGAAGCAAGACAGAGCATAGTTTGGAAATCTAAAATCAATTTCTCTCTTTTTTTTTTTCTGTACAGAAAATGTGTAAAAATATCCAAATTAATAAATACATGAACAGAAGCAACTTGAAGGCAATAGTGTCTAATAACAAGCTCTACCTTAACTTGATTAATATTGATTAATAATCTGTGCCTTCAAATCCTGTTGTGTTCCTGCATTGCTCTTTTCTTTGCTCTTCTGTCTTTTTGAAAAATTTGCTGCATCAGATATTACTAAGAACTGCAGGACTGTCCTTTCTCCATTTAAGCAGCAGGAGTTTCGTGCCTTTGAAGCACAAGGGTGTGACTTTTATCCTCCTCCTTCTGCAATTTCTTTAAAGACCAAGACTGCATTACAATTTACTACTTTAGACCTTGCACCATCCTGAGTGTCACATCAGTGACTGAGATACTTAATGTCTTTTATTGCCTTCTGAGCTGTCCTTCCAACATCCCTACACCTTGACCAAGTTAAGATTGGTTCCAGGTTTTGCTGTCTGCTTGGCTTTCTCCCACTGACTGAATTTGGGACAGCAAGAATTTTAGCCCAACCAGAGAGGTCTGACAGTGCAGAACAGAGTAGTAAGTTACAAATAGCCTAATGAGAATGCCTGTTCTTACTTATGGTAGTTTTCCATTCATTCTCTGAGCGAGTAATAGGTGTCTTGAGACATAAAGTTTGTATTTTCAAAAGCTGTATTTTTCATTTATCACTATGGATGCTTCTCTGTACAGCCGTACTGAATCTCCAGAGCTGCCACACTGCATTATGCATGTGTGGCACTGTACTTTGCAGATACTAATTTAACCAAGTGTTCTAAAAAATGCACTGCAAATCTCGTTAGAGGAGGCGCCTGCTACGAGCAACACCTGAGTGGTGTCAGTGAACGGAGCTGACTTTGCACAAGTTTTTCTGTGTTAGTTGGCCCTTGTCCTTGCAGGATGTGCCTAACACAGCACAATGGTATCTCCTTGGAGGGGAGCTGAGATTTTGTTAATTATGGGTATGGAGTTCAGACTGGGTCACCTGAGGAGAGCAGCTGCTATCAGTGAGTGGTAGGCAGTGAGCTTTAATTCAGCAGTAGTGGGTGAACATTAGGAGTTCTGCTGACTTCCATGAGATGAGTTGTATCAGTCATAGGTGTAAATACTCAGGCTATGGATGGACATGTAAGGAAAATAAGAATAGTCATCAACACTGATGTCCATGAAATTGGTACCATAGAGGTTCTCTTTGGCTATTGACCACTAAGTTGTTTCGGTTTTTTTCCCTTGAGTGCCTTTGGCTGAACTAGGCTGAATTAAAACTGGTGTCAGAATTACATTTTTGACCTTCTCATGGATTTTTCAGTAGCTCAGAAGTTACATAGACTGTGTCTGCTCTTCAGAGCAGTCCAGGCAGGAGGAAAACTATCTCACTAGAAAATTCTCTCTCTTAGATTGTAAAAATGATTAAAAATGGAGATATGACTTTTTAAATGTGTTCCTGTTCTCAGGGATAAATCTGCTACTGAATTACTTCCTGGCATCCTCATCTGCATGAAAAAGGTTTGACTTTCGTGGGATTTTTTTTTTTTTTTAATTTAGAAAATATTAAAATAAGGCAGAAAATGAATTCAAAGCCAAGGAACAGAAACAGAGAAGCTTACAGCTTAGTTACAGCTTCCTAAAAGTTAAATAAAGAAAATGTGTTGTGAGGTTCACTGGCTTGTATCTTATCTAGCAAAGGGTAGCTACCATGAGCAGGGTAGTATGTTCTGCAGAAGATCCAGTTTATTCTCTCTGTCACTCTGAATAATGAATATTCTTTAGAAGAGAATGCAAATGTTTTTTCTTATTTCCTGTCTCTAAAATTGGGACAGAGAGTTTGTTTACAAGCTAACAAAAAGATTAAAATGGGATGGAAAGCCTGCAATTATCTGTGATAAACAATGCATTATGTTTTGGTTTGTGGGCTGCGAGGCTGTCACTGAAATGTTTCTCATCTCATGTAATATTTTGTGCTACTGCATTGCTTTTCAATTATACAGCTTAAAAGAAAGTTTCCACTGACAAAAGCACTGAAAGCACATTGCTTTTAGTATTGGTTTTTGGTTTTTTTCCCCTTCTTTTATAGGTCTCAAGTGTCTCTTCAAATATAAGTCCAAATGACAGGAGTCCAGGAGTTTGAAAGTTATTAGAGAGATATGGATATATGCAACTAATGAAATATGCTTGCTTACAATATATCGAGGCATGCAGAACATTGAGGAAAACTCAGCGATCTCAATATTTAATATAAGCTGGAGTTAAAGTATTTTTTTTTTGCAAATGCAGCATATGTTAATCTATTGCTGAGCATTCGTCTAGCAGATTCAATTTCCACTCATAATTTTTCATTTATTAGTTTCTCTTTCGCATAAACACAGCTGTGTATTCTGATCTACGCTGTTGAGATCTGATGTGCTGCAGTATATGGGGAGCCCAAGTGATTTATTGTGAAGAGCTGGGGAGTAGATGGAATGGAATGAGGAACAATCTTGGAATAAATATTGGTTCTGACTTGAATTCATCTTTGCAGAGTTTTTTACCCCAAACTTTTCACCAGTTCCTCATATTGAAGGTGGACCAATAAACAGAGGGATGGTTAATGGACAGAGGTAATGGATAAAGGGATGGTTTTGAGCCATGTTACAGCTCAGGAATAATGAACAGTTTCACTGTGTTTGGCCCCAAATATTTCTGGCATGCAAATTCATTTGCAGCGTGGCTATATTGCTGAGGATCATAACAATGCTGATAACAGTCCTGGCTGCCAGCACCATGCCTCTTAATCTGAGGTTTTCTGAGAAAGGGCTTTGTAATCAAGAAGCTTATAATTTTGAAGGCACAATGAGAAACAAATGAGTGTTTTATTTAAAAATAGTCCTACTCAGTAATATTGACTCTGCCATTTCATATATGGCAGCTTGTTTTGAAGTGGTGTTATTGCAAAATTGTTTCAAAACAAAACCAAAATCCCGAACAACAAACAAGGCTCTCCATCATCTTCAGTGGTTTCCTTGCTGTAACATACGTTTGAAAACCATTATGTATTTTATTTAAAATTTCACACTGGGCTACCTTCTTCAGGTGTTACAGCTGATTTGCACACAGCTACTGCCTGGCTGAGCTGGAAGGGCTTTTGGAGCTTTCACCAAAACCTGTCTGAAGTTATTGAATAACTTTCTTTGGCTTTTCTTTCTTCCTGCAGTTCAACCCCCTGCAGAT
Source organism: Corvus cornix cornix (assembly GCF_000738735.6). NCBI lineage: Eukaryota > Metazoa > Chordata > Aves > Passeriformes > Corvidae > Corvus > Corvus cornix. The sequence continues at coordinate 11,779,183 of NC_047058.1, read as the reverse complement.
GGCTGTGTCTGTGCTATCAGGAATGTGAAGCACAGAATAAAAGTGTCTGTTGTAGGAGTGAGGGAAATGAGATCAGCCTCATCCCCTTGGCTTTTTACCCACCTCACTGGTGATTCCACCGAATGTCATCACTCTGCTGTTTCCACTCTATTTTCTGAAGTGTGGTGAGAAACAGACTCATTTAACAGATTGCACTGTAACTTGACCTCTCCTCTTCCCGCCAAGGGAATATTTTTCCCATTGCTGGTAAATGAACTTTTATTCCCAGGTCTTGCTTGGCATGGGAGGCCCATTCTTTCTGTGGGTGCTGCAGGGTGGGGAGCGGGGGCAATGGCCTTCTAGGAGGGGCTAAACCAACCTGGTCCCTGCTGTTCCTGCACCAAGCACTGCTCAGTCAAGGCAGATCTCTGGGGAGAGATGATAGGGTTTAATAGGAGAGCTGATAGAACTGGGAAGAGGACTTGTGTCTCGATAAGCTTTTCTTGTCTTCATTTTTAATCTCTGCTGGTTGGTTTTAACGAAGTCTAGTTCTTATCTACAAACTTTCTCCTGATTGCATCCTTTGGTTATCATGGCCAAATGCTGCACTGACAGTATTTTTTAAAGCTATGGGAAATCACTAGACCATAGTATATTTATTACCTGCTGTTGTCTCACTTTTGAGCCCTTTTCTCAGCAAACTAACACTTAGCACTTGGCTAAAGGAGTGCTCCAGCCCTGTGATGCCTTGAGCTCATGCAGTGATGCTAAGAGAATTGCATCTCAAATAAGCAAAGAAATTGTGCTACATGCAGGACTTGCCTGTGCCCTCTGGGGCTTGGCCTTTGAGGCACAGGCAGAGATGTTCTGCAGGGAAAAGGAGTTTGTGGGTGCTGCTGGGTGCCAGCTGCTCAGATGCACAGCCCTGGCAGGAGTCTTTGGCTCAAGAAATTTCTCAGCTGTGAGCCCTTGGAGGTTGGAAAAATATTCAGGGGAATCATTGCTTGATGCCTGCCTCGCCCTTGCAAATGTATTTCCAGGCATTTGCTGCTGACAGTTGTTGGAAATGGGACAGTGGGTTAGTTAAATCTTTGGGCTGATCCCATACGTCACTTCTGTATTCATAAATAATTGGCATGCTAACCGCTGCTGTTAATTGCAATGGAACTTGCAATGATTAATTCTAATTACTATTCATTATTTCTCTAGCATGTCAAATGTACTAGAAACAAAATCTGGTAGGTGCTGAGCATTAAGATCTGGTTACAGTAAGAGATAACTCCTGATTTTTGTCTGTTCTCTGCTGTGCTGGGCAGCTTGGCCTACGTGTGCTGGGACGGTTGCCTGGGCGAGGTGGTGCAAAGCTTGCTGGGTGCAGAGGTTGGGTTCTCAGCTGCTTGTAAATCACTGTGTTTTCTGACTGGTGGAGCTTTGCTGGTTTAATCTCAGTTTAAATCTGACCTCTGGGCTTTGGGTGGCTGCTCACAGCACTGTTATTACCAGGCTTGATGACAAGTTACCTTTGCTTTGTAGCAGCGAGGTAGGGATCTCAGAGAGATGGCTGGTACTTGGAAGAAGTTCTCCAGGTGCCTCTGTAGCTCAGAGTTGTATGTTTGGCTAAATGGACAGACCCTTCATCCTTTTTCATTTCTGCAGTCATTTTCTGGGGAAACACAGGTGTGTCAGCCTCAAAATGAGAATTCTACATTGAGATGCTTGGTAAATTTTACCTATTACAGTAACACTTAGTTCACCTTTTTTACAGCTGAGAGAGCTGGAAGGATGAGATGTGGGGTTTTGAACAAGCCATGGCAGGGAAAGCATGGCTGAATTACAGTAAACATGGGGTAAATTACTGCTTCATTGCTTTGAATTACTTTCCGTTTACTCCAGGATTAGCATATGCATGACAACTCCTGCAGAGCAGCTGATGTGCTGGAAGCATGTGTTTTTTGCAGTAGTGAACAATTACTTACTTGTGTACCCATTCTTGATTGTTTTCTTTTATACAGATCATTCTTAATGAGTCTCTGATGACACAGGTAGGGGGTCCTGAGTTGCTCCCAAGGTGTGCAAGAGCTGGAGAATGAAGTTTCCTGGGGCATTGAAGGTGGCTTCTGGGACAGCACCTGTATTTAGCCACTGCCACAGGCTGAGGGTGGGTCTGTGCAGCAGAATAAACAGGAAGGAGTTGATTAGGCAGAAACAACTTTCAGGCAGCTTATTTCAGTTGATAATTTTAAGACCTTTAACAGTCAATCCATAAGCAAAATTTTAGTCCTCACAGAGATGTTTTATTTCTGTTTTTGCTTCCTCTGGCAATCTTGTCTGAATTAATATATAGCTGAATAGCTACTGGCTGTGGCCACATAGGCATTGCTTACAATATAATACTTGGCCTTTGGTTAGACCTGCAGCAATTTTTAAACATTAATTTGGTGATGGGGTAGTGATACACATAGCTACAGCTCTTCACTTACAGGAAACATCTGATCTAAGCAGAATTAAAAGGGTGGATGGGGTAAGGAATGTTTTCCAATCCAGTCTTGCTGAACAGACAATTAACAAGATCATTAAACTGCCTCATTATAACCATGATAATTACAGGATTAACACACTTCACTTCAATATCTCTAATTTGTTTTGTAATATAAGCAAGATGGGGAGATGATTCCTCTATATGTGAGACTTCTGGACATCTAGTATCAGAAATTAGGGATTCTTGGTAGTTAAAGAAAAAGCAAGGGTGAGACAGCAGGAGGAGGAGGGTGTGGGGAGCAGCAAGGGCTGCCAGCCCCCAAGTTGTGCCATAGGAAGTTCTTGGGTTTTGGATTAAATCTAGCTACTGTGCTGGGTGCTGTTTTGGGTCTGGGAGAAAATTTCAGATGAGTTCCCTGTGAGCAAATAATTGCATCAAAGGAAAACCCTGTGTAGGAGGTTTTAATAGCTCCAGTGACAAAGCAGAGGAAATGCATGTCCTGAAGTAACTTAGTGAAACTTTGTCTAGGTCAGGTCGCTGAATGTAGCAGGAAATCAGTAATTACAGCTCTTCCAGTGTCTGTGGGAGCAGGCACCTTCTCCAGTGCCCCACTTGCTGAGGCTGTTGTGGGGGGGCAGGGGCTGCAGGGCTGGTGCCTTTTGACACTGCTGGATGTGCTCATTAAATAAATCATGCCCATTCCCACCTTTCATTACATCTGCAGCAAAAATAATGGGAGATTGACAACAAAACTTCTCTTTTATGTTCTGCACGGTAGATAGAAAGTCTGTTTATGGTGTGCAGTGGGATGCACAGCAGCTTGTCAGGGTGAGTATGGGCATCCTAGAGAGGGAAGAAGGTTGTTATACCTGGGGCTACCTGTGGCACCTGCTAGAATTGCTAACACCCGTGGGGCAGGGTTTGCTGTCAGTGTTTTTGTTGAAGAACTCCCTTCATGTGCTCCATCAGAAACCTGCTGCAGGCTGGTGCAGGCAGGTTCCCCGCCAGGTGTTTGCAGCTGAGGCAGTGCATGCTTCAGTCAGCACACTGCTGCATTCAGTGAGATTGTGGGGCCAGACAAGTCTAATTTCAAACTGCAAGGAAGTTAATGTGACTCACAGGGAGTCTGAGATAAAAATCTCAAAGGTAGGAGCCTTCCATGGTCTTTCAGGAGCCTGGTACTTCTTATGCTGCACTAGAGATGTGAACTGGGGATAAAACACAGGGAGGGGACTGTACACCACCATAACCATGTTGGTATCCACTGGGAAACTATTTTTAAGAGAGAGAAGTCAGCCTGAGGCTTATGGGAGAAAGGTATCCAAATATAACAGCTTGCTGTAGTGTGTGGATGAACTGTTAATGAATTTAAAGGAAAACTTCCATGTTATATGTGCAATAATTTATCTGTCAGAAGGGGAAAGGGAAAAACAGCCAGTCTGTGTGGCTGGCTAGCAGGAGTCACCTACTTCTTTGATAGACTGATGAGCTGTTCAGAGTAACTGCTGTGACCCTGTATAGCTCAGAAAAGTATGATCCTTGAGGCCAGCCTAGTGGGAATTTGCCTGAGAATCCCTTTGGATATCAGAATAGGCAAAGGAATAGGTAGCTGTGTATCCATATGCAGCTAAACAGAATCATACATATCAAATAGATACAAAAAAAGCTACATATGCTAATACATGATGCGTACGTGAGCTCCAAAGATCATTTACTGCAGACATAAAGTAGTAGATGCCAAGTTTGATCAGAATATCAAAGGTACTCTAGGACCTCTCAAATGTGACTCCTCCATGTTCTTCTGAAAATTTTAACATGAAAAGACAAGGCAGAAAAGGGTCTGACATTATTAACGATGACAAGATCCTTCCCCAGCACTCCTTGCTTATTTCCCCCTAATGAGCTTTGGTGGGGCAGATGCTCTGATAAGGAGCTGTCGCTGCTGCAGCAGCAGCTCAGTGTGATGCTGAGATGGGAGGCTGGTCCCTGCCTGTTCCACACCCACTGGTTGGTGGGTAGTGGGACAGAACCTGGGCAGCTGTTTGCTGGGGGCACGGAAACCCCAGGGCAAGCTCCGGTTTGTCAGCAAACAAACAATGAGAGTGCATTGCCTGGCAGTAGAGAGAGGAATTGAAGCCTGTTAGGGGGAGTTCAGACTATCTGGCAGAATTGGAAATGATGGGACAAATTTCGAATATTGGCAAGCAGGTGAAAATTTAAAATGGTCTCTTTTTAAATGAAACTATTCTCAAGGATGGATGCATGGCAGGACAATAATCCTATCAGACATAACCCTGCCTTTACTTGGGTCGAAAGGTCTCTGTTTTGTGCCATGTGCTAATTTCTACATTGCAGCTCTCATGCATTCAGCTGTATGATCAGAGCTGGATTGCAGCATGGGGAGGTCAGAAACCTCACAAAAAGCCTGTGTCAAAACACAGCACCAGGAGGATGGTCTGCTGGGGGCTGAGTATGACAGAAAGAGCCTCAGCTTGATGAGGAAAAATACTGTTATCAGCTGTGGATGTGAAGGTTGATTTATTGTATCTGTAGAATGAAAAGGAGGCTGGTCAGAAAGGCATGGGTGTTTCTCAGGGCAATTTGCAAGGATCACTGCTCTTTGGGAAATATCTCTTGCAAAAAACATTATTCCTCTCACTAGGCAGATGAGGTGGTGACTGCACCTTCCTGGCAGCCTCCCTCTCTGATGCTGTTTGGTTTGCCTGCAGGCTGTACGAGCAGTAATGCTATCATTATAACTCAGGCTTGACAGAAGTGACAGCAACTAATGTGTCATTTGACTGGGAGAAGGGGCATCACTTGGTTTTTTTAGACAAGGCAGGACTAGAAGTTCAGCTCCTTGATGGCACAGTGAAGTGCTTTTGTCCTGAGTGCCGTGTCAGTATGAAGCTGCAGTGCATTTATTGAGCACTGAATAAAACATTTTTTCCCCTCCCCTTCCCATGTGTTGCTGGCTAAGAAGCGCAAAGCTATCAAAATCAGCAGTTAGTACTGAGAGAGACTGGTAGCAAACCCGTGGTTTTTCCCTTCTTGCTTATTCTGACATAGTTTTAGTTATGTATTCATTATTTTCTAAGTCGTTATACCACTTTCACAGTACTGCCAAATGAAGGAGGAAGGCAAAGCCCTGCTGCATCAACTTCCATCTTCCATTGTACGTTGTAACTTTGGAGTTTTGCTGTTTTATTGTTCTCTTTGTGCTTACAGCTAAGGATTCCTGCATGATTATTAACTGGAGCTGCAATTGCAACGTTTATCTGCAAACAGAACAAAGCAGTAAATCATACCCATTTGTTTCTTTACAGCTGCTAGATCTTTTGCCTCTATGGTTTATAAATCTAGAACTTGACTTGAATCCTCATTTTCTTCTCTTGGTATCACTTATTACAGTGATTTATTGTCTGGTATCCATTTATGTCTGGCTTCATACAAGACCGCTGTTATTTTTAGACTGGTCAGAGGAGAATTGTTGGGTGCACGGGTCCAGTTTTGTGGAGATGTGCCCACAGATTTCAGTGTAAGTTGGATCAGGCCAGTGATGAATGAGGCTGTGACTAAATTTTGCTGCCTTTCACTCAGAAGAAACATATGTGCCCAAACCCACTAAAATTCATGTGCCCAAAAGTGCTAAAATTCATCTGTGTTCTGGGATCATGTTAAACAAAAAAGTGGTAAACGCACAGAGCTCCTTCTTCCCCTAAATACCAAAGCAATGTCCTTAAGATTTTCTTCAGGAAAAATAAAGTTGGCTTGCCCAAACAACCTTGAACCAAAAATCCAGTAATCAGTGGGTGCTGTGGTTCTGTTCTGGAAAGGAAAAAGCAAAACTCTTCTGTTCCATTCTGCTCCCATTTCATTTCCTGAATAAACAAAGAAAATAAATATGTCCAAACTGGAGGAAAAAATATCGCCATAAATGTAAATCTCTAATATGTAATCTAGCATAGAATTAAGGAATTTCTGGAAAACTGGAAGGTGGTAAAAGAAAATCTTAATTTTTAAAATTTTTTCCCCTATTTTTTTTCTTTTCTTTTCTTTGTCCAAATTAAAGTTAAGCTAAATCTCTGGTACCTGCAATCCCCTGCAAAGCATTTTGCTTTTATTTCAAATTGATAGTGCACGTGAACTGCAGTAGCATCAAACCCTAAACAGCATTTCTGCTGTAGTCTAGGGGCTCTGCCTTCTTTCACATTTAATGTTTGAGCAGCAGATGGAGCAAAGGACCAGAGAAATACTTTCTGGATCAATGTGCTTAGAGGAAGTGACAGGACAGAAGGGAGAGAGAAGAGCAGGACAGCTGCAGCGTGGTCCCCTGGAGCAAAGGGGATGATGATAACAAGGGCTGGGGGCCATGGGGGCAGGGGATGGGGGATGGGGGGTGCAGGGCACCCAGGGGCACCTTCCCTTGGCCTCCAGCAAAGTCTGGATAAACACTGTGCAAGGGGCAGCATTTCTATGAGTTTTTGAGCCCTGGGAGGTTAAAGGACAATGGACTATTATTCTCTCCACCCTGGTTGCAAGAAATTAAGTGAATACTGTCAGCACTTGGAAGAAGTATATATTTTTGTTTCCCAAGTTTCAGTGCCTAGACTAAATGATTAGGAAAAGCTATCAATTTCTGCTAAAAAAAATTAGGATCATATTTCAGAGAGGCTGGGAAATATAAGATTTCAAGGTTCAAAAACTAAGCTGGAAAATACAAGAACTCAAGGAAAGTCATCTTAAAGCCTGACACAAAACTTCCAAGTGTGTGAATTGGGCAATCCAGGGTGAAGTTGTTGGCCCATCATTGGAATAGGTTCCCTAGGTAAGAAGTCTACATGCTGAAGGATTTTTTAGGATAAAATTTTGGCAAAGTTGAGTCAGGAATGATTATGTTCTAGTAGGTTCTATGATAAGGATGAGGGGTTAGACATGATTAATTTCAGTTGTGTTCTTCTACCCTTACTGCCTCTGTGTCCCTCCTGATTTGAAGCAACTTCTCTGTGCTAAGATCTTCTGCAGGGGAAAAAAGTATTTGATTTTCAGGTGTGTTGCTAATGATTTACATAATTGATAAGAAAAATTTTACTCAAAATGAGAGGGAAAACAATTGCTGATATTTTGAAGGGCAATCTGGCCTTTTGTTTTATATGCACACTCTTATTAGATAAATAAAGAGCATGAAACTTTATGATTATTATTTATGATAATGAGTCAGAAGTGAATGTGAATTTTCTCTGAGTCTACACAAAATACTGGCTGTCATGTGTATTAAAAAAAAATCCATGACATACTTCCAAACAACTGCAAAGCTCTGTATTTTCAAATTATCTCCTAAGCATTGACAACTTCGGTGACTTATTGGTTCATATAACACTTATTTTGTTATCACAATAAGTAATTTTTTCTAAGCACCTCAACATTTCAATTGTAGACCTGATTGCAATTGCTTTTCAACCCATTTACATTCCCATTAAGTTTGGCTGAAAGATGTCACATTTTCTGCTTTGCTTGGGTTCAGTGCTGACAATTATACCAACGAATTGGAGCAGCTATTTCCTCTGCCATCAGACACCCATGAGATCATTCCCTGCTAGTCAATAAATTAAAAATGCTAAAATCTCTGTTTTTATTTTGCCTGTTGCCTGTACTTTGGAGATGTTTGTTGCCATCTCCTACCTGAAGGTTGTATGGTGGTTTGCATTTGGTAATTTGGTAATAATGCATTGGTAAGGTACATAAGTAATTGTCTCCTTAATACTGCAGATGTAGAACTATGAAAAAGATAAATGTTAATAGCAAGGTGGTTATGGAGGGTCCTTGTGGATCTTGTCTTCTCAGAAACCTTCTGTGTCTCATTCACATCTGTGCCAAGTCCTTGTCCTCAGGGCCTGATACATTGATTAAAAGCTCAGCTTAACCCTTACTCCATCTATCTTCTAATTTCCATCTTTCATATGTGACACTTTTCCCTTAAATCTTGTGCTGAATTGTAAGACAATTAAGCAGCCCTTAACATTTTCATGGCTGTTTTAATCATGTCAGGACTCCCATTTATGGGTTTGCTTTGATCTGGACATCAAAAGATCAAGTTAATAATGGAAAATGGAAGTGTTATCAACATGAATTCTTTTGCCACATCATCTGCTTTGACAGTTGCTGCTGGGTGAAAAACTGGCTGGATGGCCAATCCCAGAGAGTGATGGTGAATGAAATTAAATCCAGTTGGCAGCTGGTCACAAGTGGTCTTCCCCAAGGCTCAGTACTGGGGCCAGTTCTGCTTAATATCTTGACTGGTGATCTGGATGAGGGGATTGAGGCTACTCTCAGTCACTTTGCAGATAACACCAGGTTTTGTGGGAGTGTTAATATGCTGGAGGGCAGGAAGGGACCTGGACAGGCTGGATCAATGGCCTGAGGCCAGCTGGATGAGGTTCAACAAGGACAAGTGCTGGATGCTGCCCTTGGGTCACAACAACCCCATACAGTGCTCCAGGCTGGGGCAGAGGGGGTGGAAAGTGCCCAGCAGGAAAGGCCCTGGGGGTGCTGGTTGGCAGTGGCTGAACACGAGCCAGGTGTGCCCAGGTGGGCAAGAGGCCAATGGCACCTGGCCTGTCCCAGCCATGGTGTGGCCAGCAGGACCAGGGCAGTGGCTGTCCCCTGTGCTGGGCACTGGTGAGGCCACACCTCAAATCCTGTGTCCAGCTCTGGGCCCCTGATGACAAGAAGGACACTGAGGGGCTGGAGCATGTCCAGGGAAGGGAATGGAGCTGGGGAAAGCTCTGGAGCACCAGCCTGATGAGGAGCAGCTGAGGGTGTTTAGTCTGGAGAAAAGGAAGTTTGGGGTAACCTTATCACTCTCTACAACTCCCTGACAGGAGGGTGTCGCATGGTGGGAGTCGTGCTCTTCCCTCAAATAACACAGGATGGGTCAAAAGAAAATGTGTCAGGGGAGGTTTAGATCAGATATTACAACAAATTTCTTTACCGAAAGGGTTTTCAAGCATTGAACAGGCTCTGCAGGGCAGTGATAGAGTCATCAACCCTGGAAGGGTTTAAAAGATGTGTAGATGGAGCCCTTGGGGACATGGTTTAGTGACAGGCTTGGCAGTGCTGGGATAACAGCTGGACTCAACAATCTTAGAGGTCTTTTCCAACCTAAACAATTCTACAGTTCTCTGACAGTGACTTCATATTTTTTTAATGTGGCAAATTTGCTTGTTTAGTGTCCTCAAGTGCTATCAGACCAATTCACAGCATTCTGTGACTTTAGACCTTTTAATTTTCATTTGCTATAGCCTCTTTAAAAATTATTTATTAGTATATCAGAATATACAGTAATCAGGTTATTTGCAGAGACTTGGTTAAGACTGTAAGTTGATGAATAAAGGATTTCCTTAGACTTTTCACAACACTACTGCCAGGCCACTAGACTCCTCTGGCTGCAAGATCTTCAGCAGAACTGCCATTAAAAAAGAAAAGATTTTTTAAGAAAAGAAGGTGAATTTTTAATGGGACTGTGCCATGATGTTTATGAAAAAGCTCCGTGACAGCTGCCTATCAAATGTAATGGTTGCATTTATGTTGTACCCCTCTCCAACCTGCTCCAACCACTCCTTGTGTCTCACCATGTGGTGCAGAGCACATGGAACCCATTGTGGGCACTCTCTCTGCCATGGTTGTGCAGCTCTGGCACTGCAGCAGCCTCACCGTGATGGAGGAGCTGCATCTGTGTGTGTGTCTCTGTCTGCAGTTTCCCACTTAGCAATAAGAGGTGCTGATGAGCTGCAGTCTCTGATCTGTGCATAACAGTGCCTTGTTTCCATCCAAATGCGTCTGAAGAATAACTATTTCACAGACATCTATGACATACAGATCTTCTGGTGGAAAGGTTTGCAGGTTGCAGATAAAACAGGGAGATAAGACAATGGATCAGACAGCCTGACTTCAAATGCATACGAAGAGTTGGTGTATTTTAGGATCCTGCTCTCTGACTGATCTTTTTACTGCTCTCTGTGGGTAAAGATGGACCTTTAAAGAAGCTGCCCAACTGATGTTAAGCTCTAGTAAAATGTTAAGGCTTAAGAAGCAAAGTTTTATTATTGTTTTCCCCTGCAGAGACAGTGGCATCCAACCCAGGCTGGGTTCCATGGGCAGGTCATGAGAAGATTTAGAGACCTGAAGGAACAGGAACTTAATGGATTTGAAAGCAGTAAGAGTTAATTTTCAGTTCCTATCTTTCGGTACCAAGCCTCTGCTATAAATTTGCCCATGGATTGTAAGTTTTTACCTGCACCTGCCACAAGAAGGAATTTCTGCCCACAAACTGTTTTGAAAAGGAAATAGCCCTGGAGAGTAAATATGACACAGCTGAAGGACAGCAATTTTCAGCCTTTCTGGTGGGCAGATTTCCTTAACTTTCCAAAGTACATAATGGATGCTCCTATCTGAGGCTACTGATTGCATTAACAGAATTCTTTCACAGGCCAAAAAATACTGTATGTATGCATTGTGTTGCAGGAAGTGTGGACAAATACTGGGGGAAGGATGAATAAGGGTTGGCATCTTGTTCCTATTTTGGGACAGCTGCACCTTTCATACACCTCCAGGCTGATAGATATTTTTGGGGTGAGTGGTCCCTGAGAAGAGTTTGTTTCTGTTCCTCTCTGCAAGTCCCTCATGCAAGCCATGCTGGGACTGGTCTTCTATCAGCATGGGCTGATTAAGCTTCTTGGAATTTCAGGATCTCCCTGAACAACCAAGTGCAGACAAGATACTGGAGAGAGCAAAAATCTGCCTACGGATGCCCTCGTTCCTCACAGGTGTTTATATGAGTATTATTCCCACCATGTCATTGCATGCACTGGCTTGATTACTTCAGGTGCCTGAATGCTGTAATACAAATGTGCGGCATTTAATTCTGTTTCTTGGCACATTTGCTTTGAAGAAGACTGAGAGTTAATTTCCCAGTGTCACTGAAGGCCATAGATAATATGGAATGTGTCAGAAACAATTAAGAGAGATGATGGTGAACACTACAACCTCAGAAACAGATATTATTTGCAAATAACTTTTGGCTAAATTCATGAGTATCTCCATCAACAATGAGACTTTGTTATAAGTGCATGAGTTGTCATTTAGTTTTCTTAGCAGTGCTTGCTATTCCCTTGTCTTTACACCTAGGTGGAATTGAGCAATTTCACATGATGCTTTTGAAAGAACAGGAGGAATCTCTAGAAACTTTATCTTTCAAAACATTTTACTACACTTTCCCAATTATTAATTGCCAAAAGTTGGCTTGTGGACAGAGAATACTAAGTTTTGTTTGTACTCAGGCAAAGATACTTTTCTACTTGCCTAAACTGCAAGATTTTCTTGTCTTTGTGCTGAGTTGAATCTGAAGCCCTGAAGGTGGTGGGACTGAAGTGCTGCTGCAGCCTCAGCTGGGAAGCAGTTTGGGCTGTGCTACTCAGGCTCAGAACAGAGCATTGCCGTGGATTTGAAGGTGTGCTGCAGGGCCAGCATGGCTGGGGTGACATTGTGGGTGACTGCCCTTCGCCTCTGTTTGCCAAAATGGGCCTTGCAACTTCACCAGCTCAGGCTGCTCGTGGTGATTTGGATTTCAGGTTTCTTTTCCCTTACAAGGGAAGTCCATGGTTTGTAGCACAAGTGTCAAGGATGAAATTACAAAGCAAACCCAGTTCCGCAGGGTTGTGTGCTGGTAAATCCATCCATGTGCATCCAGGGCACTCTGTGCATTCTGAGCCTGCTGCCTGCACTGGGGCCCCTGGTGAGGACCCAGTGAGAAGGGTCCCATGGGCTGGGGTGGGATGTGGTGGCTGTAGCAGGAGAGAGCTGCCTCCTCTAACAACCCTGCGTGTCTCCCTCTTCTCCCAGAGCAGGAGGCTGTGCTGGTTTGACACAGTCCATCCCAGCATCTTCTGGTAAATCAGAGCAAACAGGCTGCCTTTCCTACAGGCAGCATCCTGGCAGCTGCCTCCTTCACCTGTGCCCTGTGCCAGCCCTGTGGGTATCAGCTGTTCTGCTGTAAAATCCTACTGGAGACATGGTGGGATTGCTCTTTGCTGGGAGAGGCCAGCGCTGTGTCCACCCCCCTGAAGTTTTCCTCATGATAAAATGACAGTGCTGGGTCCCCACAGAAATGGAGTTGTACTGCCTTGAAGCAGCTCTGGGGTTTGGCAGTGAAAATAAATCCCCATTGGGTGCAGAGACCTGCAGCTCCTGGTGACTTCTCAGGGAGCTCATAGTGCAAAATGGAGCCTCTGCTGCTGCCTAGGAAATAGCTCTGTGTGATGGAAAACCTTTTATCACCAGGAAAAAAATAAAAACTGTAGCAAGAACAGGATATTCTAAAGAAACTTGAGGCGGTAAGGCAGAGCAAACCAGAATGCTGGTGTGAGGATTACAGTCTGGCCACTTAGGTATTTGCATTCCAAAATCATATATTGCAGGTTTTTTTCTGCCTTGACTTAGATCAGTTATTAGTATACAAACTGATCAAACTTTGTGATTTACTTATTACAGAAGCTGGACACCATGTAATGCATAAGAGGAGCAGCTCAGAAATAGTCATGGCCAATGCTGATATGCTTTGTTCACCTGTTTGAACTCAAGATCTTTTCAGAAATTTTGTGTGGGCTGATGTAATTAGAGGCTCACTGAGGTAGCTGGGCTATCTGAATGTTTTCAGCTGGACATTTCTACATCTGAGAGCTGCACCCAGCAGATTTATGGCTTTTTAATAGTGGTTTTTGGCATAGGACTTACTTCCTGAGGATCTGAAGAGCTGCTTTTATTTTTAGCATTAATTGCTGAATAATAGGACAGCTGTGCAGAACAGTAAAGCTGAACAAGAAAAGCTGTTTGTTGAATAATTAAGAAAATGATCTAAAATTTTTAAAGTTTCTCCTCTAGTCTCTTTCCTGAGATGCATTGTTTTTCATTGAAGTATAAAGATTCAGGAAATGCTAACTAGCAGGTAGCAAAATGATCTTGCAGAGGAAGGACTCACTAACTTTGTTCTCAGAGACTCAGCACAAGGTGGTTCTGGGCTAGGCAGAAGATAAAAGAGAGGTTATCGACATGAAAGATTCTTTTTAATATTTATTTGCTGAAAATCATTGAGAAATACCTGTAAACTCTTCCCTGTGGAAATAAAGAGCCAATTTCTCTCAGTTGAAGGAATGGTTTGAAACTTTTTGTTTTTCTTCCACATATCATCAGTTTTTTCTTCAGCCCTCTTGGCAGTTACAGGCTCTTATTCATCTCTTAGCAGAAAAACATCTTATCTGTCCATTCTCTTTTGCTCCATGGCCAACACGATGGTGTAACTCAGAGGTGTGTGTGGTGAGTTCTTGCTAATGGGAGAGTGTCTCTAATGGGAGTCTGCAGGGACTGGAAGTCAGTGGGACCCAGATTTCATTCACTGTTCCCCACAAAACAGAGTCTAACCTCCAGGTTTAAATAGGTACCAAGACATCTTGTCCCAGTTTTTATTCCAGTGCTGTAGACCTTTGGGGATTGATCCAAAGCCTCTCCTATATATTTTCACTGTGAATTTGGTATGAAGGGAATGAGTTGTGAAATATTAGTAAGGGATTAGGATTGAGAAGTTCCATTTGATTTAATGGTTCAGGATATTTCTGTTGTGTAGCTGAAATGTGTTAAAACTAGGACATTTAAGAAGTAGGTATTTAAATTAGATGTTAAGGTGTTAAGAGGTATTGAAACATCTTGGATTCATTGTTTTTTGGTAGAGTGGCTGTGAATAATTTAAACATTAAGGTTCTTTACTTGGTGTTTTTTTTCTGATGGATCATCCAGGGTTTTTAAACAAGGACATAGTAATGCTAGGAACAAACTAATATTCCATGGTCCCTTGTTGAAGTTTCTCAGAGCTGCTGAAAGGCGCTGTATTTATACTGGCCCAAATACACATCAGCAGGGAGAGGGAAATGAAAAGGATTTACTGTATAGTAGTTTATCAAAGGTCAAATATATAAAACAAATTCATTTTTATTTCAAGTAGACAGAAATAATCCGGGTAGTAGGCTGAACTTTCTTGTACCAAAAGACAAGAAAGACTTTTTCTTCATGTAAAAGAAATAAAAATGTCAGTTGGAGGCAGTGGAAGAATTTTTTTTTCTGAAAAAAACCCCAAACCCTATAAAAATCAGCCTGGTATCTAAATAAATTTGCTTGTTAACTGTGTAGAAATTTTCTTTAGTATAATCTTATTTACGTCTATCTTCTTCTGTAGACCAGGGAAAAGAATAAATTGTGCTACTCCTGTATTACTGCTCCTCTGGAATGTTTCATTGACATGGAGCTGTGGCACGACATTTCCATTCCCTCTTGACAATTCGGAGCAGGAGTGAATACTTTCTTTGGAATTAAAAATTAAACGTTAACATTAAACACAGGAAAAGCCACTGGCTAGTGGTAAAACCAATCTCCCAGGCTTGTTTTGGCCATGTTGGGGTGTGTGTCCTGGGACCAGTTAATGAATTGCCCATGCCTTGGGCTCCACCATGTGCAGTGTGCGATGTGGGTTTATCAAACAGCCGGTGCTGATCATGGCTTGAGAGCCAACGTGTGAGAGTGCAAACTCTTCCTTGGCACTGGCACACAAATTTTGCCAGTCTAGAATAACAATATAATCTTTTTTTAAAGGCTGCATAATCTTAAGATATTGTTATGGTCATCTTATGTTAGTAACAATGTTAGTCGTCTTATGTTAGTAACAGTGCTCAAGCTATGAGGATTCAAATTTAATGTTCTGAAGAGAAAACTAGTCAGATAGAGACAAGTGTGATTATTCAGCCTGAAGTGTAGCACTGTATCATTGTATTAGTACACTTGGACATAGATAAAGGCAAGAGAACGTCAAATTCTCCTAAAAATCCACCAAAAATGCATTATGGTGATGAAAGGTTTATTTGACATTTATTCCTGTACATGTTAATGATGTGCACAGTCTCTGAGTGGGTTACCCTGTAAATTGATGTGGAAAATTGTGTTTATTCCCCATGCTTTGATGTGAGAGTGAGTTGCTACAGGAAGCCGAAGACTGCATCCACCAGCTCTGCCACCCTGACTGTGCATGAAGATCACCCAGATGTACACACATGCTCCTTTATTTTCTTTCAGCCCTTAAGACTGTGCAGATAAGTAAAAACATTAACAGCACAAACATATCCAAACTCTCAGCTGGACATTCCCTCACTTTTATAGTAGGAGAAAGCTTGGGATTTTATGGATATGTCAAAGCTCCCATGGCCAAAAGTCTCCAAAAACTATCAAATGCACGTGTCTGGGTGCAAGAAGCCTCCTTCCCATATGTTGCTTGGTTTTGGGCTGAGTGTTTTTAAACTTTTTTCTTTCACTTCCACCTACTTTGCTGGTGTAGATTTATTTGTCCATTATATGTATGATGCTCAGTGCCATGTTCAGTGAAAACCTCAAAGGACAGAATATGGGCAAGGAACTGGGAATTTAAATGAAATAACAATCCCCAGGACTGTTCACAGGTAATAGTTTGAGGGGAAAAAGTGCACGTTGGTTATTGAAGGCAACCTGACTTTCTGTTCCCTGATTATTTTTCTTCTTGGAATACACGTTAGAGCTGCTTAGGGTCAGTATTCTCAGTGTGGCTTGGATTAGTCTTTCAGCTCAGAAAGCAATTACTCCTTTCATTTTGGGATATCACTGCTGCTGGCAAGGAATGAAGTTCAGAGTGGCCCTGTTGAATGATTTGAAGGTCCAGACTTCAGCTGAAATCTCCTGACTGGTCCTGGGCAGACGCATTTAGCAGTAGGGATGGCACTTTGTGGCTGCTATTGAGCCAAGGGGTCCCACCTGCCTGGGATACCTACTCTGAAATGCAGGTGGGTAAGGCAGCTGCTCGCAGGGACACACAAGTGTGTGCATCTTCACAGAAACAGCTTTTAAAGTGGTTTCTGGGAGGGGAAAGAACGTTTTGCAGCTTGGTGTTAGCTTCAAGAAATGTGGATGAATGGCTCTCCATGCAAGAAGGTTTAATGCTAGTTTGATCCACTGCAGGGGAATATGCAAAAGCCCAGCATGGGTGGATTGACAGCTATTTATTTCAGGAGCTAAAATACGAATCTCAAATGTTTGTCAGATGTTTTGCCCTATTCTTGGTGAAGAGATACTGTTTAATCAATAAAAATGAATAATTTAGATTCAATATCTTCCTGTCACTATCAATAATACTTTTGTGAGTGATGTATTACTATCGTAATTCAATTTGTCAGACACCACCAGTTTTACATGACAGTTTGTTAAAATTTTAAACTTAATTTACTATAGGCAGTTGACTTTGCCTGTTTGAATTACATTGATGTTTTATCTTAAAAACACTGATTTTCCTAAAAATATCTTTTCTGCCTTTGTGTTTATTGCATTAATAACCAGAGAGAGGAAAACTGGTGGGAAGGCAAGGGCAGAGTTGGAGTTTCATCCCCACCACCCAAGCTGGTTTTGTCAAAGCAAGGAGAGTTTTGTGAATTACTTTCCACAGAGATGTTTGGACTTGTGGCTTTCCCCTATTTCTTCTCTCTCCATTTGCAGTATTTTACCTTTTTCCAGTTGCTGGCTTTCAGCTGCTGCTCTTTTCAACCCTGCACCTCTGTGTTTCTCTATTACTGGGTTTGAGGGGACTACACTTGCTCTGTAAATTGGGTTCATCGTGTATGGATCTCTTCTATTTTGCAGAGATTCTTGGATGAATGCAGCCCACCATGTCTTCAAAAAATAAAATGGGTGATCACCAGAAGATGACAGAGCTCTCAACTAGTGTTCAGGCACTTGGGGAAAACAGGTTCTGTTTAAAGGCATTGAGAATAGTAAGTATTTCATGCAGATAGCTACCTTTTGAAAGTGAAACTTAACTTCCTAAAACATTTGATTAAAATGACTGATGTTTTCCTCCACTGCATAGAAAGGAATAATCAAACGATTATAGTAATCCTGATAAGAAGGTGGGGACAGAAAACAAGGCAGTCAGCAGCTGACTCCTCCTAAGAAAGGAAAAGGCACAGTGTGACTGATGAAGGTGTCTTTTGAGGATTTACAGCATGTGGTGGCTCCTGTTGACTTCTTTCCCCCCTCATTTTCTTCTGGAGCCATAATGTAATTTGAGTAATTTCGTCCTAGGAAAGGAAAGTGGAGAGTAGCAATTTGATGGCTGCAGTGATGCTCTAGGGCATCACTTTGATAGCAACGTGCTTTGTATCTTTGCATGGGAATGGGTATGCTGGGAGAATTCAGGCCCTGTGGAGGGCCAGCAAAAGGTCTGTGCACCGCTTATATTGCTCTGGGCTAATTTTTTCCCACATGTAGGTGGTTCTTGCTCCCTCTCTCCTGGGGTAAATTTCCTTGGCCACATTCTTGCAGAAATATTCTCCCTGGGAAGTTGAATGTTCCAGCTCTAAGCTAGAAACATTTTTGTGTATTAGTTTTACACAAGGAAAAATGACTGGACAGAGTCCCACAGATCTTATTTCCCCATAAACATAATTTCATTGTTTGGCTTCATGTTTAGGGATAAAGGCCAGCAAAAACAGTGGGAAATGGGTGAAATGAACATATGCCTGTGCTTTCCATATTGCAGCCTTGCTTATTATGTATGTGCACTGTTTTTTTGTGCCAGAGCAAACTGGAGCATTATCCATGCACATCCCAGTGGACAAAGTGATGGTGATTGCCCAAGAGAAAACACAGGCTGGGGCATGATGGATGCAGTCCTGACAGCACAGGGGAGACACAGGCTGAGATCAGCCAGGAGAAGTGACTTGCTTGTTGTGAGGCTCTTTGTTGCCACTGAGGAATTAAAGAAATGGACTGGGAAGAGCGAGGGGGGTTCTGGAATGATTTTCCAGATGGTCCCTGCAGAGTGCAAGGGTCAGCATGGGAGGAAGGTCTTTGCACAGGTAGCAGGTGGCCTGTGACACAGAGGGGAAAGGGGTGAGAGTTGAGTGTCAGTAACCTCTGCAGAGTGAAAAGCAGTGGGTTAGGAAAATGCTGGCTGCTGTAGTCTGCTGAGTGGATTTGAGCAAAGATGCAAAAGAAAAGGTGTTTCATGGGTTGTCTCACACGCCTGTGAGTGTTCCTGCTTGTATATGACTTTGGAGGGGCATCTCCAGACAGGCTGGTGGTCGGTGCTGTCCCTGGGAGTGAAGCAGAAGGGAAGAGGCAGAGGTTATCTGGCTCCAGGCTGTGTGTGACACCGCAGAGATGGATGTGCTGCACGCCTGCAGAAATTCCAGCCCCACTTACAGCTGTGAGGCTGTAGCCAGAGAACTGCTACTGAAGGTGGCAAAATTTTAAATGTTGGCAGCTGCCCATTTGGTTTCTGTGCTGAGTACTGAGGGCGACATTAGCCCCCAGCCTTCCTCCTGAGAACTCATCAGCAGCTACATTTTATTCTTTTTGCTGATACCACAGTCATTTTCACAGCATTCCACTGTAGCTACACAAAGAGCGGATTATGAGTTCAAGTGCAGGGAAAAAAATAGCAGCAGCAGGAAGAATTGAACTTTTTGAAAAAGAAAGATGCTATTTTTCATGCAAATGTTGTTAGTAATGAAGAGCGAGGGAAAGGCAAAACAGAACATACATCATGCAGAGGCAAAATTGTTTCAAAATAGGACATTTTTCATAGGTTGCCAGGAGGTGTTGGCTGCTGTTTATAGTGGCTTGGTGATGTACTGGGAGTCACTGCATGGAGTGCAAGCCCAGGACTGTGCAATATCAGTGTCTAGCACAGGGTGTCTAATTGCCATGTCCTGAGGAGGGCATGTAGCTACTGCCAGGTGACCAACATGAAAAAAAGGAATAATAAAATCCACCACATGGGTAATGAAAGCTTGAGTTTAATTTCAGAGTATGATCTGCAGTAGATGCTTTAGTCTGAAAAAGGATGAAAACTGTTCACTGTCTGTAGCAAGAGTATATTAAGACAAGGATGACTAAGGGCTTGACTTGCCCTGTAAGTCAGGGATGATAATGAGTATTCCACTGTTAGATTTTATATGAGTGAATTCATTTTTTTGTTTTTTGTTTCAGCACTATTGAAAGATTCTGGCCTGGGGGCTTTTGGGGGATTGAGATTCTCTATTTGCAAAGCACAGTGGAAATAGGAGGTCAGGCTCCACTCAGACCCTTCAACAATGCCTGTACCAGAGCACTAAGGGAGCACCTGGTTTTTTTGTTTGTTGAATTGACCCTGGGTGAAGGTGGGACTGGGACATGAAAACTCAAGCTGTCATTAAGCAGTTTAAATAGTACTATTCAGTGTTCTGCAAAAACTTAATTAGCTGAAGTTGCCCATTTTGGTGTGTTCTTGTAGAATTTACTTTTAGAGTAAGATTACTTCAGTGGTATTAGGAATCTAACCAAGAAAGGAACTTTTATGAAGCCTTAGGAAGAGTCTGCTGCACATTTATGTATCTATAAACCTTTGTACATCTGGCCCTGCTGGAAAAAGCAGGGCTTCATGTCAGGAGTAGTTAAAGAAACACTTCAGAGGTTGCTTTGGATGCACTTGTAATCAGAATTTTTTCTGATGTTATTAGTGAATTTGAAATGTAAATATCATACCAGTTTTAATTACTTTGCAATTTAATATGGGTAGGATTTATTGCTGTGTTTTGTGACCTGTGATTTATTTGGTTTACTGTGGCATGCCTAATAGGTCTCATGGTGTAGTGCAAGAAAGAGCACGTGTTGCTATAGTAATTATATGCCCAAATCTGTACATCGCCCTGTCTTATTCATTAACTTCTAAGGTTTCTACTGCAGGTCTTACTGGTACATACATGAAAGACACCAAGTCAAATTCATTGCAAAATTAAAGCTGCTGAAGCCCCAAGGCATCCTCATCTCTACAGAGTCCTGATACAGTGCCAGAAATGCCGTGTCTAAGAGATTTCTTGCTAGGGGCTCAAACCAGTATTTGGAATAGGCCCTTCAAGCACCTCTTTAGATCAACAAACCTCTCTGGCAAATGTTGCATCTCAAAAGAGTCTTAAAAGCACTTTAGCTTTTGCCCAAGGAGAACAAGATTTGGTCTTTACACATGACTGCAGCCAAGCCCCCCCCCACAAGTGTTAATGCCCAAAGCTGCTCCTCTGCAAGCTCTGTAACTGCCATTGGATTTCTCCATTGCTCTTCTGTGCCCCAAGATGAAAGTTCTGGGGTACCACGAATGCAGTGAAGGATGCTGTAACTTACAGCAGCAAAGGTGGGTGCTGTCTGTGGGGTTAGTCCTTCCAACAGCTGACAGCCACCCTGTGGTCTGGGAGGGCAGGGTTCCAGATACTGCATGGCCAGTCTGGGCTGTTGAGAAAGCCAAGATATGCCCAAAGGAACTCAATTTCATAATTTGATCTAACACCAAACCAAGGACTTGGGCCCCATTTTTTCTATGACTTCTCTCACTGTTCATAGGATGTGTAGCAGAGAGTCCCTCACCACTAGAAAGGTCTCCTGTCCTGAAATGAATGTTTGTCAAGTGCATCATCTTTGCTTTAGAAACTGTGGATTAAGGATAAATACATGGATCTACCTGTCTCCCTGGCTTCAGCAGGTGTGTGAGCAATGCTTTGCAGAGGAGATAAGACAGAAAGCCTTTAAGAGCCACATAAACCTAAAACTGGCCTCTGCTTTATTGTGCTCCTTGTACTTTTATGTAGCCAATTCTAAAAATTTTCCAACCTCTGTGTCTGAAGTGATACAGTTAAAGCGTGTGTTTTGGGGGATCCAGATGGAAGTTTATTTGTCAGGCTGCAAAGGCCAAAGAGAATTAGGAATGAAATGCACCATAATTTTTCCCCCTCATTGGAATGTTTACAGGATGTAAAAGGTGCATTTAGTGTGTGAGACAGTGATGCGAGAGAAAGCTTTCTCTGACAACTTTCTTTAACTCCCATAGTGCCCCTCTTTTATTTGGAAGGAACAATGCCAACTGATAATGAACTACTTTCTATTCAAGGCTTCAACTCAAATATTCGTTCCTCATTAATAATTCAATGTGACAAATTTATTACCTTGAAGGTGCTGTGAGGCAATTAGACAATGGGAAATTGTGTCTTCCTTTCAGCCCACTTAATTGGCTTTCAAGTGTGACATTCATCAAAACCTTGACTTTTCATGTAAACTTTCCATTATGCAAGACATGGTTCTGACACTGGAACTACAAGTATTTGGCAAAATTCACCTGGGGGGTAACTTCACGGGTTTTTCTTTAATAGCAAAAAGAGTGGCAAGGACAGTGTGTGAGAGAGTCCAAGAAGCTTTATTTAAAATCAGCAGAGAAATTATCATCACTTGGTAATTTTCACATGATAAAATGGCCTGTAGTTGCAATGTAATTTTAGGAGTTAAGGCTGTTTGCTTTCTCTCTCAAGGAGTGTTAGAAAATTGCCAGTAAAATTAACATCTTTATCCTTTCTTTCCCATTTTCTATGTATTGTTTGGGATGTATTAGAATGAATTGGTTTTAAATATAATCTTTTGTACTCCAGGTATTTTAAAACACTTCACAAAGTAATGATATGTTGTTAAACAGTGATAGAAAAGAGATTACCTTTCTAATAAGGACCTTGGGCAAAGAAATCATTTGAACACTGGATTTCATATTCTTGAACTTCATTTCTAATTTGACTGCCTTCAGTGTTGACCTTTAAAAGACTGCCATATGAGCTCTTGAGTCTGAGGAGCAGCTCTGACTATAGTAATTTATTTTGCAGCAGTTGCGTGTATGTTTTCCATTTCTGACATTCAACCTGAGTTTTTGTTATTTACGTGGTGGTTTTTTTTGTGGTTTTTTTTTGGTTTTTTTTTTTTTTTTTTTGTATCCTGTAAGTTATATGTGGCTGCAGTCTTTCAAGGACACCCTTAAAAAAGAAATTGTTAGTTTCAAAGGTCTGATTTGTCCTTGTAAACTTTCACACAGTTGAAAATAGAACAAGTTGTCTTAAGGATGTGCAGAATTAATCAATTTTTTGATTCTCTCACTTGATGATAATGAATTTGGTTTATTGAAAATGCACATCACTAGCATCTTCTTCCCTCTGCAGTGTGCTTTTAAAAAACGAATGTGCTTTAAAAAAGCCAATAAAAAACTTATATTTGTCACTTTGTAGATTTCTCTGTTAGCATGTATTCACCCTTTCATATTCTGTGCTTTCTCTCCTTGAAACACTGAAGGACTACAATGGATTTTTCCAGCTATGAGTTGAATGTTGTTCATGCATGGAAGGATTGTGGCTCTGTGATCACCATTCAGAAGGTGAGTGGGATGAAGGAGGACAGACAACAGGACGCTTAAGCAGAGGCTGTGCCTTCTTGCTGCTGCACTGGCCTTTGCCCTGTTGAAGTTGCTACTCCTTTTCACCCTCCACGTTCCCATTAACAAATGTCTGGGATTTTTTAAAATATTGTTTCTTGCCAAGTTAATGCAGAGGAAGCAGTTGTGTCTGTGTTTGAATGCTCCCAGCTCACTGGCCTGCAGGGCATTTACAGCCTGGATGAGGAACTGGTTAAATGAAGGTCCATTTTTATCTTAGGACAGTGGTGAACTCTACCTTTCAGACAAAACAGAGATGGAAAGGAACTGAAAACACCTGTGATATTTGATTCAAAACCCAACAGCATAAATGAGATTCTACTCATGCCAAAGAGGCATGCAAAAGAAAGTAGACACAGTCAATTGTAAAGATGACTGTGTTAGATTCCCTGGAGAAGTTAAGTCCACTGGGATGTCCTGTTTGCAATTACTTGCTATGAATAGAGTTTCAATAAAATGAGGTGTATTTATTTGTATAGATATACAGTTCCTGTTTTTCAGGCTTCTTTCTGCATGTAAACTGTCCAAATTTAGTATAACCTATTATTGTTGATCATTCCTGACCTTTGCAGAGACCTCACCACCTGTACAAGTTTTTTGTGAGCATCAAAAATCATGGAGATAAGCAGTCCTAGAACACATTTGTGCTTACCATGTACACATGACATTATTCATAAAAGGAAAATTATTAGTCTCAGTAACATCTGGATAGAATGGAGATAATAGGAGTTCATGATTGAAAGGTGCAAGGCTTACTCATTTTTAGGGCTCTTTTTTTTTTTTTTGATTGTAAGTTGTTAATGACTAGAAGAGAGATTGTATTGTGTTAAAATTATGATTTCATTAAAAAAATGCAAAGTCTGAAACAAAGTGGTCCATAAGGATAGTGTTGACTTCAGGGGGAGCTTAACATTCAAGACATATGTTATTCTATTTGGAAATCTAATTTAGGCTCCAGTCCAGAACAGTTAGGCATGTCTTCACATTTTACTACTTCTATGGTGATATTTACTACCAGAACAGTCATATTGATGGATCAGAACTTTACTGAGATAATGGCCTAATTTAATTTGTATTCTAAGAGAAGAGCATTATACCCTTCAGCACATGGAGCTCGTACACCTGCATATCTGGCAAGTGTAACAATGCATTACCAGACCCCTGAGTACTTGCTGGTATTATACTCTATTGGAGTGAAAATGAGGTAGTACATTTGCAAGAGAAAATCTAAATATTTATTACTTTCACATAATATTTTATTTATATGGATCCAGGTTTTTTTCTTGGTGAGGCCAGTGAAAATCTGGAGTAACTGCATTGTCTTTAATGAAGGTACTGCATATCCAGAGACATTAAACAATCACCAGAACAGAAAAGATGCAAGAAATATTGACAGGTTCACTGGTAAGTGCCCAGCCCAGCACGGCTGGTAGGTTACTGTGCAGCATTTTGCTGTTTGGAAGGTGGATATCTTGAGAGCAACTTTCTAACTTGGCAAAGCTGAAGTTGTTGAAATTGGTCTTTCAGGCTGAACGGAAACTTTTAGAATATTTAGGTACTTTGGCAAGTAGATTGAGGAGAGCAGGTGTTTGAAGTGCCTGTTTATGTGTTTTGCAGAAATGTTTTGGGTTTTATTGACTCTGATATCCATGTGTCCTTGTGAACCTTGATAAACTACCTCACGCCTCTGACAGCTGAAGTAGGTACGATGTTCCACCTAAATTCTTGGCTTAATGCCTGGCTG
The DNA here is from genome assembly GCF_000738735.6 of Corvus cornix cornix. NCBI lineage: Eukaryota > Metazoa > Chordata > Aves > Passeriformes > Corvidae > Corvus > Corvus cornix. The sequence goes on along the minus strand of NC_047058.1, from coordinate 11,754,586 downwards.
GATCTAAACCTATATGATTTGTTTACCAGCTATTTGTGCTATATACTTAGCACATATATATATATATATATATATATACCTTATATATATACCACAATACCTTATATTTAGGTAGTGCTGCCAAGTATCTAAAAAGTTCTCAGAATAATACCTTGTGTTCCATCAAGAGACCTCAAAACATTCCTTGCTTAGGCAGGTGTTACTTACCCTACCCTCCTCTAACCTTCAGCCTCAGAGAGGTAGGATGGCATCTATTATTGACTACATATGTTCTGAACTTGCAGCATTAGTTAATATGTATAGCCTGGATGACATCTTGTTTTCCTTTGGGAGCAGGATTAAGGCATTCCTGGATTGGGTTGGACTGGAGCTGGTGCTTTGCCTTCGCTGTGTTTCCCTGGGAGCCCAAGTTATTTGCCCACAGTGATATAAGAAGTCTCTACAAGAAACAAGATCTTTGTCTCCCAGTCTGTTTCAGACCATCCTTTCTTACATTCAGTCAGAGCTTTTCTATTTGTTTTTATTGCTTAGCAAACCTATTATGTAGTTGATGAAGAGGAATACAGGCCGTCAGGACATTTGTTAATAAAAAATAAATATAACTCAGTTTTTAAATAGGAGCATGAAATTTAGCCTGATAGAGAATGAAAATGACGAGCAAAATATTTATAATAATTCTCACACTTACAACAGCTTATTTTTCTTTTGTTAAAAACGTCTTCCTAAACACTCATTTTCTAAAGCTTTAGTCGAATTAAACCATGATTAACATGTCAAAATCAATCTTCTGTCTTTCTTCCTTTCAAGTCAATCAAAAGCTTTCTATTGTCAACAAGAGAAGGGGCAAAAATGAAGGTCAACATTGCATCAGTCTTTTCAAAAAGCTCTGCATTGTAAATTATTTAGGGGCTCAAATCAATCCATTTTTTCTTTTCAGTGGTTGGACAATAAAAGCAAGATTTACTGTGGCAAGTGAATAATAAAAAAAGAATTAACAAAAAACAAACAAAAAGCCGTTCACTTGGCAACCTTCTGCGTTAATCAAAACCTGAAGACTAAACTGAAAGATCAATATTTGGCTTCAAGATAAAACATAGCAAAGCTTCCATTAAAAAAAAAAATTGGAATTAAAAAAAACATAGGCTGTGTTAATCGAAAAGAGGCAAATACAAAAATCCATATAGTCTTTTGGTTATCTGTGATAAAATGGCCCCATTGGAGCTTGACAAATTACAGTATTTTTATGCACATATCAAAGTTCAACTTGATTGTCTCATATGGGGGAAAACACCATCTGTCTGTATTCTAGAAATAATCTGCATAATTGACTTCCAAACAAGCCTCAAAGAAACAGGCATTTATCACCTTAATTGTGACAGGCAGAATGTGTGTCCCTGCTATTTTATCAAGATAATAGTAATAGCACTGTGGATACCTGGTATCTTGTCTCGCCCTAATTTTTTTTTCAATTTGTGTGGGTGGGAACTGGATCCTTTGAGTTACAACTACTCTGACAAATTACAGAGGAGGCAGAATCACCTAGGAAAAAATAGCAGAGCGAGACACCACCAAAGGTGGGGCTTGGTGTGCGGGACTTAAGGTACTTAAGGGCCTGCTGGAATCTGGAGAGGGGAGCACAGACTGTTACAGGAAATTTGTGAGAGGACATCTCAAACACCATAGGCAGATGCACAACATGCATATAAAATCCAGTTATGAGGGAATCTGTTTGCGTTTTAAACCCAGAGGTGCAAACTCAAATTTAGTGCTGTGACATGCCGACAGCGAACTTTGGCCTCCAAGCTGAAACATCCTGGAGAGTCTTATTTGTCTCTCTCTGTGGCTGAAGAATTTTGCTCTTATATAGCAGCAGCAGAGGCAACCCTAAAATTTGAAACCAGTGAGTTCAGAGTAATGGAAGATATTTAAAATTGAACAGTAGGTAGAAATCTTGACACCAGTACCTGAAAACACGAGGGTGCAGTGGATGTTATAACCTCCCTGCTGCATGAGTACCTAAGCACCTCACTCCATAAAATTTTGTAATAACAACCCCTTTATGACTTACACCTGGTTATAACATAAAGGATTGATTAGGTCTTGAATCTTACAAGGAGGGTAGGCAGCATTTAAAATATATAGTCTAACAATATATTTTCACAAGATGAGCCAACACATTCTCCTGTGAAGTCAAGCTGGCAAACACGGCTGGGGCTCAGGGCAGTAAATAAGGGGATCTGGCCATGGCTGGGCACGCTCATGTCCTCCAGGCCATGTGTCTCCTCTTCGTAGCCAGGGATGAATTACAAGAATGAATAGTAACTCTTCCCACCATGCTTGATTTTATTTATTCTTTTGGTCTCCTGCTGAAGGATTGCAGGGAAAATAGCCCACTCTCCCCCCACCCTCCATTTGGCAAGTTTATGTTAATGTGGCCCAGTATTTACAAGTGGGGCATAAACAACTGACAATTTTATGTTGCTAATAAACAAAGTTTTTTTGTAAGCAAAATGTTCTTGCATTATATTCAGAAATCCAATTTAGAGAAATGCACTTGCATGTAAGAAATAGCAGAGTTGTTGTGTAAATCTGAGCTGAACTACTGGGTATTGTATGCACATACAACATTAAAGAAATTACTGAGAGAAATAAAATCAGCACCCGTGAGCATGGCTGGAGGTGATGTAACGCAGTTCTTGGTGCTCGAGGCACGAGCTCTGGTGTGCCCCAGGTCACAGAGAGTCCAACTGCTCTACCTCCACGCGTTGCTGAAGCGACTTCGGCATCAGGAAAGGTGCTGCTGGCTGAGCTGGCTAGCTGGCTTCTGTGTAGAGGGAACACAGCAGGAAACGATGGGATCGGCTCACGTTAGCTCGGAGACAAAGGAAGAGAGAGGCTGTTCAGGTCTGCCTCCTAACAGGTTTATTGTTAGAAGTTTCGCAACCCGAACAAGCTCGGAAGGGTTGGAATGCGATGGGAAGTGATGGGAACCCTCCCCGAGGCTCGTCCTCAGTTTTATAGGGAGTTTGAAAACCGCGGGGAAAGGGGAAAACAACCAATGAGTTACAAGCCAGGGGGAGGATACAATTTAACATGAACCACTGGGGTAAACCGAGAGGCGGGAGTTACAACAGAGAACCAGTGAACAACAGAGTAACCGGGAATTTTCCCGAACCGGGGGAGGCGGCTTGTACCCGGGCACCGCCCAGGGGGTGCGGCTTAGGCTTCTGAGCCGCCCCTCGACCCACCCTCTGAGTCTGCCTCTTCGGGAAACTCGATCCAGGGGATGGGCTGGGATTGATTGGCATCTCGCTGCCCCAGCCCCGCAGTGGGCTGGGCCACACCGACAGTGATGTTTCCTGTGGTGTGGACTAGTTAATGTAGGCTGCTGGGGAGAGGATAACAACGAAGTGGACAAAAGTATGATGATACCACAAATATCAGTTAGAAGACCTGGAAGCTGGTCTTCCTCATATCAGTAAGTTTAGGCTGAGGGATTTTTTTTTCCTTTCAGTAAATGCTGAGTTTAATTTATTGCATCACATCTATTTGGAAAAATTTAATGTTTTAATTATTTTTTATGTATGGCACTTCTGTAAATGAAAATTATTTCTTTGTGCATTATGTTTTAACATGAAGGAGGAAGGAAAAAACAGAAAAGGAATGTTTTAGTGTGTAATTTTTGGGTTTATATAGTTATGTATGTGTTTCATACATAAACATGTGCTGTATATATGTGTCACACAGATCTAAAAGGGTATGCTGTGCTCCTAATTCCTCCAAAGTCTCTCCCTAGCAGTCCATGTGCCCTGTTTCTTATAGTAAAATTGTAACACTTCCATCCATTCTGGATTTCCTTTACATCTTGCAATGCCGTGAGGCATCAGACATTAGTTCTTACGTATTTTGGAAGAGTTTATGGTTCATCTGCATGCAAGAGAATCTATTTGCTACACAGATAAGAAGACTGCCTTTATTATGTCAAGCTCCCTCAGTGAAGTCTGACATGATCCTTGAGCAGTGAAGAGCCCTTGCATCTACTGCTCTAGTTTGAACATAGGACACTTGTGGAGGTCTCCAAGCCCCCAGATCTGCTGTTGTCAACTGGTCCTTCTGTGTTGAAGAGGCTCTGTGCCCTGCTGTCATCCCCTTCAGGGCAAGGGTTCCTTAGGGGCTGCCCCAGGCACCAGGGACACCTCCTTGGGGTCAGTCCCTCTGAGCTTGTGACAAGGAGCAGCCTCAAAATTTGTTTACAAACTCCCTGGAAGCAGGAGCGTGGCTGCTCTGTCACTAGCCCAGGGCCAAGGAGAGGGGACATAGGTCTCCTTGCCAGGTGTGGGCCAGCCAACACCTTGAGAAAAACCCAAGCAGGATTTGTCACTTCCTGTAGCAAATGCAGACGTGGTTTAAAATACTCTGTGTTAGTTTAACGACAGGGGGATCATCTGAGACTTGTCTTGCCTTGAAACTCTGCTTCACTCTGTGTGAGCTCCTCTGAAATATATATAGTGCACTGCTGGCACCCAACAAATGAGATCTGAGCTTTCTTTTGTTTTATGGAGCTCCTTGTTGTTTTATGTTTGCTTGATAGTATTGGAGATAGTCCTGTTTGTAGCTTCAGCTGTGTTAGTGGAGGAGCCCATCTGAACCCAGACTGCTGCTTTTTCTGTAATAAAAAGAAAAAACCCCTTAAATTAGCCTTTCACTTCACAGCCAAAAACTTTGAAACCTGTTTTTGTTGTGACATTTTTCCTCACTGCGAAAACCTAAAAGTTATTATGCTTTGATTCGCCTACTGCAGGTTGTATGATTTGACAGAGGGAAGGGCTCTGTCAGTTTTCTATTTGTTTTTAGAGCACTCTGTACACCTTAAGTATAGTTTAAATAATGCTAATAATAAATAGAAATGTGCCATTTGACCCAGATGACTTTTCTTTATTACAATTGCTACCTAAAGGGCTGTATAACTATTTCACACATTGAACATATGGGAAATGATGTTATTTTTTGTCTATGTTTTGTGGTTTAATGTTATTCTTGTTTTGCAATAAATCTGTAGAACCCCTGTAGGCTTTTTTTCAGATTGCTTTAAAATAATTTTCAAGTGTGTAGTCATTTGTTACAGAATAATGTGCTTAATTTGTAAATGTAGGTGCCTGAGGATTCCCATTTCTGCATATTGGTGGAACAGTGAGACTGTAAGGCACAAATATCTACTTCAGTGCCACTTGAGTATTCAAATGGGGACAGAATATAATAATTTATGTACTGGCATTTGGAAGGCAACTTGCACGGGGCTAAATCTGTCCTAGCTCTTGTCTGGCAACACCACTGTAATGGATGGCATGGTGAGCAATGTAAGTCAAATGATGTTTTATTTCCTTTGTATGATATAACTCTTATATAAGAGCCCAGATCCATAGCTCCACACTGTGCTTTCAGACTTCCATTTATTTTTCTAGCCCATTTCAATCTGTTCACTGATGTCACTGCGTTAGTGATGCAGTACTTTGCTTCTGTCTCTCTTGGTTTAGCTTTACCTTTCCAACCCAGCTGGAGTTATCTCCCTTGCTTCTTCAGAAAACATAAATCCTCAGCCAGCCTCAAAATTCTGATGTATACAGGTAAGGTGCACACTCATTCTCCTCTGCAGGGAATCATACTCAATGAAGTTTGTGGTTAAGATTCAGCAAGGCATGCAAATAACACAGAACATGCCACTGAAGTGCTAAATGCTACAGGTCTTTTTTTAAAATCTATTTCAATGCTCCTGTTGTCAAGTTACCCTAATCCTGCCGAATGCTGAGTGGCTTTTGAAGCTTACACATATCTCATTGATATTAATGAGAGATTGTGGCACACTGTGTAGTGAAAAAAAAAGGTTCATAATGCTCAGAACACTGAATCAATTACAATAAAATTAGAACAAAAATATATGAAGTAACTAAGAACAAACATCTCTATTAAGCACCACATTTTCTTCAGAGATCTTCCCAAAGTATTTGAAACACAGAAGATCTAATTTCCTACAACCCAAGGAAGAGTTCAGCTTCATGAAGGCAGTCTTTACTTTGAATCGAGTCGATCCTAGAGAGTAAATGCTGGAGCCCCTAATGACAGGCAGTTTATTCCACTTTATTTGCTACAAATTCTTCACCTGGTCTCTGCAGTTCACCCACTGACATTGCAATAATTTACTACTGAGTCCAGAATATGCTGTTGACACCTGTAGGATGTAAGTTAGAGAGAATGTGTTTATATGATTCCACATGTTGAATTACATGATACAATCACGTAATTAGAAGTATTAGCCTTGTATGAATTCAGTGCCTCATTTTTTCCAGGCCAAAAAACTTAAAGAGCATAGGATTAAAATGCTTCTGTGGCCCCAGCAGTGTTTCTTACATGTCTGTTGATGCATGGTTTCTGCTTCCACTGGTGGAAGTCCTCTTGTGTCCATCTAGCCAGAGTTTCTCTTCCCAGCTGTTTGCTTGCCATGTCAATCTTACAAGTTCTGTTACCACCATTGTTCATTGTTGGCAACAAAATAAAACATATTATCTGTTATATCTCTATTACAAGAATGACTGCTCTTTCCCTTGTTTCACTGATATTGTTAACAGATGTCACTCTGTTTTGGGTGGCTGTTCTAGTTAAGAGTAAACATTTTTGATCTCTAAAGCCTTTCAATTCCATAGTAATCCTGCAATTTAAATAGCAGGCAATGAGAAGTTCAAAGCTCTGCTATTTCAAGTTTATATGCAGCAGTATATGCTTTTAATGCTTGAAAAGCCATTGGGTCTTGGATGTGAAATGAACAAAATAATTCACAATGCTTGGCTGGGGGTGTTCACAAAATGTCAAAGCCATTTTAGAAAGCCATCCCAAACAGCACACTTTGAAAGGTACAGGCTTGGAGATGTGCATATTCTTCCTTAACTTGCATTTTCAAAACCAAAGTTGTTTTCCATTTTCTTTTCTTTGACAGTGAATTGTGTTGCATTCTCACACTTCAGTAACATAAAACAAAGCAATGTGACTCTGGGAATGAGGTATAACGATTTGGGAATGAGGTGTAATGATTCAGCATGGTGAGGTGCCAGTGTGGGTATTTAGAGACCAGCAAGCCTTGACAAGCACCATTATTGCCTTTGCAGTTAAAAAATGGTTAAACTTTATGCTTATAAAACAAGGTTCTATAAGCTATTGCAGAAAATAGAACTTGAATTATTAAGTTGTGAGTGCAGTGTATTGAAGTCTATGAATTTGGATGAGATTAATCACTACACTCTATCCAGAAATTTCCACGGGATGTTTCATGTACCATAGCATGAATTGGATATTGAAATCAATGAGGTCAAATTTTAGACTAGTTCTGTTTCTCCTTAACAATATTAATTAAACAATTAAAAATACAATAAAACCAGAATGCAAGTCTCAGTGTAAACCAGTAAAGTAATGGCTACTTGTCAGCTATCTTCATAAGAAGCACTTAGAGACTGGTATCAGACCTTCAAATGCAGTGAGACTTTTCCTCTATTGACTAAATACCATGTGGCAATCATAGGAAGATATTAAAAGGTTACCTGTTGAAGCAAGGGAGTGCTACAGCAACTGGATTTTTCAGTGGTTCAGCTTTACAGTGACTCTGCCCTGACACCAGGTAGAGTCAAGAGTCAAATTACGACACTTGGTGCCTTTAGTCACAATATTCACTCAAACTGCTGTTACTCTTGGTAGGAGGCTTTACCGTAGGTCCCAGACTGTCCCACGGCTATAGGTTACTGTGGGAAGGTAGTGAGGAGAAAGCTGACACTCAGTTTCTGCTGCAGATCACTGGGGGATTCTCCCTCCTATGTATGTGATAGTTCATTTAATGGACTGCCATCAGCTGCATTATCATGAACTTCATATGATGGGACAAATCATGACTGAATTTAGGCAAGAGTTGGGGAGAATCTTCCCTGCCTCTGTTCCTTGCTTAATACCCAGACAAGGAAAGTGGAGCCCTGAGCTGCACATCTGCTGTTTCACTTATATAGCAAATTTGTGCCAAGCTAATCCAATTCCAGCTCAAGTAGGGGACAGCTGAAATGGCTCTGCAATGGTGAAGGTCATCCTCATTACCAACGCACCCTCCTCTGGCAAAAACTGAGCCTAATTTGGAGGTGAAACTGGTGGATGTCCAGGTAAATACCCTCCAGCTGCAGGTGAAGATATATGATGACCTTTTGACAGCGCAGAGTTGCATGAGCAGTGTCCTGCAGTTGACTTTATGCTGTCAAGGCCAGTATGCTCCACTTGGTTATTACTGCTGTTGTCTGTTTATGTTATTGCATGTAAAATGTAGATATTGCAGCTCTGTGATCTGGCAATAGAACATTTTTCCTTGGGTTCTCTGCAACTCTTAATGACATAAAGCCAATCAACATTTTTTCAATGAAAAATACATTTTACCTGATTCCATATACTTCTTGTACCCATTGACATGAAGATTATATAGACCCTTTTCAGAATGGAAATAAAATTGCAGAACACGTCTTTTTGGTCCAGCTGACAAGCAATTTGTGAAAACAATAAATTATTGCATGATGCTTAGAAGGCACAGGCACAGATCAAGCATTTCAAAGACTTCTCTTGTTTGAACAGCTTATTAAATTGTTAATGACTCTGGAAGTTTTGCATATTTTTATTTAAAAAGATAAACCTGTATGTGTACAGTGTACTTAATGATTAATTAAAACTTTAAATCACTTACTGCAGGCAACTGCTACAATATTGCTCGGGATTATGTGAACATATTTGTTTTGTCCTAGATTGAAACTTGGATAAAATTGTTAAACACATTATGTTAGCTACAAACCATAAATTTTGCACACATTGAGCAAGTGGTATATTTTTCTTTGTCTGTTCACATCAGTTAAGTAAATATGATCCTGGTTAGCTGAGGAGAATGACTCAGTTCGTGAGCCTATTTACATGACACATGGGATGGGAGAGCTGTATTTTGTGGAATACCAAAATCATTTGTTCTTGAAAAAGTCTTGTCTGTGGGTTTTGAATATCGATGTATTTAAAAATTGAATCCAAGACTGGATTAATTCCATGAGTTTCAGTATCTGAATCTGCAGGAGATACCAAAAAGGCCAGGGCAAAGGTATGTGCCCTGATTTCAGGTGAGTACATGGGTATGTGCAGAGTTCCTATTGTTGCCACGCCTGTGTCAGCATGGGATCCAATCTAAGCACATGCTGCAATGTCTGCTGGAAAGGGGTGCTGGAAGTCAAGGCACTGCTGAAGAACAGGCTTAGCACAGGCCATGCTGTGTCCAGCACCAGGGGACCTCGCTGGGTCAGGAATTCTTCTCTGCCTCATTAGCACAGACACAGAGACGGCCAAGGATCAGTCTTGACAAAGACATTCACGTCCGCTTTGCAAAGAACTCAGTGTGTAGAAAAGGATCTAAGGTAGTGAATAATTACTTGGTCAAAGGTAATTTTGCCAACTACAGTAAAAATAATATCTTTCACCTCACAACAGAATGCATCTTACTTTCATTTACATCATTGTTAAATGGATTTCCTAATTTCCAGTAGATTATTTTGCAGTCGTTAGGATAGGCTACTTGGCACTCTGCTGCTGTCACTCCACCCAAACATAAGAGGTATGTGCACACCAAATGTAGGCTGAATAGCAATGAGGGGTATTATAGAGCCTTGGTATTAATATTTCAAATGTTTTTGTTTTGTTGTCTTACTTAATATTTTATTATCAGATTTCTACTCATTATGCGTACGGCCCTATTCCCTGTGTGGATTGATGAAGTTATGTTGCAGTAAATTGAAAAAGAGAACTATACATACAGGATGATTTATTGTTAATATGAAATTCAGCATAAACCTGCAAATGCACTAGCAGAAATCCCTAGCTATTTCAAAATTCATATTATGAGACAGACAATCAGATGCCCAACAAACAGAACATCTTGTACTCTATTAATCCTGCAGTGACAGATCCCTTGCATGCATTTAGCTTTCCAAATAATACAAACATATGTCACCATTTTGCTTTTATTGATTTTGGACTTTCAAAGTACAGCTACAGCACAAGGCATTATGAAGACATTTATTGCAGAGTTTGCTTTGATTTGTTGTAGTCAATTGAAATTGTGTCAAAGTAAAGTCTTTAATATTAAATATGATGAATTCCCTTAGGACTTAGTACTGCAGAATCATCCAGCTCAAGGTGACTCCTGCCAAGTGGAGCACAAGAGCCCTGGGCTGGGCAGTGCTTCCCAGAGCATTGTCCAGCAGCCTACCAATGCAGGGAATTGTAATTCCATTCACATCATACAAAATATTGCCAGTCACAAATATATTAAACTCAAACTACTTCCTTTTCTGCTGTTTCCATTATTCAAAGGCTGTTGCTGAATGTTTTTCTTAGAGAATCTTTTCCCCCTAGTTCTTGTTTTCAGTCAGTCTTTGGTCAATACGTACCCATTCATTTGAGGGCAAAAATAACATTTATCTTTAAGAGATTTTCTTTAATGAAAATAACCATCACTGTTCTCAGCCTTGAATTTCTTTCAGTGCTTGGAGAGTTGCACTGGTACCTCTGTGTCCTTGCTGCAGCTGGCTGGTTGAGGCACACCACTACTGTGTTTGCCACGTCTGTAGCCACATGCCCAAATCTTCCTCAATTCTCTCCACAGTTTCCACTTTACAGCAAAACTCTTGTAGTTCTTAAATGCCTGGTGTTCAGCTTTGATCTTGTAGTTCTTGTGTGATACTCAGTTCCCCCTTTGAGTATTGATCAGGTCTCCTAACCTGATATCGTCAGCTAATGATTTTTCATTAGCACACTCTTACTGGTAACCTTAAATATATTAAATAAGGAAAAGCACTCAGAGCTATTCTTGCAAAATTTTCTGTTTTCTTCACCTTAGCTGTTCTATCCTCTTTTCTGTACATTAGTGTCTCACTCTTAACTAATATTTTCCATGTAGCATGAAGTTGTCAGAGGTGGAAACTGCATTCTCCTCTAGCAGAGTCCTGAATTTATATTCTTCTTTTTTTTGAGATTTTTGCAAGAGAGGTGGTTTTATCTGCACTGTGTCTGCCAAGGAGGGGTGCTGCTCTTTCTTAGTTCTGTTCTACATCATGGACTGAGGAACTATTTTAGAAAGGCAACTATTTGAGGCAACTGTTTTCAAGACATATTTGGTTGCTTCAGTTTTCAACTTGTCATTCAGCTTGGCAAGTAGAACCCGATAAATCAGTTTTGGGTTGATTCCCACTGATCTCATGTAGTAGTCCAACTGTTTGGTCACAAATGTTAAAGCAGAATATTGTAATAGTTAAAATGTTATTTTTTTATCTTAGAAGAAAGTTTCCAGTCCCAATAATACACTTTTACATGAATGTCTAGTGGTGTTTCTTTACACTGGGGTAATCTTACTCTTTGGAAGCTGGAATAGATGCAAGTTTGGGGGCATTTCTTGCAATCCTGTTGTGCAGTCATGGTAGCGCAGCAGCAGCAACTTGTGGGGGTATTGTATGGAATAGGCTGTATGGAGCAATCCCTGCAGACTGCCAGTTTATCAACAGACAATAAAGGAAATATTCCACTGCCTAGCTTTGTTTTTAGGTAGCCTCTAGTGCAGATAGGAGTAGCAAGGGAAAAAAAGAATTAGAAATCTTGGCAAGGGAAAAACAGACAATAGAATGAGTTGAAATAGCATTTTATCAGCAGAAAATTAATGGAGTTTATCCCTTTAACTCACAAAGCCCAGCCAATGCCAAGCTAAATTTCAGTATGGCTTGTGTTCATGAATAGGAAGTATAAAATGTGCATTTCTCCTTTTAGAAATCACTCTAAGAGCTCTGTTAAATACCAATCATTTATCTATTGACCTGGGCTTTGGCAATACTCATTAAAGTTTATTTGTGTCCTCTCAGTGACTACAGTGAGAGCAACCTCTGCTGCTGCCTGTAAACATGTATTTAAATGGGGTGAGGTGAGAATGACAATAGCTTTTGATGTTGATCCCATTCTCCTTGCCCTGGCAGCCTGGTGGCAGATTTCAGTGGGAATGTGCTTGGAGTCAGGAATGCACCACTGAATCCGTCATTGCTGGCTAAGAAAAGCCAGTTTGATCCATACAGTGCCAACACAGTCATAAATAACCTTACTGCTCATTGTCACTAGGCTGTGCTGGACCCGGCGAGGGAGGAAGAGGGGAAAGGGCCTGCACTGAGGGAAAGGACAGCAGGGCATCTTCTGCCTCAGGCTTACGATGCTGTTGCAGATGTCCTCTTGCTGCCAGCCCCTGCAGGGCTGCCAGTGGAGGGGAGCAGGCTGCCTTCCTGTCTCAGGCAGTGGGGGATTCCTGTCATTTCCCTGTGTTTCTCTGCAGCTCAGATTACCTTTCCGAGTGTCACACTGCAGACCTGTCCCCCAGGAAGAGGCCTCACAGGCACCCAGCGGGTCAGCTTGTCCCTTCCTCCCGGCAGCACCGGGCAGATGCGTGCCCCTGCTCTCTCATGCTGTGACAGACAGTGATTGATTTTGAAGTATGGAGTCACAGGGGATATTGTCTGTCCTGGTGCCTTCACTACTTTGCTTTCATGGAGGGCAACAGTGGGAAGCAGACACCTGGTCTGGCAGCCGCTCTGCCTTCATGTCTGTTTGTGTTTGTGGGTGTGAGCCTGTGCAAAGTGCAGGTGTGGATTTTTGGGTTTTGTTGGTTTGTTTGTCCTGGGGTTTTTTTCCAAGTTGCCCCTGATTCCTGACATCTCTGAACTAATGTATTTCAGCATGTTCAGAGCTGTCAACATTTGTTGAGAGAGGTGAAGGTCATCTGAGCACTCCTGAGCAGTACAAGTCTGTTAATCAAGATAAAAACAGTACTTTTTTGCTGTTTCTTTTTCTTTTCTTTTTTTTTTTTTTTTTTTTTTTTTGAGATTAGGTCTAGTGGCACTTCCAAGCAATAAGCACAAATGATATTTTGATAATTGCTTGGTGGTTTGGCAAATTTCCTGGAATCTTGAAGGGAGACTTTTCCTGGTGGAGAACCTTCCTTCCCCCTTCCACAAACATACATGCACTCTCATAACTTTTATAATTAGGGAATCACACCTTGATCAGATAAAATAGCGATCTGTTGCAGGATACACCAATTCTGATTTCATCCATCTGAAAATGAGGGGCCTTTTTGAGCAGCAGTTGGTGGCTTTTCCAAGAGCTCTCCATACTTCTATCAAATCACTGCCTAAAACAAAAAATTTGGAAAATCCGATTATCAGTTGTTCCATAAAAAGTGTATTTCCAGGTCAGTTGGAAAAATATTTTCCAAAATTTGATTTTTGTAATTACTAATCTCCTTTTCCATCCTTTTCAGAAGTGCATGAGGGAGATTACTGAGAGGAGTGGCCCCCATTGCTATCCCAGATGCTTAGGTTGATAACAACTGTGTGAGCTTTTTTTTATGACAGATTCCAGGGCACAGTAAGTGACTGCAAAAGCATCATTATTCACCTGGGACAACTGGATGCTTTCCACTCAGTGTGTGTTGATTTGCCATTTAATCTAGTTAGACCCAATTCTTCCACAGCTCCAAAGAAAAAAATAATTAACCCCTCCGTAATATTTATAGTATGAGGGATAGTTAGAAAATCCTGCTGTCAGTTATCACTCACTTTGACAGAAAAATAAGGATGATGATATATTACAATTACAATTACCTTCCTGACCTAAACAATGGTTGTAAGCTAATTCATTTTTCTATTCTCTGAGATCCTACTGTGTAAAAATTAATGGAAGGTCTTTCTGAATTGTCCTATTGGGATGCTGAAACTGTCATAATTTGATGATAGTTTCGAAAGATGTGAGTAAAAAGCTGGATTTGTTATTTTGATTATTGGAAACAACATCAAAACAGAAATCAAAGGGACACCAATAGAAAGTGAACTGAAAATAGAAATGAAAATTTGTCGTGGATCACTGGAAAAGGGCAACATTATTTCCACCTTCCCAGTTGGGGAGACAGGACTGTAAGATTCTCAGCAGGTATAAAACATCCAGGTTGGTTTAGTGTGAGTGTCAGAAATATTTCTGCTGTCTAAAAGTGTCAGCAATCACAGAGAAAATCAGATGGCAATTCAGGACTGGCTGCTGTATAGAGAGGAGAGTAGTGGGGTTTTTATAAATCCATTTTCTGATTTATTAACAGCAGTGAGAGCAGTAAGGGGAGCGAATCTTTTCAAGTACCTCCAGAGTAAAATCAATTAAATTGAGTAATCAGACAGCCAAAGGCTTTTGTGGGGTGTCAGCAGGAGGTGCAGCACAGAGGATCAGTGTACACAGAGTTTTGCCAGGTGTGTTATGGTGAATTGGGTGACCTTGTGTGGCTGCCAGACACCCTCCTCAGTTGCTTGCTCATTGAGAGCAGTTTTTTGAAAGTTCTGTGTTGTTTTTGTTTCTTTAGGTGCTTTTTTGGGGAGGTGGGGGTGGAAGGCAGATATTGACACTACTGAATTTATTCTTTTGGAAAAAAAATCGTTTTCAAAATTTATTAAAAAAGGTGCATTTTCTGTCTGAACACCAGATTATAACAAAGCAAAGATTTTAGTGATGCTTAGAAGAAAATACTGAGAAATAAAAAAGGGGAAAACCTCACAAAGATTTTAAATTAAATATTCTGAAATAGAAATAACTTTGAAAAGTCACTTTTTATGAAGCCTCAGTTTTAGTTACAAGAATCATGACACGAGTACCGGTCTGGATCACACACTTGTGGGGTGTTTAAATGGGTAAGGTGGAGTGTAACAGCAAACTGCTGGAGGCTTTTGGTGAAACTGCAGCAGAGCAGGCTCCCCTGACTTTGCAGCTTTCCTCCTTCTCATTTGCCATTGTCGTCATGATTTTTTAAGAATAAAACTCCTACACCACCAGTTTGCTCCATCTGAACCAGTGAGGGGCAAGAAGTGCAGATGAGCCTCAGCTAGTGTGTTATGAGCCCCACTTGGTGTGTTATGTTTATCGTCTTCGAAGTGGTGCTTGATTGTGATAGAGTTAGAACAAAAGCAAGGTAGGAATTTAAAATACTACTTTGATTATCTTCAAATGAACAAAATGCAGCAGTGGCTTAGACACATCAAGAATGTGTTTCAGTGATGGAGCCCCACGGCTCATTGCGTGAGTCAGGCAGCTGAAGCCTGAGGAAGCCCTGGTAAAAATTAGCACATGAGTAGAATCATGGAATGATAGCATGTCCTTAGTTGGAAGGGACCCAAGTCCAGCTTGCACAGGACAACCCCAAAAATATCTGCATGGAATATCCATATGGGTTTGTTATCCTCTAGAATTTTTTGTAACTGTGTTACATGAGCCAGACTTTTTTTGAGATATGTTAATCTTTTAAAGCTGCTTATTTTATTCACGCCAATGTCATGACAACAGATACAAACCTGCATGTTTACTAGACCTGCACAGGAGTCCAAGTGTTTGCACAAACACAGCTCAGAGGGGTGACTTCACCTCTGCTATTGAAGGGTTTTCATTGCCTTCAATGAGAGAAGAATAATTCATTTTTACTCTTTGAGAGTTGGCTACTTCCTTTATTATTCCTGAATCTGAATTGCCTCTCCTTGAAAGATGCGAGTGCTTTTCCACTGACACATGTAGAAGGGCAGTGGATGATAGCCTGTTGTGACATGTATATTTCTTCTTTGACATGCAAGCTTTCAGAGCATATCTGCATGGTGCTCCAATCCCCTGGGGAAGCATGCAGATTTACAATTCTAAACCTCCGCTCATCCAAATTTTGGCATTCAGTCAAACAGAAATTTGTCATAGTTTATAATCCTTGTTAACGAGAAACATCAAAAATTAATGCTCATTAGGGTGCTCATTAATATGCATAGTAGTCTCAGTTTTGACTTAATTAAGTGAAGCACCACTTCACAGTGGTATTGTGCCACTGCAGTAAAGGAAAGTTCAAACCTGTGCTGCAGGAACAGGGTGGAGCACAGATCCCTTTGGACAGCATTACCCCAGGTTTTGTTGTGGGGCGTTGCTCATCTGCAGCTCTCCTGCTTCCTGACAGCCACTGAGAGCAGCTGCTGTGGAGCTCCTGTTGATAGTTGTTATTCAATGTTGTTGCTACTCGCAGTCCTCAGAGTTTTCTGAATACAGTGCACGACGCAGAAGTAGTTACCAGATAGATTTGTTGATGTATGTGCCTGCCCTTACATTACTTTGATAAAGATTATTTCTGGGGAGGCCACGGGGGTTTTTCTTCTTTACAAAGGTCTTACAGGTCCCTGAAATCCATAAAACAGTTTTAAATCAGCATTGTCAAAAGCATAGTTGTGAATATTGATCTGACTGGCACATGGAAGGAAATGTGTTCTAAAACAGAGTCTGTGGCCCTCATGACTGGTGTGTTCTGAGCTCAGCTGGGTACATCAGCTTGAAACAGCCTCGGTGACGTCCACTGGGCTCTGCTCAGCTCTGCCGCCTCACTGGAGTGGGGTCAACACAGGTAACTGCAGTTCAGATTATAGCACGACTTCTGCTTCCTTGGAGTATAAATTAATTAAACAACTGCCATTAATGCCTTGTCCCTCAAGCCATGTGAAATTCAAGAGTAATTAAAAAAAAAAAAAAAGAAAACATCCATATAGGGATGTGAATTTGTGAAGCAGGATTTAGCACGCTGGCAGCACACCAGCCCAGAGTTTCCTGGCTCCTTGTCCCCTTCTCTGCCTGTGTGCCCTCCCGCCCCGTGGTCTCTCTCCTGCCAAGCAAGCACGGGGCCAGACAGTGGCCATGGCTCTCGCCCAGTTCTCCTGGGGCAGGCATTGCATTGCTGCTACTTCAGGAGAGGGAGGGCTGAGAGGAGACAGGGTACAAGCTGGCAAGACGTGAGGAACAGATAACATTGGTACTGGGGCAGAACTGAGGCTGCCACTCGGGTAAAGGACCGATTCCAATGAAGAGATCCACAGCTAATGGATCAAGGGTAGGACAGAGCTCTGGGGTGGTAGAAAATACCCCACCAGACCAAGGTACAGACCAGGTTCCCCTTTCTTTTAAGAAACATCTACTCTGGTGACAATGCTGGGCAGACAACAGGCTCAGATTTTTCTTCTTCCCTGTTGAAGGTTAGGATTTTTTTCTTTTTTTTTCTTTCTCTCAGGGAATTTTCTCCCATTTGTTGCCTAGGGATGATAATGGTACTTAAGAGAGACAAAAAAAGTGGCCTAGATGGGGGAAAGGGGTACTGTTGGCTGCAGTCTCTTAGCTGGGTGGGCTTTCTCTTGGGAAGGGCAGAGATACTGTGAGATTTTGGTTGGGGGGTGAGGGGCTGGGCTCAGCTTTTCTCGTTTTCTTGCTCTCAGGACCGGAGGTGAGCTGGTTGGGCTGCTGCTGTGGGAAGAATTTGCTGCCACCGCAGAGTTCTGTCCTGTACTGCTTCTCCTTCCTGTGGGTGAGCTTCTGTTTGCAAGAGCAGCTGTTGGACTGGGACCTTTCCAACACCTGACCTGACTGGAGGGCTGCAGAAGCCTGGCTGCTGCCACCCAGCCATGCTGCTTTCTGCCGCTGCTTCGGGTTTTTTTGCTACGCTTAAACCCGCTACTACGTGTCTGCCTGGTGCCTCGCGGTTCCTACTATGGCTGCGGAGGTTTCTGCTACATTTTGTCTGCCACTGTCCCTGCCGTCCCAGCCGCCGCTCCGAGGTTCCTGCTGCAGCCCATTCCGCCATCCAGCCCGCCCGCCATCACCACCTGAGGGTACCGAGCTCGCACCACAGCGCCCCCTGCAGGCGCGGGGGAACCATCGCAGCCGCCCTGCCTGGCCGGGAGCCGCCAGCGCCCCTGCCGGCTGCGAGCGGAACTGCACCCGAGGGGAAAGGGCCCGACAGCCGAGAGAGGCTGGCGCTGGGTTCTGGCTCTGGTTGTTGTTGCTGCCGGTGTTGTTGTTTGTTTGCCTTGTTTTATATATATATATATGTATATATATATGTATATATATATATACATATATATATATATATTCTAGTAAAGAACTGTTACTCCTTTTCCCATCTCTTTGCCTGAAAACTCTGTAATTTTGGAGTTGTAATAATTTGGAGGGAAGGGGGTCATATTTTCCATTCCAAGGGAGGTTCCTGCTTTCCTTGTCAGACACCTGTCTTTCAAACCAGGGCATTCTCCTATTCAGCTTTGTTGCCTCACATTCCTTAATATAGATTTGAGTGGTCTGGTGGCTGAAGGGCCACACACAGACAAGCTGCCTACTTGAGCATCAGACCTTTAAAGCTGCAGAATGCAATTGAGTTCTACCAAACAGAGGAAAAACCCCAAACACACCAGATATACCCCAAATTGGAATGCCAGTGGTCAGTGTAGGAGTGCAGGTGACCACAGATCAATTGCTTTCGGGTGTAACCCTGGCTTTTTCTTAGACATTGCTTCATTGCCTTTGTAATTTGATGTACTTTTCATACCAGCCCAGTTTAGGTGATAAACAGGCTGAGCAAGGAGCAGAGACTGTCTCTGCATTTCCAGTGCACATCAGCACAGTTATTTAGCACAAGGGATGGTGTGATTTTGACTCACTGAGAGCTCATGAGGTTCTCAAACTCTGATTCCACCATGGCGATCAACTGGCCCATTTTTAGTAGTCAGGACTATAGTAAAACAACATGCATGCAGGCACAATAATTAATTCAGGCTTTGACATTGGGATATGCTCTTTCTTTCTTCACCCAGGTACTTTCACTTGCTTCTAAATTCCCTTTCACTGCATTTCAGGAGGGGATTAAACAATGCTGGCATTAAATGTGCTGGTGGAAATTACCTGCTTCTGCAGAAGTTATGGAAAGGCTAGCTAGCAAATACAGCTTAAAATGGCCCGGCAACCCCAGAGAACAAAAGGTAGAATTCGATCTTTCAAACAGAGGTGATCAAATACCAGCTACTACCTGGTCAGGTGAAAATGTTATGGAGGATAGATTGCAATTTCAACACAGAGAGCACACATCCTATGAAGTTTTGGAATGCATGTGATCTGTAGAATTCAGTGCTTTTTATTTGTACTCTCCTTTAAACTAAAAATCAGTCGATTTCAAAGGAAGAGCATGGTAGGGTTGGGGGAGGAATCAATGTCAGGTGTTCCTGCAAAAAGAAAGTAGCTATGAGGTGGATGAAAAGTCAGTTGACCTTCTGCATATGCTGACCTTGATGAGCATGGCCTTTCCATGCCAGGATCCTTTCAGGATGACGTGGCTCATCTTCTGTCTAATTGCAAGTGATAAAGTCTGAATCTACCTGGAAAATGCTGGCAAATGGATGTTTGGTCCCTTTATTAGAACAAACATAGAACAAATGTCCCTTCACCTTCTTTAGGCAACATTTTTTTCCTGTTTCTCCATTTCAAAGTGACTAATGGGAAAGCTGGATGCAAAGGTCTCTGTGCAGGACTGCAAAACAGATCTTGCTGCGCCACCTGTGAGGCGTATGGCTGCTCCTCTCTGATGGAACTCTACTTTCCTAATTCAGCAGGTTTATGCCCCACCAACCAGCTCTCTGCTGGGGGAGCCAGAAGGAGAAGAGGGGCCATGGAACTGTGTAGCAGCTTTGCAGCACATGTTTTCAGCTAATGACCAGGATGCTGCTTTGAAACAATGTTTTTAGCACATGGGATTTAGTCCATTGCAGGGGATGCAGTGCACGTGTGTATCCCCACAGATGGGCCACAGGCCTCAGTGCATGAGACAGGCATGTCAACAGGAAAAGGTTGAGACATATAAGAGGCAAGAACAGGAAACTTGGATATTTTTGCAGATTTTAGAAAAGACTGTTACCCTCAAACCAATATCCCTTTAGTGGTATAGGGTTGAATAAAATAACTTCCTGACCCCCTTTTCCAAATTCATGCAGTCTGAGCAGGTCAGAGAAGCAGTAAAATTTTCATGTCTTTGTTTCAGCCTGATCAGGTTTTGTCAGAAGAATTTGTCTTTAAATAGGTATTTGTGATACTTTCCATTTTGACCCCTACTGCTGACACCTCAGAGTATCCATGTCCATCCATTCTGTGTCCCCCTCCTTTCCAGGAGTGACTTACATTGGGCAGCACACCAGGAGTTGTCCATGTCAATGAGCTGACACAACTCAAACAGGCAGTTGGATCTGGAGATTTGCACTCACTGAAGAAACTGAGAGCTGTTCCATGTGACTTTCATGAGATGTGGCCATTACCACCTCCTCCCAATCCACCCCGGCACAGAAGTGCTAAGAGCAGACATCCGAGTTCTTTGTTTTTCTGCTGTTATAAGGAAACTCTTATTAGTTTTTCTCCCAGTGAAGGCGTATGCAGCAGCTTTGCATGCAAACAGCAATTACTGGCAGGATAAGGGACTTTAGTTGGGTATTGATCTTAAGTCAGGGAATTTTCACTGGCTGAGAACTTGTAGGATTTTCTGAATACAATAATATATAAGGAATGGCATCGACTCTTGGCATCTGATGCTGTCACAATTCCTTTTCAGCCCCTTTTCATTAAATGTGATCCCTTTAACAGGGTTGTGTTTTGTTTGGTTTTTTTCCACTAAGAAAGCAAAGGCATGAAAAGGCATAGAATATAGAAGTGGCAAAGGAAGGGAAACTTGCATTTTCTTGAAAACTTATCACCTGCTTGCAGTATCAAATTGAAGAAATTTGGCTTTTTATAGTCCCGAACCATGAAAATAATTTTCAAAGTGCTCTTGAATACTGGTCTGTCAATGTCTATATCTGTGTGTTTCCCTGTTTGTTTTTAGGTATTTTAAAACACTGGTTTATGTTAGTTCTTTGTCTGCCTTCAGGGCTCTTTACTCAGCTGAGCTTGTCAAAATGTCTCCTACAGGTTTTCCAATTTCTGTCTCCATTTCCATTAGCACTTTTGGACGAGTGTCACTTGGAGTTGGTGCCTTGTCAATTGGAATGATCTCTGACCTTTTAATAAGCACTTTGAACTGTTGGCTGCACTGGAGATATGCCAAATAGGGGAGTCAGTTGATACTCACTTTACATCCACCTGCCACTTTTATTTAGGGATGGAGTTATTGATACAGCCCCTGGGAAATTTGGGGAAAGGAAATACTTCTGATGAAGTTAACAGACAATTTGATGTCAGTACTGATGTATACAGATGTAGCTGAAAGAGGAGATGTGTGGATTAATTAATTAGAAAATGGTTCTCCTTGTGACTACCCAAGGGTATCCCTATGTGCTCAGCATATAGAAATATCAATTCAGAGGAGCCACGTTTCCTTATTAGAAAACCAACACTTTTGGCACTAAAATTCTGTCATTGGAGAAACCTGTCTGAAGAGATCAGCAAGTTGAATGACACAATACAGCATCTCTCCTGAGACTGAACAGCAGGGACAGATAAGCAATTTATTCCCTGCTCAGCACCTGCAGGCTGATGGGTTGCTGCCCAATTTCTAAAGCCATTGCTGTTAAAAAGCCAACACTTGCCAACAATTATTATATAATGCCCTCTAAACTACTTCATGTCTTTCTCTTTCCGTGTGTCTGCCTACATTAGCACATGGATGTGTTTCCTCCCTACTGATGTGCTGCCTAAATGTAAAGTGCAGCCTCATTTTGTCGGTTTTCTAAGTGTTGATGGAGTATGCCAGGTGGTGATTACCATTTTTAAGATGCAGACTTTGTAATATAGGAACTGTTTTGTAATGCCTAGCAAAAGCTGACTTTAAAAACTCTGTATAAAGCATTACAGTTCTTGATCTGTCACCCCTGATATTCCACACTAGTTTCCTAGTGAAGGCAAGGTAATTTCTAAAATTATCAAATTGAGATAAATGCTACAGAGTTTTCGTGCTGACCCAAAAACATATATTTCTTTTTTATAAAATAGGAGAAAAATAAAAAGGATTTTGTAAAAGTTCCTTTTCACTAATGTTCTACATTGAGGCGTTTAGCTTAACTTAGCAAACCTGAATTCCCATACTTGTCTTACACAGATGCATCAAGGAAAGCTAAAAAGCTGTCAGGTGACATCTGATCATCCAAAATTGCAAATTACTCATCGTGTCTTTCACACAGTCTTTCAGTTGTATTCCTCATATGGAGAATCAGGTGGAAGTCCTTAGTCAAATTCCACCCTAACTTCAGGCAGCTCCTTTGCACTCCACCAGCCCTTTCTGCTGTGAAACTTTGAGAAAACTATTGAGCATCACACAGGTAAGAGCATGGGGCTGGATTATCTACAAGTTCATTTCAGTGTGGTTTTGTGCATCTGTGTGGGCTTTGTGATAACATGAAATATGGAGAACTTTCTGATTCTCTTTCTTACCTTGCAGAGAAGTTTATCCTTTGTGTTTTCCTTTGCCTCCCTTTTCCTATGAGAGGGTTAAGATGTGTGTTTTATCCTTACACTTTCCTCTGAGGTTTCCTTAGTCTCTTCTGACCCCCTTGTTAAGGGGAAGAGATGTGCTGCAACACAATATCGATAAGAGCCATTAACACTTGTCATACTTTGAGATGCACTAAAAGCTTTAGGAAAACATGGATTTCTTGGGGCTGGAGATAGTCCCCAGGCAGTCACCTCAAAGGAGGGCTGTTCATTTGCATGACTGACTGGTTTGAAACACAGGGTGTTAAAACGTGTTTGAGGCTCTTGGTGCAAAGAGCATTTGTGGATAGCCCTTGTGTGGATTTCTTGTTGGATTTCTCAGTTGAAAAGGGGTTGGAGGAAGCACGTAAGAACAGAAGATGCTAGCAAAGAGCTTATTTTTCATTAGAAACTGGAAGAATATTTTTAAGTGTCATTGTTTTAAAGAAGCTTTATCTGATATTAATATGACTTCCAGTTTATACAGATGTTCCTATCATCCACTGCAATGGGTGATAGTGACTGCCTGGTGCAGCATGGCTCTGCTTTCCATTTGGGAAATTGTGTTGATGTTTGTAGGAATTGAATGAATGGGAGAGGGATATGGGTTATTTCTGTGGTTCTTTCTGGTGGATTGGCATCCTTACTTTGGCAGGTTGTGTCCGTAGAGAGACTCTTCTAACCTTCCTGTTGAGAGGAGAGATATTAAGGTAGATATTTGACTTCAGTGGAATAGTGGGTTTTGGTGTCTGTGAGAAATCACAGATCAGACATTCCCTCCTAGTCTTTTTTGAAGTGTTTCTCTTTGCGCTTGAAGTGGATTTATTCCACATGGTTCCCTTGACTTCTGAAAGGTTATTCCTGGCTGATGGCAGAGTGCTCGAGCAAAGTACCTGGTTCATATTACATATGTGGAGCAGGAGAGCTTAACAGTCAGTTGCTAGTATAGAGTTATTTATAGCTGAAATTTGACATTAGCCTCAGGTTTGTTATGGTTGTATTTCATAAAGCAAATAGACGTAGCCACAGAGCACACTATCCTGTGGCAGCTCTGCATAAAGGAAGAGGTAGAATATTACTGAGCCCCTGAACAGAGAGAACTTCTATAGCTGAATTAAGTTCAGAGGAGCAAATGAGATTTTCAAGGCATGCAGAAGGTTTACTTTTCATTCATTTTGATGCAATGTGTATCCAAATCCCTCTGAGTAGCTCAACCTCATTTCTGCAACCTGTGTACTCCCACTGACTTGAAAGTAATATCATCTGTGCAAGAAGATGGGGTTGGCTCTAGGTTAGTCTCAAAGAAACTGGGAAACTGTACCATGCAGCACAGAAAATCCTGTAAATTACAGTAAATAATAGATGATTTATATGATGGATGGCCATCTAGGCATAGATAAAAGGAAGCTTAGTGCATTTTTATGGACAAAAAGAAACTGTGTGCTGCTTCCTTCTCCTCCCTCCCCCCTTTTCCCCCAATTTTACAATGCTCAGTTTCTAAAGAAGAGAAAAAATGATTTTAAAGCATGCTCTTATTGCCTTAGATTGGTCACTTAGTCTGAGTCTTCCACAGGATTCAGTGTTGCTCATGCTATTTTAACAAGGTGTTTTAAAATACCTTTATTGAGGTAATAAATACATGTCAATTACTGTCTCAGGGAGCATGTTTTGATTTGTAATACTTTTTTTCAACACTAATAATCAATAGATATCTCAAAAGGGCTTCATGCTATTTGGCCTGGGCAACCTGTTGTTTTAGAGAACTAGTTGTAATATTCATAAGTGAAAGCAAACATCATGCATATTAAATCTGAGCTGAAGCATGTGAGTCTAATTAAACAGTGAGGGCAGCTTTAGCATGTGTCTGCAGCTGAGGCTGTTTCTTAGAAAGACTTACACTTCGAATCTATCTTTATTAAGGCCTTGTCCAAATGATAAATATACGGTGCCTGCTTGGTATCTGCCACTTGGAAATAAATCACTTTAGGATTGATTTGCTAACGGCTTTCTTCACTCCGTGTCCTGCTGCCCAGGAGGACATGCTGGAGTTCTTCACAGAAGCACACAAATAAGTGGAGCTGCTGAGAGAAGAAAGCCAACAACAGCGTGACAAAGCTCTGCGTGTTCACTGGCACAGATGTCATCACGACTGTCATGATTTAAAACTTGTGGAAGTGCACACATTACAGGAATTTTGCATAGGGTCTTCTGGTAGCCTTATTTTGAGCTTGTTCTGCTTCAGTGCAGAGCTGGAATATGGATGTGTATAGCTCCACTTCCCACCTTCCTGTTTCCTAAATTATAAAATGGCATGTGCAGAGCAGCCCAGTTCTGCAGTCTTAGTCGTGATCAACCACCGTGCTATACCCTGGTGAAACAGAATCCTGTATTGCTTGCTGATTTTGGGGGCAGCTCAAACAAAAGGTTTTGCACTATGAAGCTATTCAAGGCAGAGACTGCTTTTGTGAAGGGATGAAGTAAAATCCAACATATTAAAGCTTCCAAATGTTAGAAGCTATAATATTTGCTCCTAAGCTCTGATTCATTTTTATTGCTGTGGCTCATCTAATCTCTATGCAGAGAGATGCACCTGCAGTGTGAGAACCTTGGAGGGGAAATGGCTCGTGCAGCAGCCGAGGCTCAGAGAGCACTGGGCAGCAGGAGGCAGCGGCTGTTCCTTCTCCAGCCTGGCACAAAGCCACCCTCCCTGGCAGTTCTAGCCAGGGCTGAACTGGGATCTACAGCAGCATCTGTGTCACAGTGTCTTCCACCCAACTCCTAGGAGGATTTTAATTTTCTTTTGAGAGAGAGCAGTAGGACTGCATGGCTGTGTTGGTATGAATAGAGTCAAAGTGCTTTGAAAGGAAAGAAGGACCCATTGCTAAGACCTCACAGCTCTTACTGGCATCAACCTGTGAGACCTAAATGTGCTTAAAATTATCACAGGCTGAAGTGCTCTGTGGAACTGGGGTGATACATGTCATATGTTTAAACCTGGTGTTTGAGTAAGTTTTTGGCTGACTCTGGATCTAAAAATGGTTTTATGGAAGTGATTCTGAGAACTGGTAGAATTGAATAGATTGTGGGATCTCTTTGTAACTTTTAAAAAGTATAGTACTAGTTGATAGAAAAATATTCTTTCTCTAAAATATTGTTTTTAAAAAGGCTATTATGTTTTATAAAATTCCTTTGAGGTTTACCATAATACTACTTAAACTGGAGTACAATGTAGTGCTTGATAGGTCTGTGCCACAGCCTGATTTTCATGATAGTACTAGCTCTGTGTTTGTGACATTGTATTTTGGAGAATAAGAATTACACTAAAGTGCAGCAATTTTCTATTACATACAAACAGAACTTCAGAATTCACCTCTTTAACCTGAAAAGCCCCAGGAGCCCGATCTTGGAGTAAATCAAATAAAATGGTTTTGCATTTTGGTCTTCTATCTGGTGCACAGAGCTAATTTAAAAAAGCTCACTGGTGTTTCTCTGGGAAGCTATGTTATTTAACTGTGTAATAGCTGAAGTCAAAAACTGTTGCAGCGGGACCTTGTTTTGGACAAAGTGTGCAGCAGCTTTGAAAGGGTTGTAGCTAAAAGCCTTTGTGAAAGAGTCCAGGTTGTACATGTTACCTTCTTTGAGTCAAGGTCATGGCAAGAGATTTCCAGGTTTAGGAGTCCAATGATGATCTCCACTGACAACACCTGGAAAGGAACAACTTCTGCCCATGTTTAACATTAATTAAAAAAAAAAAGGACAAAAATGCAAGTTTTCAAGATATGTTTTACAGACACTTTAGAAACATGAGGAAAACCATATAAATTTCTTCTCCAGAAAAAAAAAATGCCATGTATACTCAATTCTTTGATTTGCATCTCTTTCTTTAAATACATGGACAAACTTCTTGCTACAAGATGATTTTAAAACTGAGAAGCATTTGACTGTTAAGTGCTTCATCAAATTAACGGTGTATGAGCAGGGCCATGACAGGTGAACATGAAGACTGAAATAATCTTTTGTGTGTTGTGGGGTTCCTATTTTTCCACTGAGGTGTTGAGCATAACAGTAGCTGTGCAAGTAATGCTTTTTGGTGGAAAGAGAATGTTTCTATTCAGTGGTCCTGGTGAAAACTGATCTGATTTGAGCAGGAATGGAATAAGGACAATTCTTTTTCGTTGGGGTGTTTTTTTTTTTTCCTTTTTTCTTCTACATGTTTGCTTAAGAGCAGCATCAATATTGAAATGTCATTTCCAGTTTGTGGTTGAATCCAGGGAGTTGTAACGAATGAGTGGTGATGGGCAATTGTCTCCGGCGTGTTTATGGGAAAGCATATGTGTTTGTTTCTAATTTCATTAAGTACTGGTTCCTGTAATTGATGCCTCCCTTAAAAACAGCAGCAAAATCAATAATAATGATTGTTACAATGGATTGTGGGGTGTATGCCTTTTCCTAACTTTTCCCGGTTCCTGTTTTCCTTTGCTGATTTGAATATCCTGAAGGCTGCCTCGCAGCCAGCCCACTGTCTCCGGGGAGAGACCCGAGGTGTTCTCAATTTGGCAGCACTTTCCATCAGATAGTCCCTCCAGTCCAGACTGCTGCCAGGAGCTCTGTGCCATCTCTGCGGTTCTGTTCTCGGAGCTGCCTCTCCTGAAAGGCCATTTACAAAGAACAGCTGACGTTTCACGCCAAGATCTGGAAGCGATTCTGCCCAGTGGCTGTTTTACCCAAGAATCTGATGGCTTTTTCCTGGCTAATTCTCTTCTAACTGCTCTTAATTACACAGAAGAGACTGAGGAAAAAGGAAAATGGGGAGTAGAAAAACTTGTTCATTAGGGAAAAAAAAAAAGTGAAGCCCACCCCTTCGATCTATTAGCTCAGGGTTTTTAATCTCCCGAGGCAGGAGCAGCAGATCCTCCTCAGAGCGGCAGCTGCGGTCCGGGGCTGAGCTGGGCTGTGCCAGGGCCATGGCACCGCTGCTGCGGGCGAAGCACATCAGCATCCCCGGCGGGCTAAGGGAGATCGTTCCTGTGCAAACTCGCTTCACAAGACAAAGACAGAAGCGGTTGTAGCTCTCACATACTGGAAAAGCATGGCAGAAAGGCTCCCAGACTTTTTGTTCCCGAGATCCTAGAAACCTGTGATTTAAAGCAATCTGAGGTTTTCTATGGGTGTAGTTATGGGAGCTGCTCAGGCTCCTCCCAAACTGGCCCCAGCCCTCCTCTGCCTGCCAGCTGTTTCCAGCACTGCTCAGCCAACCTTTCCCAAACTGGTTCAGTCTTCAGCCAGATCAATGAAATAAATGGGCCACGTGTGATGTGCGTGCAGGGACAGAGGGAAGGAAGAGGGGGTCCATTCCTTCTGGCTGCAGTGGAGTCTTAGCTTGAGAACCCACACCCCGGACACCTCAAAGCAGCTACTGTCACCATGGGGTTCTCTGCTCATTCCTTGGCCAGTCCCAACACATCTCTCATACTGAGACAGTTTTCTGGCTTTGTCCTGCCTAAATTGATGATAATTAGTTATCAGCATATATATTGTGCCCTACTGCATGGCTTGGGTAATTCCTATATGGATTTAATTAATTAAGCCAAGTGCCAATGCGTAAATTCTGTATTTGTAAAATTAAAGTGCTGGATTCCATTTTCAGAAAGGTTTTATTCTCTGAAACTGTTAATGTATTTTCTCTGCTATCGCACTTTAAATGAACTCATGAGTTAAGAACAGTGACAGAGAATAAATTATCATACAGCTGGTAGGAGTGAGATAAATAAAAGAATATACATAAAAAATAAATGGATTCTGTCCTTGTGTGTGCAGTAAAACCAGTCCTTGATGATGAAAGGCTATTAACTAGCTTAGTGTAATTAACTGTTTTAGTGCTGCTTCAGGAAGAAGGGTTTGCAGTTCTTTTTTTGAAGTCAAGTGTCACAAACAAGTGCAGTGTGCAATAACAGCTCTTTCACACTGACAAACTACTTGGGAGACACACAGAGGAAGAAGGTGGGGACAGAAGGTTATTTCAGAAAGGAACAGAAGGTTTCATCTGGGACAGAAGGGTTATTTCAGTCCTTTAATTTTTATATCTTCTTTTTTTTTTGTCCCCCCAAAAAAGAGATCTGCTCTCAGCTGAAAAAAATTGCCAGTGAAGCAGAGAATTTGAAACTGAATTTGATGCTCTGAACATCATCTTGCAATGATCTCCATGCCAGTGGGAAGGTCCCTGTGTGTGTGTCATCCTAGGGTCAGTCAGTAAACGTCCAATATAAGGAGTACATTTCCTCCTGAGATGAAGACAGAAGAAAAGATGCAGCCAGCTCATTATTCTCATCCCAGTGATTCATGGTGTATATTGAGTTCCTGAAATCTGCTGCTCGAAGTCAAAGGAGGGTTGTTGGAAACCCTGAGTTGGTGTCACCGTGTCGTGAAACTTCTTTGCTGTCTTTCCTGTCCTGTTGGTTTTAAGTGAAGACTGTAGGAGAGGCACATGATGGGAGATGCTGTGGTGGCTTTATGCCCTGTACAGTGCCCTTGCTCAGGCAGACACCTCTATTCTTCCTCTTCTGGCAGTATAGATTGGCTAAGAAAGGTGAAAGAATGGCCCATCTTGTTTCAGTGGCTGGGTGTGTCTGCACCTAATGATAACGAGATTTGCAATACAAGAAAACAACTGTTTTACTGATGAATCAACCCTGGTTTTCACTTAAGAAAATGAAGTGCATGGGATGAAAATGAGTGTTTGCCTGCATGCCTACATCTTAACTGTGACAAAAGCTGTCACACACATGGGCTCCATGGTGACACAGGGATAGTATTCCAGAGATAAGTAAGATCCTACAAGCTCCCTGAGCAGAGGAGGAGCAAACCAGATGGTGTCCCAGCGTAGGAAAGCTCTTCAACTGGGCCACTCCTCTCTCCACTTGCACCCAGGCAGGTGGGGAGCAGCCAGGCCACCTGAGCCCTTGCTGGAGCCATTCCTGCCACCTCCCTAATTTACATTTCCTGTGAAATTGCACCCTAAGACACATTGCTGTAGTGGCTAAGATGATGCACTGAGGCAATGATATTTTGTTCCTTGTGCTTTTTCTGAGGATCCCTGTATGGTCTGTGATGAAGGTGTAGGAGGTTCCCTTCCTCTGCTGGTCACTGGCTACTGTCTCTGAGCTGCTCTTTGCTGCTTCCCTCATCATGTGAAGGGATTGGAGCTCTGTCTGCAATGACTCCAGCTAAAATGAACATCTAAATAACATAGGGTTGTTTTCTTTTTTTTTTTTTTCTTTTAACCCGGATTAGTTTAGTGCTTCAGTTCCAGCAAAGCCTCCCATGAAAAAGAAGCAGCTCTGCAGGGATCTGGGTCCCTGCTTCAGGAGGAGGGCAAATCCTGCTCACTCTCTATACTCTTCCTTGCCCAGCCAATCACTGCCTGTCTCTGAATGAACAATGGTAGCAAGGAGATCTCTTGCATCGTGGGCCTTTTGGTTTCTTTCAAAAATCTGTATCATCTTGTGCTCTTCTGGTGATCCCAGGCTGTGTGAGGTGGCAGCAGATGTGAGTTTGGCTTACCTGAGGAACAGCGTGACCAAATCTGCCCCTCACCAAAGAAATAAGTGTGCCAATGCAGGCTGAGCCATGGTACGATGCAGGTGGAGATCTAAGATTCTGGTTGAGAAAAAAGGAATAGGAGGAAGAGCATTCTTGCCAGAGAAATGTGAAACTACTATTTTTCTTTTTTCACACACACACCTGCACATGGGAATCTAGCCCCAGATCTTTATGTGCCTTTTCTTTTGATACAGAAAATGTGCACACACATATAATTTCAATAGCGAAGTTTAATAAATGGATACTTGAAAGTAGTTCCAGATTCTCTGCTGAAAAGCACTACAGAAAAGAAAAGCATTATTATTATTATTCAGTGTCATTCTTGGGTGGGCTCTAAGCCCAGCATTGTGCTGAGATTTTTCTACTGAACAAAGCACTGATCTTATCTTTTCTCCTACCCAGCTTCCTTGCACTGGAAATTCTCATGTAGGGAAAGGATGGACTCAGGATTTAATGGGATTTAAATTTAAATGGTATTTAAATTTAGCTTGAGACTTATTTCCTAACCAGCTCCTTGTGGTTGATTTCCAGGTTAACGTGTTTCTGTGAATATATTTCTTGTATCACTTGAATTTCCTCTTGTTCTATATCTTGAATTCCTTAAGAGTGAATGATTTATTTCACTGATATTTACTCCTGTCACTTTTCTTTCCAATGCTCTTAAAAAAAGGTTGTGCAGAAGGGCACAAAATCCATACATAGAAGAAAAAGCATTGGTCTTTGCCTACAAGGTGATGCTATTGTCAGTGAATGTGAATAATCCTTTTTTGTTTTCTGTAAAGGTCTGATCTTTCTTCCCCCATCTGAGATAAAACAGTCTGTCTGTCCTATAAATGCACACTGAAGTGTAATTTCACATCAAATCTTTGTCCTGTGGTCCGGTAATGTGATGTTCACCTAAAGGATAAGAGAGCTTGACAAGCTTCAGCTCACCAAAATGGTAATGTTCATCACTGCCTGAATCTAATTTGAGCTTCCTTTCTAGTTCACTTTCTGGGGAAGCAGACCTGAGAGAGTGAATATGTAGAGGACAGGCTGTTGAGAGATGTTATTACAAAGAACTGGAGAAAGAGAGCTGCCCTCCGAGGGATGGGGCGTTTTCAGTCTTTCTCCTGTTTGCTATTAGAAAATCAGTTGAGCCCTGGGACTCTGTAAAAAGCACTAAAGTAATCTGAGTCTTGGGCTGTTTGGTTGAGATTTTTTTTGTTTGTTAGAGGGTCTTTTTTTGGATTGAAAGACCTTTCCCAGTGTATGTAACTTGTATTTTCTGTAGAGCTGTGGAGAACTGTAGCGGTGGTGTTAATCAGTTGTTTCTTCCCTTCTAACAGGTTCGTTAGTACGCCTGCTACACTTCTTGTACTTGCTTTTTCTAATGTATAGATCAAACACATTTTTTTAAAATTTTCACTCTGAAAATTTGTATGAATTGATCTTATTGACCTTCTTACAGTTTGACAAACTTTAATCAGGTCTCCTACACAAAATCTCATATACAAAGAAAAAAGGTCAATATCATGGGTATTTTTGTTTATATTACTCTGGGTCAAGGACACTCAAATGTTTCCAAGACCTTATTGATAATTTATGAGTCATTTGTTCAAAGGTCAGATCTGTCACAGATTGTGAATCTCTTTTCCTGGGGGCCTGCAAAGACAGTAATTATCCATTTTCTGTTTAGATCAAGATGTGGTAGCATGTTCTGACAATGGTAGTCCTAGAACGATGTGCTGCTCATTAAAGATGAAACTGGCTTGTAGAAGTCAGCAGGGTTCTGCTTATGATGACTTCCAAAGGTAATGGGCTGAATCTTCCATACATTGGCAAAGTTTATTAGCTTGAGTGGAGCTGCTTGTATTGGCTGGGGATTTGATGTTTACCCTATGCCTCATTTATTGTGTAACATTTATGTATTGTAAAAAAAAAAACCACCAGCAAACCACCAAAAAAAAAAAAAAAAAAAAGGGAAATAAAAGTAGAGTAAATACCCAGTAGGCAGCACATTTGAAAGCTGTTTCATTGGACATCTGTGCAGTGCAGGTGTAAAACCTACGGTGAGCATGTTTTTTCAGAATACTTTACATTCAATAAACTTATGTCACACACAGAGATGTTCACTCACTAATTCTCCTTCCAGAGGGGAAAGCAGAATTTGACTCATTGCCTATAATTCCTTAAAACGCATGAAGGCTTGTGAGCAAAGCCCTGTCTATAAATTAAACAGGAATACTAATTCATGTGGAGGCTGGCAGGCAGGCTGTGACTGAGGGATCTGTCTGATGTGCTCACAGCACATGAACCTTTGGTCTTTGCCAGTCAGATTAGGAGCAGCATTTAAAACAATCACATAGTAGGATTGCCACAAAGGTTTATAATAATGATTAGGAAGCACATAATTAAAGCCACTCCCAAACTGGAAAAGCATTCTCAGCAGACTTCAGAAACTCTAAAATGCTTGTTTATTCAATAATTATGGAGCATAATTATGGTAATGAAGTTAGCTCAGATTTACATATTAGCAATGCATTTTAATGATCTGATTATACAAAAGTGAGATACAATAGATTAAATTTTATATGGAAAATTTGTTGCCAGACTGGAATCATAAGACAACCCCCCTCCTATCCCCAAATAGATTTATAAGGGCTCAGGGAATTACCATGTAATAAATCCTATGGTTGTAATGAAATAACTAGAGCAGAAAAAACTTTAAACCATTGTATGGACAGAAATCCCCAGCTGCAGAACTACTGCTGAGTGACATTAAAGAATGTAGTTTTCTTTTTCTTCAAACTATTTTTTAAAAATATCACCAAATGGGCTACAGAGTCCTTGGAGACAATTTTGCAAAGAACAGTTGCTGCCTTTGTTTCTGAACACTGAAGTTAGCAAGTCTAGATAAAGGAAATGACCTTCCTGTTTTTTCACCCAGCTCTCATCTTTTCTTTCATCTTTCTCATCCTTTCTTCCTTTCATCCAGTTTTTGCTTCTCGTGCTTTCATTCAGTGGTGTTCTCTCAAAAAGCCCTGTTATGTTTTCTACCAATAACATTTGTATTTCTATGGTTGGAATTATTGTATTTCCTCCATGTATGGCTTTTTTGTTTTCTTGGGCTCTGTAAAGCTTTCAAATTTTATTTTAAATGAACAGTTTAGTTCCTTTAATTTTTGTTTTGGTAATGCAATATTGTCTTTGACTCATTAAATGGCCTCCTTTTGTTGCTGTATGAGGTTAGTGATTTATTTTGTGCAGCATTGCAGCAAATTGGATGATCCTTAAGTCAAGGAAATCAAAGCAAGTCTCCATGTGATGCACTAACTGGCAAAGGGGAATAACTGGAATATTCTGGTTTTATTTGAGGAGCTTCATTGTTGTTGGTTTTCTTTTTTTGGTGGTAAATAACTACAAGATTAGGTGGAACAGTGTGAATAATAGTGAAATTAAAATGTGAGAATTAAACAATCCTGAGGATGCTGGGACCGAGACAGTGATGCTCTTTGTCCACAAGGCAGAGTGATTTGTGCTGGTTTTGTCACTGAGATTCAGCCTAGGCACCAGTTTTACCTCTGCTGGAGATACCCCCTGCTCCAGCCCATCAGTCTGTACCAAAGCACAGGGTTTCCTGCAGAGAACAGGAACAGCTGAGAGGACAGGGGTGGGAAGGTCTGGCACAGTAAGGAACAACACCTTTGGGAAGAGTAACACTGGTTTGCTGTCAGGTCCCAGTAGCACCCTGGGACACCCAGGTCTGCCCAGAGATCATCCCAGCAGTTGTTACAAACTCCAGCTTGCATTCTCCAGCAGCAAATTCCAGTCTGAACCAGCTTGGCCTTTAAGTGCCCAACTCTGAAAACTTCAATCCTTAAGAACAATTCTGTATTTTACTCAAGGAAAATACCGTTTTTCTGAGTGTCAGGGCACCTTCAGTTAAAGTAGGCTGGCTGCTGGGGTGGAGTAGACGCCTTGGAAGAGGTGGAAGATGAGGAATTTTGCCCAGGTTTGGGTTAATCTTATTTTTAAGTATCCAGATTGCCAGTGCTCATTCTTTCAAGTAACAAATGGGTACAAATAAAGTGTTTTTTACTCTTACTTGATTCCACACAATTCTAAGTGCACAATCCAAACTGCTATTTTATGCGCATCTTTAAAATTTCATGAAAAAGCAGATCCCCCAGAGGCTGCATTTCAAGCTCATCCTTAGCCAAACCCTCTTTGCATTATTTTTCAGATACAGTCTTTGAGGTTGCATTGACAAGATCATTATTTGTTCTTTTAGACACCAGCCTTTGGAAACCTAGTCTGAAATCTGTAGTCAAGAAAATGTAGGCTGTAGTATTAAATATAAGATTTTTGTCATCTCTTTTGGCTTGTTTACATTTTCTTGCAGCGTGGGTCATTTCATCCTCGTGTATCAGCACACTAGGGATAGACTTTGCCAGATCTTGTGTTTTCTTTTTCCCAGAGAGGGAAATAGAAGCTTGCACTCTCTTTGTCTTTATTTATGTGCAGGTGTTTCAGAGCAAACCTAATCACGCTGCTCACTGGGATTGTTTGCCCTTGTTTTAGGGTTTGCTTGCTGTTTGCTGTGTGCCAAGGAAGGAGACTGAATTGTGCTGTTTACACTGTTCTCTGACAGTGCTAGACAAGGGCATCGCTCAGTGCAAGGCACAGTATTTGACTGGCATATTTTTGCAGGGGACTCTATTAAATAAAGAAGTACCTGCTTTAACTCTTAGCTGCAGCACTTGTGAGAACTAAACCGGCCCTGTCCCAAAGATTTAATATCTTTCATGGGTTATAATATTTTACTTCTGTGGCAATGGCCCCGTAAGTTTCTGCATGAACATTTCTTCCTTTCCTCAGTATTTAAAGTGTTTAAATATTGACTAACTATGGATTTAACATTGGATGTTGTCTTTGATAAAACTGGATGAGAAATAGAATTTGCATTTAAGTTTTTCTTCTTACTACTAAAATCACTAGGAGATGAGTCACAAAAGTGCAAAGATGGCAGTGTTTGTGAAGAGTGAGCTCTTTATCATCCTTCTCCACAGCTTCTCGTAGGAACATCTGTGGTGGTTGTCCTGGAAGCAGGTTCATTGTCACACATTCAATACAGCCTGTCCTTTTAACAAAAGAAGATATGCTTCTTTAACTGTCTAATTAAAGCTGAGACTTCAAAATGTTATATATTGTCTGTGGCTTCAACCATCTTCTAAAAGAAGAAGAATAACCCTTTATTTAGGGGAAAAAGGTCTCAGTGGATCTGTACCTCATGGATTTTGAAGTCAGCACATGAGCATTGTGAGTTGCCTTAGCCTGATGGATGTTCAGTGCTTCCACACAGGCACACGTCACCCAGGACGTTATTGCCTGAGGCTTGGAATAGAGAAGCTGCAAGTCCCTGCCAGCCACACTATGGACATACTGATACATGTCTGAAATATATTCTTACTGTCCAAATACTAGCTTTATAGGTTCATGTAAAAGTCAAGCAATAAAAATATCTCCACACCAGGCTGAGGATTATCATATCCTCTCCTTTTGAAGTCAAACAAAAATGATCCTGCTCATTTAAAAATTTCCCTGCTATGTTGCCCTAGCCAGGTTTTCTTATCCTATGACTCTAACTGTGCTCATTGTTCTGGTCCATCGTTGCCATACTGAGGAAGGAGAAAAGCTTTCTTTTTTATTTTTATTTTTTTTTTTTTTTTTTCCCCCTCCCCTGCCTGCATGTTATGCCTGGGAATACTCTGTTACATGTTTTTGCAGACCCAGTCTGCCTCAGAGATTTCCTTTCAAGCCATCTTTGTTGAGCTTTTCAGCTTTCAGATCCTTCCTTCTGAGAAGGATATGGTTAGGAGGATGATGTTTAGGATTCTGTCCATGAAAAGTAATTGAGCTTTGAGATCTTTCATCTGTCCATGAACTTCTGAGCTTGTGGGGGTTCAGTGTTAGCTCTGCTGCCTTTGAGTGAGGCTGGCTAACTGTAATTGGCAGTGAAACATTTTTGTAATCTTTTTGGTGCGAAAGATGCCAGACAAGCAATAAATTACACCATGTTCTGCTTTATGAAACATGGAAAAAACTTGGCAGAAATAAAACAACTCTATAAATCCACCTTCTCTATATCCAAAGCATGTGATTTCTTGCAAGGTGACTGGTGAAACCCCTGTGTCTCTTAGAGTTATTTTTAGGGGGAATAGTCTCACAACAGCTCAAATAGATGACAAATCTAACCATATACATATATGTATGCATATCTAATATGTACAACTATAATTTATTACTTCTCTGCACTTCCAGAAGGTGTAATCCTTTTCTCCTCCCTGAGGTTTTAGGTACTGCCCAAAGGGTGTGCCAGAGGAGAGGAAGATTTCTGGAGGTGAAAATGCACTAAAGGGGCTGTGAAGAGAGGAACAAATGTCCGGCCATTTCTCAGGCTGCAGTCTCTGTCCCCAGGGGAACTGTGTCCCTGTCTGTGGGTTCCCTCCTGGGCATTGGTCCCAGCTGAGCTGCTCTGATGGGGTTTCTCTTCTTGTAAATTCTCTTCTTGCAGTTTCTCTTCTTGTAAATCCAGACTGAACAGTTTTTCTTTCACTCTGCATAACCAACCCCAATTTACTCAAAATAATAGCCAATAGAGTCAGTGGTGAGGGTTCCCATGCAGCTGTGGGGCTGCAGTGACCGGGAATACTGGCACGTGCTCTGCTCTGCTGGGTCAGAGGCAAGGCCAGCCTCTCCCAGCATGGTCAGGCCTTACCTACTGGCCCCTTGTGCCAGGCTGACACTAGAAGGACACTTGATTTAGAAATTAAATTGCAGCTTTACATGAATTCATTGTACAAAAGAAATGGAACAATGCAGTCATGCCTAAGTTATCAAGAAGGAACTTGGGGGCTCTCTGGAAATGGGTATCAAGCACTCACTGCCTCAGGGCTGCTGTGCTGGTCCCAGTCTCGACAGACTGAGTGTGGAGTTGTTTTTCCAGCCAAAGGCAGGGAGACAGGAGGGCCTCATGGACACAAAATGTTGAAAATCAGGACCACCTATTTTGTTTGGTTTAAATGAATGAAAATAAATTCACCAGCTCCAATTTTTTTACCAGTGGGTTTCTGCTACTTCCATTTCATGTGTGTGATTTATCTGTGCCTGGGGACAGAGGCTGTTGCACTTTCTGCCCCTTCCAGGATTGCATCCAGTGACGGTCTTGGCGCCAACAATTGACCTGGCCAAGCCACCTAGTTTTGAATTGTTTGTTAATTTTTCTGCTTGTGGCCAGTTTTCCTTTCCTCAGGATAGGTGAGTTTTAGTGGCAGGTGGGAGAGCCTTGCAGTGAGTTAAGAGGCAGGACCTGACCAGGGGACACTGGTGCTTTTAGTCTAGTTCATATCACGCCATAACCCTGGCATTAGGTGTGTGCTCATAGCTCTGGTGACTTCAGCAGTGCTGAGGACTGGCTCCAGTAGGTTGGTCCTACCAGGAAGGAGGATGACTGGAAGCTTCCCTGGTGAAAATGAATGAAATTGATAATATTGGGCAGCGATGGGTCAGTAGCTCTTCCTACTCTGAAGCCTTCCACAGATGAGGTTTAACATTAACCCTGGCATTAGCAGATTATCACCCTGCACACTGGTATCTCTGCTTTCTGCAGAGCACTGCAGAGGTACAGAAGAGAAACAAAAGTTCTTGCAGTAGATCTGGGGAGTGAATCCAGACCCCAGCCTCCATTTCCACCGTAGCATTTAAGCTGGTTCCACATTCAAATCCTGTCTTTTTTTCTCACTTGCTGTAGGAAAGGTGCAGAGTGGTAAACAACTGCTGGGAATAAATGAGTTTGTCATGCTAAGTGTATTTCTAGAGGAGTGCTGTGCTGCTTCTTTTTTCTTGATAAAAAACAGCTGGCCCACAGTGGTTGTAGTATCTAATCCTATGAAAAAAGCAGGATTTAAGTCCCCCAGTCCTAGCAGAGCATCTCGTTCTGCCTCGTGTCCTGCTGTTGATGGAGAGCACCTACGGCTCTGCTGCACACAGTGCATGAGCTGCTCACTGAGATCTTTTCCAGCAGCAGCTTTTGCTCCATAAGCAGGAGGTTTCTCTTCCATCAGTGCCTCAGAACCTGCTTTACTTTTCCTCCTGTTGACTCAGGTATGGCATAGGCAGAATAGTGCCACAAGCACAGCCTGGAATGCCAGGGTAGGGCAAGCTGCTCTGAGTAGTAACAGAGTGATCCTTATGGTAGAAACTCAGAGGAAGAAGTTTTAATCCTGATTAGCTGTTTGTTTCGGGTTTTTTCCTTTCTGCAGAAGATAGCTGTGGAGAATGAGGCAGTGGCAGTAAGTGATTTCATGAAGGGCAAAATAATGAAAGCCACTGCCCAGTGAGAAAAGAATGTTTGTTTGCTAAGTGGTTTGTGGCTTTTGAATGCTAGAGTTTTTGAATACTGTTACAGTAAGAACGGGTAATTAGAGTAATAATAGTTGTATTACATCTGGAAGCAAACAGTCATTAAAAATAATTAGTCTTAAAATTCATATGCTGCTGCACAGAGAGATTTTAACACTGTACACCAGAAATAATTTTAACCAGCAGTATACTCTACATCTAAGCTAACGTACTAATGTTCAATTTGTTGGATTTCAGGGTTTCAGAGGTACTTATGACTGATGTTCTTTCAATATTTTACCCCCAGCCCCACAGCAAATTCTGTTCACCTTCTTTTGCAGACAAAGAATTGAGACCAGAGCCCAAGTTGAGAATAGGTGCTTAGTGAGTGGTTGGATGACCCACCAAAACTTATGATCCTGCAAGTCTGCTTAGATCCCACCTGACCCTGAAGATGGTTGAAAATTTATGGTTGACTCATGTCTTTAGCTTAATTTTGTTTTCCAGCATATAGAGTTCTGCTTTGGCTCAGCACAGAACTGAGATGGTGTATCCAGTTTAATTCTGCGTGAAATGTGTCACCAAGGTAGGTGTCCTTCTATTTGTGACTTCTAATGAGCTCTTGGAACATGACAAGTCCACAGTGAATGAAAACTTTCTGTGGCTAAATCCATGCTGGCCTGGTCTGTCGTTCTGAGTATTGCACAAGCAATGGAAAAAAGGGCAGGATCCTGAGTCAAGCACCAAGACTCAAGGTATATGGTTGCAGTACCTGATTTTATCTACAAATTCACTTGTGGCTGTGTGTGTAAGACACCTGCTTAGAGTCAAAAGGAAAGCCTTCAGAACTGTAATGAGCTTCCTGGGTCACTAACAAGGTGAGTTAAACAGCAGATCTATTTGTTTTCTACTTCTACATTGTGGTGCTTTGGCTTCTTGTGAATTCTGGCTCCAGAAGTTTTGCTAGAACCCCAAAGGTAGGAGTGTCTGTGGAGAAAGTGTTTCAAGAGGGAATTGATTTTTTTTTTTTAATGCCCTACCTTTAAAAAGGGTAGTGGTTTCTTACCTGTCATAGTCTCTTCCATAATATGTCACAAAGGAAGACTTTATTCGTGCAGTACCTGCAGGCCCTCAGCTGCACTGTGCTCCCAGGTGAAACTGAGAAATGGTCAGTATTGGGCACCACTGGTTGTCCCCCACTGGATCATCTCACTAAGAGGAGCCTCTTTTCCTTCTAACTCTGCTTCTGCTCTGTGGAGGAAGAGCATGATAAGGTCCTCTTCTAAGGAGGAGAGTGAAAAAATGGTGCCCCAGTGGCACCTGAGGTGTGTGTATCTTGCCCAGCAGCCTGGGGGCCCACACACCTGGGGTCCCACTGCTGCAGAGCCAGGTCCCTGCCTGATGCCCAACTGCTGCCACTGTTGAGAAACCTGCAATGCCTCTTCCCATCAGGTGAGACACTGCTGGGTGCACTTGTGGATACCCCTTACTGCACTTGTGTGTCCTTCTCTGTATCTCTTTGATGGACAATTTTTAGAGCATTTTCCATCTGCCTGAAGTAAAATTTTAGTTAGCCATTTAATCAGGAGCTGCACATACAATTTAAGAAATTGGAAAATGCATATTTCTGCCAGCAGAATAAAGTATTCTGCTAGATAAAATGTGATATTATGTGCTTTGACATGTTTTGCTTCCTCAAATACCTGACAATATGCAAAATTCTGGTATATCTCAACAGAAAAGTTGGTAATACAGATTGCAAAGGGAATGTGGAAAAGATAGCTCCAAGGCATTCAGTTCTTCTATCTCCCATCTTTCAGCTCTGTTCTGCCTTGGCTTTGGTATTTTCACTTCTGTTCTGATGTCTACCTATGAAAATGATTTGAACTGTTAACTTCTTGCTTATCTGCATGAAACTTTGGGGATCAAGGTTTGGCTCAAGTGGCTGTGCAGGAATACAAGAGAAAGTATTTTGTGTCCCTGAGAGCCTCTATTTGTCTCTGTCATTCCTGCATGGAGATGGCAAGAACAGTGTCACAGCAGAGCCACATGCCTGTGCTTCCCGGGAAAGGGTCTGGAGGAGGGGACATCCCACGGGTGTAATCTCAACTCTTTCCCAG
Organism: Corvus cornix cornix; assembly: GCF_000738735.6. NCBI lineage: Eukaryota > Metazoa > Chordata > Aves > Passeriformes > Corvidae > Corvus > Corvus cornix. The sequence continues at coordinate 11,714,075 of NC_047058.1, read as the reverse complement.
CCAGGCTTGCCCAGGACGGCTGATTGCTTCTTTCTGGGAGCCAGGTGGAACAGAGCAGTTTCCTCTGATTCTGTTCCCATGGCTTTTCCTGCAATTAGTTGGAAATGGGTGGTTTGACACTTCCAAATGAAAAAGCAATTGCAAGTAGGGCAGAACAAGACATTTAAAGTTTCTCAGTCTTTATGCTTTTCCTTGTCACAAATATTTGGGTGAGGTGAGGGGTATGCATGCCTAGTGAGATATAGGGAGAAAAAAATTTGAGACCTGAATGTGTTTCATTCCTTGGTTTGTTTAGACACACCTTTATTCCAAATTTAATTCTCTGTGGGATTTTTCCAAGCTGAAATTCTATCTATGCATGTGACTTTTACCCAGATACAAGCTCCATGCCATTTGGGGTGTTTGAATTTGGATAACAATAGTTCTATCATTCTGGAGGACCTCAGTGTGGAGGCTTGATGCCTTTGTTGCACAAAGAAATGTGCCCTGGGAGGAATAGAGAGCCACAGGTGCACATGTGGTCCTTCCGTTCGTTGTAGGCATTAGGATGCACAGTGAAATTTCCAACATCAATAGAAAAGCTCATTTTGGGGTGGAAAAAAAAGTTGTATTGATTGAGATAATTGGTAATGTGAACAGTAAGACGACTTGTGCTGACATGGACTTAAGTGCACGCCATGCTGTAACTCTCTGAATGTTTGGTCACTCTTCATCAGGGAGGTGTATTATGTCATTCCTTTTTTGCTGATGTTTAATTTAGCTGCATGACAACTTATATTGTGTTGCTTTATACTAACTCTGTTGCAATAAGGTCCATGATTGCATGAAATTGTTCCCTTACTTGGTTAAAAAGTTCTTTTCTGTTCTTCCTGCATGTGTTTGTAGACATTTTCTTCCTCCCCACTCCCTTGGGGTTAGTATTGTTTGCACCATTTGTATGCTACTGAAATACTTGGGTTTTTTTCCTCTGATCTGAAAATGCAGAAGAAACAGTGAAGGAGATTTGCTGCAAAAGCTGTGCAAATATTCAAATAAATCAGTCAGCTTCCTTGGCAAATATACTCTTGGTATTATGCATTCTTTTTTACTAAAAGATAACAGTTGAAATGTTAAAAAATACTCCTTTCTGTGACATTCTAAAAGACTTCAGAGAATGAGCCTAGTGGTGTTGAAATGCAGTAGAGCAGTTATTTGAGAACACAGCCTTAAGAAAGGGCACATCCTGGCACTGCAACAAGTCTGAGATAAGAACGAAGCCCCATGTCTTTAGCAAACAGAGTCTGTGCTTAGTTTGAAGAAATGCCACACACATCTCCTTTAAGAAACCGCTAATTACATACCATTAGAAAAGAAGGACGGGTCTGCTAATCAGCTGCCGCTCCACATTCTATAGCGTGTCTTGTTTGCAACTCTTGGCATTATTCTTTCAGCTATTTTCAGTGTGTTTCATTAACAAGATTGTCTACTCTTCCAGTTTGTTTACTTGAATAAAAAATAGTTTTGACTTCCATTTTCTTTCATGAAGCTCTTGGGAAAACAGTTTATTTTGCAGTGATTTAAATAGTCACAATTAAATTGGGACTTGCATCTCTCAGTATTTTTGCTGTCAATAGAGATTGGTGTGCCTCTTCTCCAGGGCAAAACTTGGCTCAAGTCTCATGAACAGAGCAGGGAAATGGTCTCAATGAATGGCTTATCTGTTGTTACCTCCACAGACTGAATTAAACCTGTAAAGCTGATTCCCCCCTGGAAATAAATAGTTTGGGTGAAAAAGACCTGAGAGAATTGGCACAGTACCCTTGGTTACAGACTATTTAACAGCAGGGGTGGTTTGTTTCTAATTTGCAAAAGATTTTGTTCCTTTCTTTTCCTTTTTTTCCTGCTTGCTTTAATGTTCTCCTCTTCTAAATACTTCAGTTCTTATAAATATTTAGTTGCTTAGTCTCAAGGGGCAGTGCAATGTGAAGAATAAACTGCTGGAGCAGAGGGACGAGACACCAGGCTGCTGTTTGGACCTGGGTGACAGCCACAAAGTAGTCATTATTTTTTTTGGCTTCAGCTTCCCAGTCACTAAATTGGAGAGAATTAATTTCTTCACATGGTATCTTTTACAGTTTTCATATAAAGTGGTAGTATATGGCAGCTCTGGTTCATCCTGGTTGGTTCATGGGTTTTAGAAGAGATTTACCAGAAAAATTCCAGTAATATTTTGTGACTCTTAAGCCCCTTATGCTCAAGGATGGAAGTGCTTGAGCTGCACAGGCCAGTTGTCACAACAGGACTATACACAGCAGTGACCTTTTGTTGCACTATTTGCTGGGCCATTCAGCTATACCTGTGCAAGTGCAGGTAACATTTCTCTTTCTCCACCAGTTACATGGCTCTGCCTTTGTGAATGACAGACATGGCTGGCAAAAGGGTGTCTTGCAAAGCATGAGAGCACTGCTTATCACAACAAAGTTGTTGCTGCTTTCTCCATTTTTTTTTTCATTTGTCACACAATCTTGTGTATATGATAACTGAGAATTAAGTTTCTGCTGTTTTTTGTTACTGGTTATTGAAAATCCATTATGGAGAATCCATGCTTTTGCCCGAAATCCTGCCTCTTACTGGCTGCCATAGAGAGGTGCTCTGTGATTGCTACAGCTTTTGATTTGGTTCAGGGATGGATCAGTATTTGTGAAATTGGAACAAGCAAGGGAGGTGCAGTGGTTAGCCAAAGCAGGTGTTTATTTAGCAGCAGCACCAATGTTACAAGGGCATGAATAAACATCACTAGGTGCTCTAACACATTTATGAAAGACATCACCTTAAGCATGTTGAGCTTTGCAAGCTAGATGTCATTTTACTCAAACATGGTTCAGATTAGGCATATCTGCTTGGAAATATGGAAAGGAAATGGAGAAATGGGACAGCGATTTTATAGTCAATGCACATACAACTGAGAATTGCATTGCCAGTTACCACCGCATTTTTTCAAACTTTCAGTCTGTAGTCCAATTCTTTCTGAGCAGATCGAGAGAATGAGTTTAATTCTTCAGCTTTCCTTTTCATTGCTGTGGGCCTATGGAAGGGATGCTTATATGCCCACCAGCCTTGTTAATCCAGTTGTCCCTCTCCCCTCACTCCTGCCTCACACTCCAGATTTGGACGCAGTTTGTTCAACTGCTGCTGCTGGACTCACCTCTCTGCCTGATGAGAGTTCTGTGTGACATTCTCTCTGCAACTTGCCTGACTGCCTCGAGGATTAGCTGACCTGAGCAGAAAGCAAAGGGCAGCTAATTCCCCTCTTTTCGGCTTGTTAGAGAGCACAATTACACTAAATATCCATGCTCGTTTGGAGGGGCAGGATGGCAGGAAATGCCATGCAGAGACTTTTGCAGGAGTATGAAGTGGCAGAAGGCCAAGCAAGCTTGCCACAATTATTCTCTTTAGGGAAGATGCCAGCCTGAATGCTCATGTACTATCTTCTGTTTGCTGATTCATGGCTGAAATAAGTATCAGCCTTTTTCTTTCTCCCCCTCCCTCTCCTGGCTGAAGGTAATAACGAGGAGGAGACTGGTACAATCAAGAAAATAAAATAACAGAATAGAACCCCACGTGGGTTAGTCCTGATGCTTGCAAGATAAACTGTTTGGCTCCAATTTCCAATGGTTGCTTCCCCTGCTTGGAATATATATAACTAGATAAAGATTATCTGTAATTTATTTTTGGAGACTGACTGCACGTCTGTGCATTAGGATGTAAAAGCACATGGTTGAGAAGAGGAGAGGACAGATTGCTTCACCAAAACTGTGGGCAGTGGGAGCCACTGACTGCAGTGGAAGAGCAGAGATGATCTAAGCTCTTGTTTCAGGGGGAAGAGATGGAGAACAAGAAGCTCTAGCCAAGTCTTTAAAGCAATTTTTCACCTTTACTTACACCCTAGAGAAATGGAATAAAGGATTAAGACCTAATTAATAAGCAAGGTAAAGTCTCTTGGCTCCCCATGATCTGCAGAGGGATGAGGGCCTGCCCTGTCCTGGAACCTCTGCTCCCTCCCTCCCTAATGGGCAGGATGAAGCAGTTTCTTTAATTTCCAGTCCCTGCACCACCCAAAGGTACTTCACACCTGCCCAGGTACCTTTGATTTTACTAGCACATACTGAAAAATTGTTAAAGCAAAGAAAAAGGGGCTCCACTGGACTTATGCTCTTAAGGATTCAAAAGAATGTTTAGTAAAATTATTGCTAGTACATTGCCAATCACTTCTGAGATAGCTGGAAAAGACAGCTGCAATGGTTTCAGTCAATGTAACAGATTAAGATGATAAATCCAACAAGGCCTGCCTAGAAAAACTAGCACTGAACTAACATATTCTTTTCTCTCCCTCAAGAATTGCTTCTATTGATGGATAATCTCTGCATAACAGGAAGCTTTTAAATCTCCAGACAGTGGATAATAGATGCAAATTTGTGACTGTCATATGCAGTGAACTAATAAGCTCGGCTGATCAGGGAACACGATAAGTGTTACACTTTATCAGGCAGTAAAAGCTGATTTAGTTTGTGCATGCTTAGCTGTCTATATGCCTCCTTATTGGAAAGGTTTTAGGTGGTACTAATAATTGGAATGAATGTGGCTTCATTTCCTTCAACATAGAAAAGGAAAAAGAAAGTGAATGCAAAGCATTCTTCTTCACCTCTGGAGTGAAACAGATCGAGCAAAGAAATTGTGGAGGATTTCAGGGTAACTGGATCCCTGGCTGCACCTGTAAATTGAGTGACAGAGCTATTTCCCCATGTTTCAGTTTGGTGGGGGTCTGGGAGGAAAAGGGCAGAGTGGTTGGGGTCACTGCAGAAGTTCCTGCACAGTTCAGCTGGGGTAGGTGAATGGGTCAAGTGAGTGCAATAGTATCATAAGTCAAGAGGAAAAATAATCCCATAAATGGTATTGTTATTATTTATAGATAAATACTTAGAGACAGAAATAAGTCATTTTATAGCAAACAACTCAGCCAATTTATGCAGCTTATCATTATGCCTGAAATGGAGTCCTTTCCATTTCCTGCCCTGTGTCATAAAGCATCACCTGAGTACAATCAAGGCTGTGCTGTCCTTGTCCATCCTGGCCTGACTGAGGCTGTTGCTTTTTGTATGTTTTTTATCCTGTCCTGTGGTGGAAGGCTCTTGGAGCACAAGGCAGTAAACAAGATCACGTTCACCCACTGAACAATGTATGTGGTCTCACAAGGTTTCAATGGTAAAAATAGACTTGAAGTTCTGAAGATCCAGTGGAGACATTGGGAAGGGATGCTCAGGTGCAGCAGGACCAGGGCATCTGGTGGTACACAGGATAGTCCTGGAGAACCTCCCAGCAGCAGCTGTAGTTATCAGAGGAGTAAAAAGCAGACCTGTAGATCATACAATAATTTGGGTTAGGAAATATCAGGTGAGGGTCTGAAGATCAGTCAAAACTCTCAACCAGTTCCCCATAAGAATTTAGAGCAAAGATCTTGTATTTTTTGCTCCTTTGTTGTATTTCCATTTTTTGCCTGATCTGTTATGCATCAGTATGAGTCTTAGGGCAGGTGGCGTGGGCTAAAATATAAGGGAATTATGAACACTTACAGAAGTTTCAGCCAGCAACCTGTGAATAAAGCTGGAGTGTGAGGCTTTCCTTTAGCTGAACCAGTACAAGAAACTGAGAATGATGGTTTGCTGTAATTCAGGAAGCAACCCTTGCATTTCAACTGTGGAGAATTTTTAATTTTGGTGTCCCTTTTTACGGACTTTATCTTGGAACTACCAAATCCAGCTCTAGATGTAGAATGAAAATGGCACCATACTTCAGAGAGAGGAGCTGGTGTAGTTGTGTGAGCCCTAAGCAGCCTGTTAGAGGGTGTGGGAAGAACCTGGATTCCAACACAGGTTAGTCCACTCTGCCTCCAGATAAATAGAGCTGAAAGCAATTTTATGCTTGGCGAATTTTGCCATCAGAGTTTGCTTACTGCACTGATAGGATCCTGGTTTGCTCTATAAAAATTCATAAGGCCTTTGCTTAAGGCCCATCCTGAGTAAAACTGGTGGTGCCTCAAAATCTGCTGTGTAATCATAGAACATTCTTAAGTGTTTACCTTTCTGATATCAGCTTTGTTTGATTTGGTGGGCTCCTTCTCTGAGACACCGAAGCCAATAATGCATTCTGCCCAGGGTATGTGTCTGCATCTGTGGGCATGACTAGGCATGACTTGAACATGAGAACATCCTTTTTCCTTCTGAAGCAAACTTGGGAAGTGATGCATCATGGATGAGGAGGCTGGCTCATTAGTGGCACGGATAGCAAATGTTCTCCACCTCCCCATGGCCCTACAGTGAATTGGGACAAAGTGTTCATCCAGTAATGCTTTTACTTCTGTTCAAAGCAGCGGAGTATTCAGGGAGGTACACCAAGGGTTTGGGATTATGCCCTGATCATCCCTTTTGTACCTTGCACATATTCCTGATTCTGTTGGATCTTCCAGAAGCTTTGACTGTGTGGCTGTGGCAGTGCAGGAGAGCTAATGCAGGCCAGCATCCAGTACAGAGAAATAAATTCACTGGGATGTTTCTCAGAAAACAACTATTTTTTAATTCAGTGATTGAAATGTGATGGGTTCACAGCTCTGGCTAGTTAATGTTTCCTGTATGTCCAGCAGGAAGGGAGCTATTACCATCCAACCACATCTTTTGTCTTTGTCTCCCATGGTGAGTCTTCATCACTTCTCATAATTCTTATGAAACACTGTCAGCAAGGACATCAGAAAGACACTTGGTTTGCTAGAGGGCTCTGTGTTTTTTTGGCTCTTATTACTTGTTTATTATGCACCACTCTAAAGCAGATCAATTGATAGTACAGATATCAGATGAAAAAGCTTGTACATTCTACCAGCAAATATGAGATTTGACCAGAATTCAGATTTGTATTTGGTTTTGCTTTAGAAATATGCTTCTACAGTTTGTAAACTCTGCTACATGTTTTATTTCAGTGGAAAGTATCTTTCTGATTATTTCCATTTTATCACCATAATGTTAGGATTGCTTTTTTAAAACAAATTAATTTTTTTAGTTTAGCTTTTTTTCATTAATGCTGAAGTCATCAGGAGAAAAGTATATATACTTATGAAAAAAAAGGAAGCAAACTTTTTTATGAACAGTTTGAGTACTGCAGCTTAAGGCCAGGATGGGTCTTTTCTGGTCTGTCACATCTAGTGTTTCACTCAGCAACTTCTCCTGAGCCCGTCATAGTTTTGAAGTGATCATATCACATATTCTAGGAAGACAAGTGGATATAAAAATGTGCTGAGATGCAGCAGCAACATTTTTAGAGTAAATGCTATTATATGTAAATGCAAGGTACTGATACATACTAGGACCCAAAACCACCGATGATATCTCATTTTTTATTTACCAATCACTATTATATGCCATTTGGAAATGTGTATTATTTGTTCTGTTAATCTCTAAAACATTGATACTGCACTTTACGGAATATTGAAATACGGTGTTATAATTAAAAGGTTTAAAAGACATATGACTGAATGACAGCTGAAATTTCAGGGGGAAAAAAAAATCACACAATCAGACATGTGAAACAAAGCCAAGTAGCTGAATGGTGAAAAAAATGTTACTTTTTGCCTGGGTCTGATATCATGTTCATGCATAGTAGGGGATTTGATGGATGGCATCCACGTGAAAGTTCTCCAAGCCCACGGCTTAACAGTCCTGCTCTAATTTTGCCTTTATTTTTGCCTGTGATAGGATGCAGATTTTCTGTACACCTGTGAGCTGCCATTACCCAGTCAGTGGGTTTTGGTACTGCCTGTGACATGGAGTCATTTGTCTGGGATAGTTCAAGCCTTGTAGCATGTAGCCTTGTCAAACCACACAGGTCCTCAATTTCTCAAAACCCCTTGGATTGTTTAAAATACAGGTTTCTTTACAACTTTGTATTTACCTCAAAATTAACAGGTAGGTTTTCTTCTGTGTTTTGTTCACAGAATTTTTCCCTTGTTGCTAGGCATCACCTCGGTTTTGGGTGGCAAGTTGTGAGAATGTGTCTTTTTCTTAGGTCTCTGGGTTGCCATGCTGGGAAGGATAATGGTGCTTTTCTGCATCATCACCTGTGAGTCAGTGGTAATGGGTGTGTAAGTCTAATCTAGAGTTCTAGGTGGGCTTGGACTGATAGAACTCGGCTGTGGTGGGCAAGACAAATGTTTCTGCAGCCAGAACAGCAAGAAATGGTGTGTGGTGAGCCTGACATTTCCTGGCATTATTTTCCTTTAGGTGTATTCTGGAGTTTCCCCTTGGCTTTGTATTATCCATGTTCATAGAGTAACTATACATGACTGTGCACCCTGCTGAGACTGTGTGCTTCCCAGGGCATTTATTTGTTCATGAAGTTTTGGGCACAACATAGAATACTCTAAAGAGGAAGCAGAATGAGAAGTTATCTTCAGAGTAAGAAGTAAACCACAGGTAGTTATGAATATGTGAGGTTAATTATTAAAAAGGACTGGTCACAGACATTTTATAAAGCAAAGCCTGAAAACAGACAGGAGAGACAATGATAGAAAGGAATAATAAAATGAAGTGTTTTAAAAGAAGCAAGGTGGCTTAGGATATACAGCTTTTTATTTTAGATGGCTGAGGTGCAAGTAGCTCAGGTATGAAAAGTGACTAAGAATTGTGTTGCAGCTTAAGTGAATCATGCTGGGGATTTTCTTTTTGGCAGTGTCTTGTTGAATTTCTTTACGTGGGAGAGTTTTGGGGTAATTAAAAGAATGAAAAAGAAGAGTGGATAAGTAATTGGGAGTGAACACAGTCCTGACTTCACCTACATGTACTAAGAGAGACTTTGCAAAGGTTAGCTGGAGGAGCTTTTAATGCTGCCTAATATTTTTGCTTTCTGTGAGATAAAATGAAAGGAAGTCTTGGGGTTATTCCATGGCAATTCTCCGTTCAAGCTAGAACTTAAGCTACCAAGTACTTAAAACCTATTGTATTGTTACAAGTCTCTGGTAATAACATGTAGGGGAGACCCTGGCAGTCCCTCACTCCTGCAAAAGTGCATAGGCTAGGTGCTAATCTAGCTGTTGCTAATAGTGTGTCGTCTTTTTTCTGAGAGATCCTTCAGTTCAGGAGTGTGCTAGGGAATGAAGGACTGTAGTCACTCTCCCTGTGGAGTCTCTGAAATCCATGAACTGCAGAAAATGTCACAATATTGGAGATCTCCGGTGCAAGTGTGAAAACGTTGCCTCACCGAATAAAGTGGGTCCCACAGCTCACCCAGGGCTTGCAGACTGCAGTGAGTGCCAACTGATGGCTTTCATGTGTGTGTTTCTCATTTGAACCTGCTTTTCTAAAGTGTCCCTTGTTTCAGCTGAAAAATTTCTTTAGTCTCTAAATTGTCCTTGACTCAATAGTGACATTTTCAAATCAGATAAAATTCAAATCTAAAGGAGGACATTTACAGTTTTCCAAATATTTAACCTCCTTTTTCAGAGTTCATGTTCTCGGTTTAGGCCATTTGTCGCTGATCATTTATTTTATCCTTATTTCTGTATCATAAAGTTCAAGGCATGTGTGGGGAAAAAGGGAGTCCCAGAATGGCACTGAATGGTGTGTTTATTACAGACCATCAGTGCAGTTGTTTAAGTCATTGTGTTTTAGGGAGCAATGATTAGGCACTTTTATCACCTTCTTTCCTTATACATAAATGTACCCTGCAGGGATAGCGTCTGTCAGAGGCTATTGGATTGCCCGTAAAGATTCCCTCTGCCTGCCTTCCCCGAGGAGCTGCACTGGCTGCCCTTGGCTCTCTCGGCGGAGCAGGGCTCTGCCTGTGTGGTTGTGCTGCTGCTGCTGCTCAGTGGAGGGTGCTTGAGCCAGAAGCCAACTCCCATCAGAGGAAAAAGCTGGTTGCTAGCACTGGCTCCATGATTTGGGAATGTGTGCTCCCTCCTCTGGGCCCAAGATCTGATAAAAGTCAGCATCTGAAGGGGGAAAAGAAAACAGAGGGATAGCCTCAGTCACAAAGGTCCCTGATGATGGCAGTGCAGAGCAGAGGGAAACCTAGATTTCTGGAAGAGAACACTGAGGGATTATTAGCCAGCCTCTTTGTCTCCATGTAAGCTGAAAAGGAAAGTCTGCTGCTGCTCAGCAGCTTTCCTCTGAGGATCTGAAAGCATTTAACAAGAGTGGGCACTGCAAATATTGTCCCACTCTTCTCCTTGGGGAAAATGCAAACCCTGCAAGCGTTATGATTGCTTGCTCAAGGTCAGTATGGAATAAAAATCTGAAATCCCAATTCCTTTATCATTGTTCCGTGTCTGGGAATTTGCTACATGCACTAAGAGCTCACTTTTGCGAGTCCGTCATGGTAATGGAATAGATGCTCAATGGGAAGAAAATAATTAGCATTTGCAGACAATCATGTCACTCTGATTTATATATGAGAATCTGACTGCAAAACTGTGTAAAAAGAAAGCCCTAACCTTTTGTCAAATGACACAGTGTGATTTATAATTAGATAATAGCTGTTGTCTCCTAGGGGTACTGACAACCTGAAATGATTTTCACCAGATTATTGTGGGATCAATACCAGCTGAATAATTAAAATTCAATACTGCTATGTCTCTATCAATAACAGTGTAGGAATGATGTATGACATATTTAATTGAATTTGTCAGACACCACACTACATGCATAGATCAGGGGGATATTTTTAGAGTTCTGTATTTCATTTCCTCGTTACACTTGCCTTGTACCTTTTAACATTCATGGTTACTTCCAAGCAATAAGGCTGCTTGCTCAGAGAGCACTGTAAATAGTGACCCTGAGTTTATGCTGAACTTTCACTCTAAATGGTAAGAGTCTTAATGGATACTTCCAGTAATTAATTAGTGGTAAATTTTATATTGCAAACCAGTGACGAAGTGAAGGGGAAAAAAAAGCTTTTTGTTTCTTTTTCTTGGTGGCTGGGTTGTTAACTGCTTTATTACTAGTGCTGGGCAGTTTGTATTTCATTCATCAACACCAGAAATGTGAGGTGTGAAGTGATAAAGGCTGGTGGAATGTTCTATGGATTCATTGGGCATGCAGGGTTCATGCTTTCAGAGTAGTGGGTTGCATTTTATGTTTGTGAACTGTACAAAGTGTGAATGGAAGTGTTTTGGTCTTGAGCATCCAATATAAATGCTGCATTCCTCACAAGTATTTGAACATTAGCATCTGGTTATCCCTCTCTGGAGGCCTGTCTGTTATCAGGATGAAATGGCAAGGCATCTTTTCATGTCACACTGCCAAAATACCCTAGAGAATGAGAGAAGTAACATTTCCATCATGTCCTAGGATCAAGGCGTGTCTCTTGTTGCTTACTTTGGACTGATAAACTGTGCTGTGCCCAGAATCCTAACACTGGGTTTAAGTAATTAGCAGCATTGCTGGTACAGAGCAGCTACGATAAAAGCTGCCTCCCTCTTCTTAAGGCTCACACACTGCTCAATTTGTGACACTGTGGTTAAAATTTATTTAAAGATTGATGGTTATCTTTCACCACAGAAAAGATGGAAAAAAAATAAAGCTTAGGTGCACTTGAATATTATTATTTTTCCCACTGATTGTCAGTTGCAGTTTTAGATTTTGCCATTGATCTTGTTAATATTCACGCTGTTAATTAACCTATTTCTGTTCACCTGCTCTGCCTGGTTTCATACATGTGAGTGAGATTTGTTTCTTGTTGCACTCCCCCAGCCATGTGTGCTTCCACTCTCTGATCTAGTCTGGCACAGTGCTACTCAAGCCAAGATTTGAGTCCGCTCTGCATAATTAAACATACATTTTCCTATTTCTTTTAAAGTGAGTGTATTCACACTTATTTTCTACATTGATGTCCTTTTAGTTACAGTAGTCTCAATCTTTCTCTTGCCAATTCAAGGACTGAATATTTAATTTATAAATTAAAGTTGACGTTTTCATGAAATACTAAATGTTGAGACACTAGGGAAAGTCTCTGCTGCAGCTTTCAGGTACTGAAGTCTCTTAAAGATGGCAGGCAATGGCAAATGATTCTATGAAACAGTTTTGTTGGTCCACAAGGAGATGGGTTGAAGATGCAAGATTCAGGACTGAATGCTGCTTTTTTCACAGCTATTGTAGACACGGTGTTATTCCTCTGAACTTCTAATGGTAAAAAAACCCCCACCCAAACACCAGAAAGATAGCTGAAGAAAGTTGCAATGCATAGTTATAGTCATTTACAGACTCCCTGAAGTTCTGTACAGGACAGTGATACAATGCTGTGGGCTTAAGACCCAGTTTCAGCTTTTGTGCTTCTGCCATGCCTGTCTTTTGCTGTTTCTCCTTCAGTGCCTCTTGCTATGATTCCTGGGTTGAGTCTTGTCCCCTGGAAATGAATGGGAGTTTGATTATTTGATGTGGTGGCCAACTGGCCTGTGGCACAAGGGGCAGAAAGAGCTCTTGGTAAGACAGTCTCTGGTGCCAGAGACTTACCGGTCATGGTGAGAGAAAGAGGCCCCTCCCAGGACCCTTGTTCTGTTCTGTTAACCCACCCCAGTTTGGCTCCCCTGGTTGGCTGTCAGCCTCTACCCCTTGTCACTCCCCCAGAGTTCCCCATTGGTCCCTGTTCCCGCCTTTTCCCTGCCCCCAGATAAAACCTCTGAGTTCAGCCCTGCTCTTGCCTTTCCCTCAGGAACTTTTCAGTGTGGAAGCAATAAGCTGCTCCTGTGGAACACCATGCAAAGAACCTTCCCCTCTCTTTGCCACTGACTTTATACTGAAGCTAGCCGTGCGTTTGCGCATGCACGTGTGTGACCCCACAGAGCTGGACAGAGAGAGTAATAATTTGAGTTCAGTGAGATCAAGATTTTGTTATTCTATGGTCATTTTTCAGGATACTTTGTGAAGTAGTGCAGCTGAGAGTTTGTGGTTTTTTGTTTGTGGGTTTGTTTTTTTTTTTTTTAATACAGATACACTCAGAATTCACTTTATCCAGGGCTTTCTTATGAGAAGTATACTGAAGCAAGGACTTTTGAGCCATGTTTCTCATTTTTTTGCTTGTCGTGAGTTTTTCTTAGCTGCACTGATGAAACAGCAATGCTGAAGAACTAGCAATGTAACAGCTTAGTCAGAACCTTTGGGAGATGGTTTGTGTTTTCAGAAGTGGCAGATTTTTGTTGGGGATCCCTCTCAAAGGTAGCCTTATTTGTTGTAGATCAAACCATGTCCTATTCCTGCCCCTCAGAACTGGCTGCCACTGACTGTGTCAGAGCTGGAGTGCTCAGAAACACATCTGGCACACTGGGAAAAACACACTCTCGTTTTCTTCTGAAAGTAGTCAGCATTTATTTCCCCCTGAGCAGTAGGCTTTCATCCTTACAAATATATGGCTTTTATCTTTCTTGATCTGATTTTCTTGCAAATACTCCACACCAATTGGGTAATCTTGTCTGGCTATACAAGCTCCGTGGTTACACTGAACTTCTTTCCTTCTGTGCTTGTTTGAACAAATTTGAAGGAAAATATCCTCTGATAGAAGGCAGGTTACAACCATCCCTCCCCCACCAGCTTCGGGAAAAAAGAAATTTTCCTCAGAGGAAAGTGAAAGAGATAAATAGTTTTTATTTAACAAACAGGAAAAGGATAATAATGCTAAATAATAAAACCTCTCGCTGCAGAGAGAAACCTGGGAAGATTTCAGAGTCCTTCTGTAGGTGTGGTCTCTCTCCTCCTCCTCAGAGATGGGTTGGTGTGGACCTACCTCCAGGGCCTCAGTAGAGAATTCTCTCGGTGTGTTCTGATGTTGAAACAGTCCAGAAGACAAGAAGGGAAAAAAACCAAAGTCCCAGGAAAACAAAGTTCAACTCTCCATCTCCCACCAGAGAAAAGGAGCCGAAAGCTGGCTGAAAAGCAAGAGGGGTGCTTCCTCTGCTCTTCTCCCCACAGCAGCAGAACACAGAGGAGCGTGCATCTGTGTCCTTGAACAACTGCTTTGAAAAGTTCACTCAGTTTTCCCTCTCCCCCCTCTCGGGCTCAGTTTAAAGGCACAGAAAGGCACAAGATTAATTTCTGGGCATAGAGCAGCGATAGGGGATACAACATCATAAGGTCACCCAAGACACTTTCATATAAACACTAAGGATCTTCTTGATCACCATGTCCATGTCTAACCCCCTGCTATTACAGGGGTGTATGATTTATTTTCTTCTTTAAGATGATCAAGCCTCAATTTAAAAAGGAAACAATACGAAAAAAAATTTGTATCCTTACTGCTCCCATGTTTCTCTGGTGATGCAGAATCTTTTAGTAACTTGTAACAAGAATGCTTTTGCTTCTCAGTTCAGGTCTTTAGTATTTATGATCTTGCTTCTGTTCTGATGTGTGTCCCAATGATATACTGATGGTGGCTTTTTATGTCCTTAAACAGGTAAACAAGTCAAATTCTTTATTTTTTTGTTTTATAGTCAACTTTTGCTGTTAAATCCCCCTCTTTCCTTGTTAAACATAACTCTCCAAACTGTAGGCAAGTGTCTTTAAATCCTCTCACTCAGAGCTGGAAATAGCATTTCTGATACGTGAAAGATTTTTGTGGTATTGGTGGTTTATGGCCAGATCTTTTGTTTTCTAATGTGTTTTGAGTTGATGAGCATACCACTTCACCTGATCACTCAAAAGAGGGCATTACTTGTTTTAATGAAGCAATCAAGAAGTGATTGACAGGCAAAATTAGATAAGAAAAAGGAAGGAGTAATTTTAAATAGCTGTAAGGACATTTTTGAGAAGCAAATAGATGCTTCTGTAACCTGGGTGAAGGAATGAGTTTTAGAACACAGCAGTAAATACAGATAAAGAGAGATACAAAATGTTAATGTACCTGATATTATGGTATAAGAGTTGTTTGTTAGAGGAGAAACACCTCAAGTGACACGTAGTGGACAGAAAAATAACCCCAATCCGAAAACCAGCATTCAAATTTATGTACAGAAGTTTAAATATCTCTTTCATTATAAGGAATATAGATAAACTGTGCTAATGAAATTGCATTTAAACACTTTGAACCTCTTCTTTTCAAGTAAAACAAAGTTTTGTCATCAGCTGTTCATTTTTGTTTTCTACTGTTACTCACATGAGATACAGTCTCACCAAGACCTGACCAATGCCATGGTGTGCTATGTACTACCCACACATGGCAAATCCTTTCCTGTTGTTAAAATAAAATCCAGCAAAGAAGCCTAAGGAATAGAACAGGACTGATTTCTGCCATGTGTCCTAGTTTGAAAACAAACCAGTGGGAGGCACCAAGTTAGATAACAATTTAATAGGGAAATTGAAAAAAAAAAAGGCAGAAAACACTGGTTCAAACTGTCAGAGTCAGGATACAACCTGACACCCGGGTAGTCAGGGTGGTGGTAGCAGTCCGATAAGATGGTGGCTGCAGTCCTCCTGAAGCGGTGGCTGTGGTTCTGTTGAAGCAGTGATCCTGTAGAAAGGGTCTGCTCTTCCTCAGAAGGTCCAGTGGTGGCTGTGTAGCTCCTGTCCTCTGGGAATCCAGTGGAAAGGGTGTCTCTGGTGTTCGGAATCTCAGATTATATCCAGGATGGAATGCTTGGTTCCTCCTTCTGGGTGGAGCATCTCACAATGGGATGATGAGTCATGAGGCCAGGCATTGATGGGCTCATTAACAGAAGATAGTCCGGAGGGAGGAGGCAAGGAAACACTGTCCCACCTGGTTTCAACAGCTCATGAGGATGGTGATAGAATACACTGCAACCCAGGACACCATGCTTCAGATTTTAGTTTGGTCACTTAGCTCAGTGAACTAGTAAATAATGTGCTATTCACACTGGTATGATAGGAACAAGAACACAAAAATCACCTGGTCATCCCTTTTAGTGAAGGTTAACCAACATTAAAACATATCCAAGTGTCCACTTCAGAGGTTTTTATCACATAAATAACTCTTAAGCTTAATACTTCAGGGTAATTGCTGGGGAACATTCACTGTATTCTTGGCATTGTGTGAAATATATGTGAAAATATTGCCATGATGTATGTGAACAAAGCTGCTGTCATGCAATCTCTCAAATACCAAAGGTGGTCTCTTAAATGTTATATAAAAAGTCAAAAACAAGCAGAACAAGTGGGAACCAATGCATTATGTGAGGTGGTGACCTCAGCTCAGAACCTGAGGTCAAGCACCAGCCCTGAAGACATTCAGGTATGGACTTTTCACAATTGTTTTTGTTTATGCGTGTGCTTGAAACGTAAAATGTGGCATTTACTTTTGGATACATACGTATAGTTGTAGGTAAAGTTGATAATCAGATTTAAGTAGAAAAAGATGGATTAAAAGAATGGGAATATGCTTGATTTGTATTTCCAAGTCCTAAAAGCACAGATTTTGATGGGCCATATGGTCTCTTGTCTCTGATACTGCACTTCATGCTCCTACCATGCTAATATCCGTAATCTTTATTTTAATTGTTTTTAAATGTTCTTGTTTATAGAAGACAGAAAATATCCAGTACACACAGGACTGGAAGAGGCCTGTGTGCCATGCAGAGCACTTTTTGTGCAGATGGGAGCTTTATGGCAGGCAGCCTGGCTTGCCCATAGGGTAGCTCATGTGCCAAAACTCTCTTGTGTAGACAGGGTGCTGGAGTCTGTTTCTTTTTACCGTATATACAGTCAATGCTTTTCATTTTGAAGTTCAATGCATCTTAATTTTCTTCCTTCTTATATCCAATCCTGTGCTGTATGTTTCAATATAAAGTAGATTTTCAATTCTGTGACCAATTTTCTCTTTATAGCATTATTGCTGGAGACTGACATTTAAATGCAGTCTTGTTCCATAAAGGGTACAATACAGGAGGGGAATGATTTAAAAATTTTGCCACGAGTCCTTGAGGATGAAAGGTTGAATACTGTTTGCTGAAGTCAATAGGGTTGTTGTACACAGGCTTTGTGTGTGTGAGCACAGGAGGCTGAAACAAATCAATTTCCATTGACTTGTGTAGCAAAGGAGCTATTATTTAGAACTGAATAGCCATTGCTCCTGTAATATAATGTGAAAACTTATTGTAGTTTTACTAAGAAGTAGGTTATGATGAAATTATTTGTTTAAAAGCGAAGGGAAGATGTCTTCTGAATATAAATTTTGGATGTATTGATTGAATTTTTTTGATGAATAAATAGTGTTTATTTTTAAAATCTGTTATCAAAAGTAATATCAATCTCACATTGACAATGGAGTTTATTGGTATAGAGAATTTTCTGACAGTTATTCAGATAGAAGCAGCAATTACAGTCTCAGTGAAAGCAACATTGTCTAAAGAAACGGAATAGTAATGCTTGAAGCACCAGTCCTTTATAAGAGTCTCTCTTTACATTAGCTTTCCTGCTTGGTATTTTGCCAGTACAGGGTTGAAATTCCCTATACTAGTAACATTTAAGGTCTGAATTGCTGAAGAAGTTTTTATGCATCCCTTTGTGCACAGTTTATGTTAACAGAGTGAGATGTTTGAGGTCTGAAAGGGATTTATGCAGTAAAACTGGCTGATCACATCTTTTTAGTATTCTCTGTGCTTCTTTGTGCATCTTTTCCCAACCCATGCCACAGTCAGGGGGATAAGCTGTAGCTCACTGGAATCCACTTAAGGGAACTCCTGTGGAAAGTGTAACTGTCAGCAAAACCAGTTTCTGCACAGCAAATCATTCCAATGGGGAAAAATTAAAGAATTTTAGCAAAAATTCCATGAAGTCCATAGAAATTAACACCTACAATAGGAGAACTTGATTAAAAGGACAAAAACCACTCTAAGAGGCACATTGTAAATATAATGTAAATTAATGTGAAAGGGCAATGAACCTACTGCCTGCTATATTTACTGCTCATTATTCACCCTCTGGAGGGAAAAACCCACAAACAAACCCAAACAAAAAAGTACCCCCCTCCCCACCCCCAACATATTAGCTTTGCAGTGAATTTATAAATTTAAATGAATTCTGCTGTTTAGATGGCAGCTAGCATGCATAGCTTCAGCAGAACAAGAATTCCCCATGGTATTTGTAGAAAAATGCTATTCCATTTACTCCCAGAGTGAATGTGCAGTAGAGGGAATTGCCTCTGACACGTGTCTGCCTGTGGCTGGAGCACTGCATGTGCCACCACGTCTGTGACTTTGTGCTGTAAACTGCTATCAGTAGGAATCACACTTGTGACATACAGCTCTGCTGCTGCCCAGTAATGGCATCCACAAATTCTCATTTGGGTCTAAGCCTCTATTAATCTGAGATTTCTTTGTTTAGTGGAAAAAGTGAAAAAATGAAAAACCAACCCTAGACCCAACAAGTGAATGATTGTAAACTGAAACCAGAGGTAGCTATGAATATAAATTCAGCTATTGAGGTTTTTCGAAGAGTAAAGCATTTTAAACCTAGGAAAAGCTTTCTTGTGTTTTCATTTTATGAAATAAAATTGTTCTTTAGTGATCAAACACCATCACACCTTTAATTGCAAGTAAGTGATGACCTGAATATTAGAAATATGGCAAAGGAAATGCAAATCTAGGACCTGCTCCTTGCTTGAATGAGAGAAACTGAATTCAAACTGGAAACAAAACTCTGTAGTTTCAGTGCTGTAGGTGAAAGAAACTTGTTCAAATTATTTCAAATAAGAATCCAGTCCTTAGAAACCAATATGTGTTTTAATTCCTGTTGTTTCCTGCTGAAGCAACAGAGGAGAGGAATAAGATATGAACTGTCATTAATGACCGGTATTTTGAAGACTGCTCTGGGTATGTTTTGGTAAGCTCTGCATTAACCTGTAGCTCATGGTCAGGTTGTTCCCTCCTTGCTCTCTCATAGCTTGGAGTTACAGCTTGAATGCCCTAGTTCTGGAAATGCCCTACAGCAAAACAAAATTCAAAGGTTTACATTCTTTTCTGAATTATCAGCATGAATCCACTAGCATATGAGAAGTGCATGAGTTTGAAGAGTACGTGGTGTATGCTTTCTTTAATGTGTTTGGGTAAATCCTCTGTGGTTACAAGGAGCCAGAGCAACTCTTCGATTGGCAACTTCCCCAGCTTTGCACCATCACAGAGAAGAGCTGATCAAGCTGGCTTACTTGTACTTGATTAACATATTCTTTTGACATTCTGTGTATGCAGCATGTGTTTTAAATTTTAATAATACATAGACCTTATGTTGCTTGTTTGTCAGCATTCTCCTTAAGAATTCTCTGCACAGAAGAAAAATTTAGTGAAACGTATTGCAAATCAAACAATGCCATTTGTAAGCCTCTGCTTTTAGAAGTTAATTATTATTTATACACTGGAGCCTCTGTAATGGCCTCAAAAGTTATAGCAGGAAAGCAGGTGAATTTCATGCTGGGAAGAGGCCATGGAAACATGCAGTCAAAGCAGTGTTGGTGGAAATGAGCTGCAGGTGTTCTTGTCTCTCAGGCTGCCATTAGTACAGTGGATCTATGCTTGAAAGCCCTATGCTGGGCCTGATTTTGTTCTAATTTAAAGTAGTTTTGCCCTTGATTTTTTGTCATTCATTTTGGCAATGAACCTAAATTACTCTAATGATCAGTTGTCTTCCCTGTGTATTTCCTTGCTTTTCCAGGAGTCATTGTCTGATACCTTGAACTGAGTTGTGGAAAGTGTCTTGGAGGGGAAAGGGAAAAAACAGTGAGTTGTCTCCTGTTTAATTCAGCTTCATGAACACAGCTTCTGTGGGATCAGAGCGTGCACAGGGGAGGGGACAGAATGGGGGTAGAATTAACTCTTCTTGCAGGTGGCTATTAAATTTTTCTAAGTTTAGGCTAGAAGTCCCCTTTTCAAGAATTAAAGTTTGGATTCATAGTACATCCTTAGAGGCCAGTTAAAATTAGTCTTCAAACTATTTTGTCACTTTATGCACACAAATCTGACTGCAATTGAACATTTAAATGCCTAATACATATATACCCTTTGACAGACCACAATATGAAGGAGCATAAAAACTGCTGAAATTGTACTGCAGTTCTAGAAGCCAGATCTGAAAATGTTTAGAGATGAGATACGGATGTGAAAGGCACTTTCACCTTGCTCACTGAGTCACAGGTTTGAAAGGACTGCCTCATGGCAGACAGTTTGCAGCTCTGGGCTCAGGGTTGGCTCAAACCCTGCTGAGCTCCAGTGTCTGAGGAGGGAGGATATGATCTCCCCCACTAAGGAAAGGCATTGTTTCCAGCCATACCTCTCCTAGCTCTCTGTTTCCGTAATGCAGAAATGCAGGATGCAGCCTACCAGCACAGTGCCTGCCATGGGCTCTGTTTCCTCATCAGTGCCTGGACTCTTGACAACAGGGATGAGAACAGAGAGAGTGTCCCGAGCTCTGTAGGGTGTGGGGAGCTGAGCTCTCCTTATTTCTGTGCATGAACCCAGTATAACAGAGAAGGGTGAGATGATGCCATGCCCTACTCACCATGCACATCAAAATCTGAACACCAAAAACTGAACACTCCTGCTTTTACTTCTGCCAAAGATGAATATGACAGCATGACCAGTTACAGAGAATTGAAAAGGATTTTATATTCTCGTTCTTTGTGACTTTTCCCATGTATTAGCTTATTCTGTGGACAAAGACAGGTTTTCCTTTCTTATGTGTCAAGTGTCATCCTAACTATGAGAGAAGGAGATAAAACAGGGGTTTAAGTGCTTAAAGGATGGCAATAAGTTCCCGCAGTGCAATTGGAATTAGGTGGCCTCTGTGGGAGCTGATAAACGACCCTCCATGTGTACAGTCAATGGAGATGCATGGACACAGCTCTAACTCTAGCCCTAAATTCATATGCATATGTCCAGATTGAGGCAAATTGTAACATGAAGATAGTTTTCACTGTCTGGTAGGGTTGCCAAGTTACCTACCACGTAGATTCTGTGGAATTGCTATCTCGGTGGTAGTAAGGAGACAAGAATACAAAGCACAGAACAGCAAAGCCAAGCAGAGCATAGAGCCATGGCCCAGAGGAAGCATAAAAGCTTTTTTTTCCTGGATCATATAATCAGATCTGTGTTAGTTGATCATTGACGCTGGAGCCCAGTGACTTTCTATGGTTATTTAATACAAAACCCAGGATACCACAGAGTGTGCTGAACCCATTAAAAGCAGTGTTTGGAAAAATGAATGTGGCACTGTACAGCCTTTGAAATTGTTTTGCATAAGTTATCTCTCACTAATCAAATGGAACCTGTAAGGGAATGAAAAGAACCAAGCAGGATGTGAGAGGTACTTAGCTTAAGAAGAAAATGGCCGTCTGTATTATTGTTTTCTATGACAATAAAAATCAGAGTAACCTTAAAAGGTATTTTTCTGTACCTTACATTGAAGCAGGAAATCTTTAGTTTATCATACTAAGCCTTTCTACACCCTTCCCTCCCCCCAAGTTACCATCAGGAGCAGCTGCCTCCTTTATCTTTTATCTACTGGCCATTACCTTTTGGTGTGTTTGTGGATTTTTGTTTTATAGGGATGATGCTTTGCCTTATGCCCAGTGAGAGCTATGAGGCTGCGTTGTGGCTCTGGACCAGAAGACATATACGGGGATACATGAAAAGGTGTCAGGAGCTTTTGTGACAGTTTCTCTGGGTGCAGACGCAGGTTCAATCAATATGCCTGGCAGTTTTCTGCTTTCTCACAGCATTGCAGAATCCTCCTGAGAGGTTTGCAGGGAGGTGGTGGGATGGGGAAAGGTGCAGCTGCAGTGCTGAGCAGCCAGGAGGGCAGATTGCATCTTTCTCTAGTGATGACTTCTGCTATGAAGGCACAGAGTCTGGAGTCACCCAGTGTTAACCTGCCTTGAGGAGGCACAGCTGTAATGCTGAGGCTGCTGGAGACTTCAGCTGTCATCTGTTTTGTAGAAACAAGTAATCTGGCCAGTGAAATCTTTGCCCAGCCTCTGTGTGTCTGTGTCAGGAGATGGAGCAGACAGGTGGGCAGGTGGCTGTGTCCCCTGTGAGCCACGCAGATCCTGAGATTTGCCTGCGCAGAGAGGACCATACAGAGCACAACTGCAGTTGACTTTGTAGTAAGAATTGAAATCCAGTTTAGTGATCTTGTAGTCACTGTTTTTCTTCAGATGGAAGATGTTATATCTCAAATATGAGCAGA
This sequence comes from Corvus cornix cornix, assembly GCF_000738735.6. NCBI lineage: Eukaryota > Metazoa > Chordata > Aves > Passeriformes > Corvidae > Corvus > Corvus cornix. The sequence goes on along the minus strand of NC_047058.1, from coordinate 11,691,879 downwards.
GTGATGCTTAGAGCATGCCTCATATTACTAAGACGCAAAACTCTTCAACAGAGAGGCAACTTTAGCCCCCATATATATATATATATATATATATTAAAAAAAAACCCCAACACACACACATATATATATATATATATATATATTTATATATAAAAGTCTAACCAAAACTTTATAGATGACATATTGGCAAAACACTGCCAGAATAACTTTTTATGTGGGTATAAAAATATGCTCAGTGGGTGTAAATTTTATATGCATTTCAAAATCTAAACTTGACAAATCGATGGGTTTGCAGGGCATGTCTATATTCCTTTTTTTTTTTTAGGTGATAAAAATTTCAAGAGGTGTAGGCTCAGATAAAAGTAAATGTGATCACATAATGTATTTGATTTAATTTATGAAGTACTACCTGTCCTTCTTTAACAGGCTACTCAAAACATGTTAAAATGCTCTAATTCTATGAGTGTATGAGCTTATCGCCTGAGAATGTTAATGCATTTGTTAACTTTTAAGTGCTGTCCTTGGTTATAAGTGTAGATGGCACTTTTGTACCACTATTTACCTGTGCTTTCTCTTACTCTCTGTTCTTTTGCTTCCTCCTCAGCTTTGATGCTGTTCACTTACAGTTTCTTTACCCTGACAGTTCCTATTAGCAGCTGCTGTTTTACACCTGTGGTGGGACTGTAATGAGCACCTTCTTGCACCCTTTGCCTGATCTTTCCACCCCCTTTTGCATAGCACTTTGCTTTTCTTTAATTTAAAATATTGCGTCTATAAAAAACATGTTGGACTACTTATCATCACTAATGCCTAGTGAGCTTTCTATACTTTAAGCTTCTCTGATGGGGGTAAAACATCTCTAAGCTTTGTATTTTGTCTAGGACATGTTTCAGTGAGAGCTCCCAAAGCTTGCTCAAGTTCACGAACTTTCAGATGTCAAAAGTACATGAAATCTGCATTCCCCACACAGTGGCCTCAGCATCAGGTATATTAGCAGGCTCACCAGGTACTATATCAGACTCTTTTCGCCCCTGACACAGCAGAGCTCCAATGCAGGAGAAGCAGAACCAAGATTTCTTTTTTTTGTCACCAGATGAACCATTAGTGCTGGGCTAAGTAACCATCTCAGTAAACAAAATGCTCTTGGATTCTGATAAGGTCTTGTGACCAGTGTCAGCATCTGTAGTATAGTCTCTAAAGTGTCCTGCAAACTGATATCAAGCTTGCTTGTGGCTGTAAACACCTCTTTTCTTATCTGACACTGAAAAATCAGAAGAGGAGACTGTACTAATGGGAGCATGTACTTCAGCGGAACTGCAGACTCTTTTACCCATTTAGGCTTTGACTTCTTGCTGCTTCACTGATCTAAGCCTTCCACATCAGAAATGTTAGTGATCATGGAGCCGGAACGCTGTACCTGTTTCAGGAAATAATTATGATTGCTTGGATGGAAATTGACTGATGGCTGAGCAACCTCAGGCTGGTAGCTGTGCACCTTCAGACTGACAAGGCTTATCTCTGACCTGGGGGGGCCACAGAAACATGCTTTGAACAGCAAAGAGGTTTTGGAAGATGCGATTGTGTTTGCAGAAAGCCCCCAGAGTACACAGCCTGCATGGCTGCATGAAAGTCTCCCTGTTCAAAAGACTGGTGGTGAGAAAATGCAAACAGGGTAAATACATAGCTTGTCCCCTCCAGCCAGCACATATCTTGGGACAGATGGTGGATGGAGAGAGTCTGCGTTTTCCCTTTTTTTTGCCTTTTTTTTTTTTTTTTTTTTTTTTGCATTATTCATTTGGAAGGTGATGATGAGAATTATGAAGCTAGTGGAGGAGGCAAGGAACAGTAAAAGTTAATTTGAAAATTTTATCTTTGCCAAAATGAAACAATTAGAATATCTAGAGAAAGGATGGCTATGTTGGAACAAGGAAATACTCCTGGCAGACACATGATCATGTTCTGTGCACTTCTATTTATGACCAGAATCTTGTTCTTGACCTAGTGTGATACTGAAATATTGAATCATCTTTGTTAATTTGCTTCAAAGCAATCTATAGAGTCTAAAAAAGTGATTGGATAGAGTTTAATTTTGCATAGAGTCTGTTTTAAGCTGTTTAGTTCTTTATGGCTAAAATGTGACTCTTAAAAAATATATTTCCTCTATGATCCCCATCTCAAGCAATCGATGTCAGTGGGAATCATGTAACTGATTTAAGGGAATTAGATCAGGTTTTATATATTTCTTTTCAAGTCATATCTGTAGACTTTGATAATAAATTACTTTGCACTTGGGTAATCTTAACACTGCAAACTCAATATAGCTTTGGGAGAGGGAGGTGAATTCTGTTCTGCTTCTTGTACAAATGGAACCATGAGTTAAGTACTAATTCTTTATTATTGACTAAATACTTGTTGGTAGTGATTTTTGTGAAATAGCTTAGAAGTACCGCTTCATTTTCAGTTCCCAGGTTGCATTTATAGTTAATAGTTAAACTAAAATAGATACACAAACAGACTCACCAACTGAACACTCTTATGTAGAAGTCACAGAAATGTGCCAATATTTTAAGAAAGGGATTTAGGTTAGTTTGAAGAATCCAGATTTGGTACAAGAAGGTGATCCTGTTATCATACTTGTTCTTAAATGAATCATCAAATGCCTAATTCTTCCATGTATATCAGCACAGTCTCTAAAGAGCTCATGGAAGATTGGCACCTGTTGGTTTTTGTGTGTGTAAAGAACAAAGGTGTCTTAACTGGCTTACTGGAGCAGTTGGATTGTTTTATGGGATCCTTTGCAATTACAAGCTATGTATATTAACTTGTTTTTACATTTGGTCTGTGCATTCTGGACTGTGAGCTGATCTGGAGAATGACTTAGGATATGAAAATCTTAAAATAATGGCTAGAAAGACAAAAGAAAATATCCCACAATTTTTGGTCTGGGTTCTTTTTTTTTTTTTTTTTTTTTTTTTTGTGAGTGGGAGCGAGATAAGGATTTGGTTAGGCTAAAATACCAAGGTCAATAAGTCATCAGTGACAGGTTAGATCAATACATGCTAAATTTAGAGTTTTAGTGGAAGTGGAAAAGAACTAGCAGAAAGATTTCTATTTTGTCTGTGTCTGCAAAAGGAAAGAAGTGTTGGAACCTATAGGTTAAACCATGCTTGTAGGCATCTGCTAGGAGGTGTATTGAATTTTTGAATGCTGGAGTATTTAATGGGAATATGAATGACATGACCAGTCTGTTCCTTGGATTTATGATATATTGTAGGCTGTTGAAAAAGGAGGAGGAAACGGATATCAAGAGTGGAGGAAATGAGTGCTGCTTTCAAGACTTCACAATAAGTTATTTTTGACATCAGGCTACAGAAAATGAAATTTTCTGAAATGTAAAACTTTGAGCTTGGCTGAGAAAACTAATGAAAGGAGATGGACACATATTTGAAACTGGGACATTGAAATTATTTGTCAGAAGGGCAGGAATGTGTTTTCCCTCCTTTTGACCCTTTATCACAGAAGAAAGCTCCCAGTAATGTGCAGAGGTGGCTTGTCTACCGTGCCTCCAAAAGAGCAGGATTTCAAAAGACTGCTTGCTTGGTCTTAAAGTGCATTTTTCTTTGTGCATTGAGTTCAAAGCAAGCCTGAAATTGCAAGTAGAACTCAAAACCATTGTGGTTTCACCTCATTTTTACACTGAGCCTATTGAGGCTTGAGCGATTTAATCCTAAAGCTGTAAATCTGGGTAGGTTCACACAGAACTTAGTAAAAGGTTATTTGAAAGAATTGCAAACTCCAAAAGATGTCAGAGAACTTTGGCTCAGCTTGTTACTTGAAAGTAATGGAGCAGGAGGTCAGGGTACTTTTCCAGGATTTTCAAAGTTGCTGGGAAAATTTTTCAGAGCTCTGCTGCTATTAAGTCTGTGTCCAGCTGCATCGTAGGTGCCTGTATGGGGTCAAAACACTTGTGCTGAATTTATAGCAGGGAACATTCATGAATCTTGTTATCTAAAATGCCCTTGATTTCAAAGAGAATAAAACCAAGGCAAAAATGCTAAATGAGTTGTTGTGCTTATAAGACTGGTTGCAAACTGAAAAAAGGAGGAGAGAGCAAGGGGAGTGGAGTGAGTATTTGCACACCAGGTGGTGGAGTGGAAGTTTTCCAAGAGTCAGGATCCTTGGTTTCTGGCTGAGGCTGCAATGTCACTACCTTGACACATTTCCTTGAGCTCTTTTTCTGCTATTACTGCCCACGTAGTGCAGCTGCTTGTTTCCCAGTTTCAATGGCCCAGCAAATGTTTTTAAATGGGTGCCTTGCAATGCTTGTGTTTAGCTGATATTATGATTAAGTGAAACTTTTTCTTATGCTCCATGGTAGCCATGACAATTCTGGCATATTCCTCTAGCAAAAATGAAACTGCTGGATGATTAAATCCTTCCTGGGGTTCAATAAATTCCTCTCTAAAAAACTCCCCTTCTCTTTCCCCTCCCTCCTAGACCTTCTTAGTTTTCACATCAGCAGCAAGCCCTGAATTGTGCTGCTTGTCTTGGGAAACTGCTGTTCCAAGTTTCCCATTGAGAAGTGTTGAGAGCATCAGCCCAAGGAAGTGTGGACAGTGTCATTCTGTGCTTTCATGCTACAGAACTCAGTGTTTCTATATTAACTACTTGCTCATTTAAGGTTATGGAGTATTTTAAAATTGAAATTGATATTTCCTTGCTGATTAGGTGTATGGCTGTACTGGGACCATGTGGAGAAATGCTTACTTTGATCAGTGATTGCATTTTCCTTCCTTCTCCATAAAAAAAAAATAAGCGGGAAAATAACTTCAAAAAGAATTATTTTGTCCTGGAATAACTTCTTCTCTTTTGAATAAGAGCAGTAATGTTAAATACAGGTTTAATATTCTGTGTCTTGGTGAAAATAATTAATATAGATTACTCAATTTTAATAAATATATTTACCTCTTACATTAAAAACACTATTGTGGTTTTAAGTAAGCTGTGTAAAACACCTTTAAATGGGTGCATCTATTGAAAAAACAGGTTAAATCTTGAGGAAACGGGCACAAAGTTGAGTTGTCCAAATCACTTGTTTTTTAAAATCTTGGTCAAGCCTGTCCCTGATTATGGAAATGAAACCGAGGCAGGAAAGTGTATGTTTCTTGGGGATGATTTTTGCCTTTAATGAGTAAAATAGCTGTCCCAGAAATAGATGTAAAATTTGGATCACTCTCTTTTAATCAAGCTTATGTGCTACGCCTCTAGAAAATTACCACCTACAGAAACAGAACTACAGAAATATCTGAGTGTCTTATTAAGTTCTTTCAACCTTTAAAAACAAAAGCTTTTAAAAGATTGAGATCTTGCTCCCAGTCATGCTGGTATCAATCTCGTATAACAATAATGATGTCAATATAGTTACAGCAGCTTGACACTTGCGTCAATGATGTCAAAATCTGGCTTGATATCCAAGACTTTCCACCTCAAAAGCCAAATAGATGGTTTCAAAATCTCAATTATAGCTCTGCCAAATTTTGCTTTCTACAGAAAATCTTCCATTACTTTTTCAAATCTATGGGACCTAGTTATAGTAATGGCAAGAGCCTTTTCTTTACACTCATAATCAGTATTGATTATAATGCGAGATGAAGAGTCCTCTGGTAGAATAACATTACTGTCTGATTTAATAAGATAATTGCTATCTTTATTCATAAATACTGTGTTTTATTGCTTTCTGTTAGTGTGGCACATGTGGGATTCATAATTTATTTCAATTAAACCAGCCATCAGAGAAGGTAGTGAAATGTGATATTACTAATGCTGCTTTTACTGTACCACCATAGATTTTCTGGAAATGGATGGAGTAATCCTCTATGGGACAAGAGCTCTTTTCCTGCCTTTAAAAAGCACCTGGTATACCTGCTGATCAGGTCTAAGTAGGAAAGGAAAATTAATCTTGATCGCTTAGGATACTTTCAACCCAAGTACCAGGAATTTGAGCTAAAAGGAAGAAGTGGGGGATGAAGGAGGGAGAGAGAAATGAGAAATTGAAAGAAAGCAGGCAGGAGAGATAAAATGTTGAGAGGAGTTTCTGAGCTCATGAAAAGAACAAAGGCTAAGAAAGAGAGAGAGATGGTGTAAAATGCTGCAAAAGCAGTCGGAAAAGCACAAATGCATTTTCTATGCACAAAATACTTTTGGCCAGACAAAAGGAATGGAAGGCAATAATAAACAGATGAGAATAAAAAGCTGGTTTTCCTCTGATTCCTACAACTGTGAGCTAACAGAAAATTTCCCCTAATTTACACTTCTCAAGAAATGTAACACTCGCAAGCTTTCTGCAGCCTTACTTCACCCCCTGGTATCAGGGCCCATAGTCTGAGTCATACTCTCCTTTTCAGCAGATCTTGGAGCTCGTGTGGCTCAGGCTGAAAAGGAAATGCACTTGCTGGTGCCTGTCAGGTCTCTTTTGGGGCCCTCTGGATTCTGTGCCTGAATTCTGCTGGGACACAGACTGAAGTCCCTTCCTCTGACTTGGTTTGGTGGCAGGGTGAAAGGTGGCAGTCACGGACCTGAGGTTCACTAGCAGTGATTGTGGGCAGCAGAGCCCCTTAGCGGCTACTTGGAAGAACAGTGGAGAAAAATTGGGGTGTTTGCAAGACAGGCAAGAGGAATGTTGTTAGAAATGTTGTTCCCAATATGTGTTTAGGGTGTGTTGCTGAGAAGTAGCTGCCCCAGCACTCTCCTCCCTGATTTCTTCATGGGGGCAAAGCCTCTTGGACACTGTGTCTGGGTTTTGGGGGGAATATCTGATAAGACTCTTCCTTCTGTCTTTTCCTGCATTCAGCTTGGCAAGTTCTTAGTCTTGGCATGCAGTTTTTTCAATGGCAATTATAATACTAATAGCAACTTGCATGGAAATTAACACTGGAAATAAGTGCTTCTGTCCTATGTTTATGTCATTTTACACCCTTGGAAGTTCTCAGGTGGCCACCCAGCTCTTCAGGGCTCCTGATGGACAGTGCCTCAGAGCACCAACAGGGGTAGGAACTGTAGAAAATTTCTGTGTTGCTATGATGATCATACTGGCAAAAACATGTCTTTCAGGTTGAGTGTGAGGTACTCTTGGCATTGTACAGCTTTCACGCAGCCTGATGTAATGCCCACTGTCTTTTACTATTTACAAAAGAGATTTGTTTTTTTTATCATGCTGGGAAAGACTGCTTTGTTACTCTCTGAAGTTCAGGGAGGTCAGGAGAGAATATTGGAAATTGAACTTTTCAACCTGGTGGCCCCTGCTGTCTTGGCAGGCAGCAGTCTGACAGGAACACAAGTTCAGCAACAGAGACAAGTAATGAAAAATGTGGCTTTGCAACATTTCTCTGTCAATAACAAAGCTCATTTTTTTGTGTCAGCAAGACATTGCATGCAGCACACATTTCAAATTCAGTTAATCTCAAAATAATTCAAAAATCAAAGAGATTATTCAACCAACAAGACATACCAGATTGACTCACTGTGTATTCATGGAGGGGATAGCAGAGAGAAAAAGAATTCGATATCAGAATCAGAAAAGCAGCCCTAGTTTTTGCTTGGTCTAAATTGTTTTTAGACTGCACGAGCATACTGTGAATGCTAAAAGAGTTACCAAAAGAATATTTGATGATTGCATTGTTTGCATTACTCATCTAGGAATAAAATTGGCAAAGGTGGCAGTTGTACATGCGAGCACGTGCTGTTTCTGCCTCACTGCAAGATCTTGCATATTTTTAATGCTATTTCAGGACTGCGTCTGCTGTCACCACACACCTGACATTCAAATCTGGTGTCAAAGAGCATGTGCACACACGGTGATAGGTTAAGGGAGTTTGTTGTGATCTTAGTGTATACTTACCCAGGTTCAATGCTTCCTGTTTGGAATGTTGCATGGAGGACAATTCAGACACTGCTAGGAATAGCATTGCTGGTGCCTAATTCATATGTATTTATGACAGGACACCTGCTAGACAGTGCCTATAGTGGGTGAAGGCATACAAATGACAGTTGCTTGTTAATTCAAAGAATGTATTTGCCAGTAAAGAATGTCAGGATGCAGGACTGCCCCCCAGACTAACAGCAAGATCCCATGGACTCGTGTGCCGCTCAGCAGGGAGTGAGGGGTGTCAGCATGTGGTTTGGGTCACTGGGATTAGGACCGGGGGCTGTGAGAATTGGCATTGCAGCATCTTTCCTTGTAGCTGAGCACATGGAATACCTGGGAGTCCATGGGCACCATTGGTTGTGCTACTTCCTTAGTGCTCAGCTTGGACTGAGCTGCTGTGGGATACATAAATCAAAGGCTGCCCTCACTGCTCCACCTAGCAGTTCTTCTGAGCAAGAATAGATTATTTGGCAATAAATTGCTCTCATCTCTTAGGCTTTAAATTTATGTTATTCACATTTTATCCTTTATATGTATCTTAGAAGTTTTCCAGACACTGAGTACTGAATTGCTGCTGACACGCAGCATAGTTCCACTGTTCTCCCGCATGAAGTGTGAAGGGCTTTTATTCTTGAAGCTTGTAGACAGCTGAAAAAACTGCTTTTCACCTGTTATCAAGGCTTTGTTTGTCTTTGCAGCGTGTAATCCAGTATAAATCAATTAGACCCCTCTTTTAATTGTCAGTCAAAGAGTGAAGAGAGGAACATTTACCGTTACTCAGTAGGGACAGGATAAGGCAGGATGTGACATGAGATGACTTCAATTTCCATGGAGATTTCAACAGGGGGATGCTGGCAGCCTTGGGGTCACGTGATAAGCATTTAAGCAGCTAAGAGCCAAGTAACTAAAAAACCCACAAACCCCATATGATTTCTGGGTAACCTGGAAAGATGAGTCTTTTTTTTCTTTCACATATTTCATACAGTATTTCATTACTGAATGGTGGGGTTTCTGCAGGATGGAGATTCTAAACTTCTGCTTGAAGTAGGAGCTCTTGGATCCTGCAATAGGAAAAAGTATTTCACTAGCTTCTAGCCTGCTCAGTAGGGGAAGGGAAAAAAAGTTTGGGATTACCCCTGGACTGTACTTTTAAAGAGGAGTAGTGTTTACAGAACAGGTAGTTTGGATGATACGTGGGGAAATCAACTTCTCTGTCCTGTTGTGGCAGTGACCAAACATCAAGAGTTACAGGAAAAATACGATCGTCTTCCTTGGTCTCCAAGAGCCAGACATTTTCTCTAGTCTGCAGAGATCTGAAAACTGCTTTAGGAATATAACACTCCTTGTGTTTCTCTGTATTTATTCCAGTACTTGTGAGATCTATGGCAGAGGGAGCTTGGTAAGGCTAGTAAGCCAGTTTGCTGGGATAACTGTCCCACAAACCCGGCTTTGGTGCATTTTGGTAAGATTTATTCAATTTCCCCTCATGAAAGACTTTGTCTTACCTTACAATACATAAAACTACCTAAAACCTCCTCAGACTGGTGCATCAGACTCCCCAGGCAGCTCTGTGGCAGATCTCTCAACTCACTCCCCTCCATGGAGTCATTATAACCTGGGTCACGCCCATGAGGGAGAACAGAAGATAAGAGGAGATTACAAAAGCATATTTGCTGTTGAACTCTTGCTTTAGTTGTTCCCTGTTGACATGAGTGCTGCTATATGTTCGTTATTTAAACATCAATTATTTATCTTCCTTTGGCAGCATTCCACAGTTCCTCCTGCTTTCAGGTGATTGACATGGAGTGGAGAAGGAGGGCACGGTGTGCACCAGCAGTCGCCAGCTTAGCCAGGGGAGCAGGAGTGAACAGCAGATGCTCAGCTTTTACACATACCTTTTATATTGTAACAATGTAGATGGGGTCACTTGTTTCCTTGTTCACAGAGGCCTTTCCCACAGAGCTGGTCGGTCCACTTGTGCATGCTGTGCAGACTGCATGTGACATGGAGAAGATGAACCAAGCAAGGGCTGATGTGTCCAGCAGCTCCATTTTCTGTCTTTTCACTGGTTGAGAAGGGCTCCTCAGCAAAGCAGGACTAGGCTGGCTTCTAGACTTTTGCTCACACAGTACCAAGAGCTGCAGGAAGTGTGGCCAGGTACCTGCCCCCTGCCTGCCAATAAACCAAAGGCCAGGGAAGCTTTTTGTGCTCTATGTGGGCATCGATTCTGGAGGGTTACAGTTGTTGCTATTGACAAACTCAGTCAAATTAAAAACTGCTGCTGACTGTTCCAGCTCTTTGGTGAGTGAGGAGGACAAAGGGTGGTACTTCTCTTGCTTTCCAAAAATGCAGAGGAATGATCCCCAAAATGAGTGCAAAGCATTAATGGGATGGAAAATAGATCAGGGTTCATTCACCAGTCATCATCTTTGCAAAGTTACATCTTTCTTTTCTGCTTTAAGCTCAAAGTTTTAGACTTTTTTGCTTTGATACTGTCAACTACAAGTGCAATCAAACCTTTTAGCTGTCTAGCTGGAAGCACTTATGTTTAGTGTGAACGACATAGGTAATTTACTGCAAATAATAATGGAAATGTATTATAAATGTTAGAGATTCTGAGCAGGCAACATGTTATAAAACTTTATGCATTTTTTACCTTTTACACATGCACAGCTCTCTGCAGATGAAATGTCAAGGCCTAGTTAACATTATTTCTTACATCTTCTTTTTCATGAATGCTTTTTTTCACATCCCAGCATGCTCTAGTTCATCCAATGCCACATTAGAAATATGTACGCTCTTACATAACATAAGGAGATTTCTATAGGTTCTGTAAAGCTTTCTTATTACAAAAGGTTACCGATTACCTTGCAGAAGAGAAGTTTGGTGTGTTAGCTTACAAAAGTGTTGGGGAAGAGATGATTCCAAACAAAGCCTTGAGCATTTATCCAAGTGTTTTAAGTCGTGCCACCCAGAAAGGCTGAAATAGCTCTGTTAGTAAAACTACATTAGAACGATATAGATTTTAAGGTTGTTAATACATTTTTGCTTGGAGATAATGGCTATTGCTTTTTCTGAAACATTAGGTCAAATATATGATTATTTAAAATTTCCTGTCTTTGTGCCAAAGGACCAAAGCAGGTCTGTGGAAAGTCAGTCTCTAATACCTACAACATGTACACAGCATGCTTTCTCTTGGAAGAAAGCTCAGCTCAGATTTGTTGCTCTAGCTTCTGCTAAAAGTTTAAAGTTTGTAACAAAATCCATCATCCAGTCCTTGCTGCTGAGTGTGATGGAAATTCCTTCCCTCTGGTAATGAAGTGTGAAATTTGGAGTGCACAGCTCCATGTGATGCTCTTTATTGGCTGCATGGAAAGAGAAAAGACTGGAAAGATCCACTAATGTTGCTCTTCAAACACACTGTCCTTTGAGACAGGTGGTTGAAATTTTAGGTATTGGACTAGAATTATGTGTAGATCTGAAGAACATGCTTTTATTATATTGCTTATTGTATTTTGATATCTGTTTCACATATTTTCAGGAAAAAATATCTGGCATTGCTTGTGCCAAGCAGGCCAAGGTGTGTGCCTTGGGCAGCTCTGGTTCTGGTGTCCCATCTGTGCTGAGTTACACTTGACCTTCGTGAACCCAGGCTTGGGCTGAGCAGAAGCACAATGTGAAACTGAGAGTATGGAAAACTGATAAAGGAGGATATCCAAAGAAAATTCATTTCCCCTTTTCCCTTTGCTCATTCCCCAGCAGACATCAGGAGTTGGTTGTTGCAGTATAAAGATGTTTTCTAAAAAGAAAACTTTCTAGTATGGCTGGGCTATTTAAGTAACAAAACTCATTTCAATCCTATTCAGGTATCTAAACATGTTTACCTTCTTTCTTGAACAGGGCTTTGTTTGTGTTTATGAAGACAATTAATTACATGAATATCTGTGAATCCTTTTGCAGTAAAGATCATTCTAACATACATAAATTCCCCTATAGGTGATTCACTAATTAAAACGAAGTTTGTAATTGATAACTGTAGTGGTTTGGTCCAAAATACTCATTACTATTTACCTTCTGTGAGATAAGAATTAGGAGAAAGCAAAGCAGACACAAAACTTGAAAGAATATAAAGAAGTTTATTAACAGACCTAAAAGAAGGAAAAAAACCCCAAAATCATACCACACCTTCAGAACTCTTCTCCTCCCCCCACCTTTCCCCCTTCTCCCACTGTAAAAAGACAACCCTTGAGATGTTCAGTCTGTTTACCACTTCCATAATAACCTTGTTCAGTTGACTTAGGGAGAGAGTCTCTCTTGCTCATGCTATGGAGACATCTCCACAAGAGATTCTCTCACGGCTTCAGTATCATGAGACAGCTGCCCAGGTTGGTTCTCTGCTTGCATGTGAGAGTCCCTTCCCCTGACTTGCAGCTTTTCCCACAACTGCTTTCGAGGGCCCAATCTTGAGCTACTGGGGTACCATTTTAAGGTTGAGCTGTTCAAAAACAAAGGTTCTCTTCACCCATCTCTGGGAGCATTTTCATCTCTAAGAATAGAGGCCCTCCTCCTTTCTTGGGAGACAAGGGTCCTCATCATCTTCATCGCTAGGACTATCTCTGGGAGCGTCTCTAGGAAGGGAGGTCTTCGCCTTCCAGTTGGAGTGAGAGTTCTCATCGCTTCCATCTCTCCCTGTTCAAACTTCTCATCAAATTACAGCTGCTTCAGCATCTGCCTATCTCAGTGCAGGTGCTTTTGCTCACAAGTGCAGTTTTACCGCTCCACCCCCCATGCTTTCATGAAATTACGACGGGTACTCTGATGCCTATCACAGTCTATCACCACCATAGCTTTACAACAGAATTTCAGCTTTAAGCATCTCCTCTTTCTCCTCCCTCAGGATTTCAGCTCTTCTTTCTTTACTTAATGTCTGCAGCACTTATGGCACTAAAAATGTTAATCTCACCTGGGCCTTGCAGCTGGAATTTTGCTTATCGGTGTTGGTCATATGATCTTTGCTGGACAGAGGGGCAGCTTTCGGCTGAATCTTGGCTGCACTGGAGGGGAGGGTGCCGTGCTGTCTACACGTAGCAGGGCTGGGGGGGCTGCAGGTGGAACAGAGCCACACGGCTCCAGGATGGCTGTGTCTCGGCCCAAGCAGGTCCCAGCAGGGCCCGCTGGGCCCTGTATGAGCCCAGCCCAGTTACCTCTTCCCTGGCCAGAAGCAAGAGAGAGCTTTCCTGGGTTTGTCCATTCTTAAATGTGAACCACAGAGGGGGTGAAAATTCTAAGTGGCTTAAAAAATTGTCAATATTCAAACTAGCCAGCTGATAGGTTCTGTCAGGTCATAGAGGAAGCTGTAAGCACCTCTTTGCAAGAACATCACTTCTGGGACTATACTTGCTAACCCATGACAATAACTTATTTGATCAAACCCATTTTTTCACCAATTCACCATAAATAAATGCTTTGTTTTTCAAAACTATGCACCAGATGAGTAAGATGAATAATTCTCCATATGTTCTTTGGTCATAAGGAGTTTGTTATAAGTGTACTCAATTAAAAACTAGAAGATTTGTTTCTTTCGAGTTAATGGACAAATCCCATAATATTTTGTTGTTGGTCTTAGACTTCATCTATTTATCAGGTTACACTTCCATATGTCATTGTTTGTTCAGATTTTGCTAGAATTTTCAAGGGTATCAAGGAGAAGGAAAAAACATTCATAGGAGTCTGCCAAATCTTTGAGCAACTAAGCAGTTAAGCATAAAATGTCTCTGACAGATAAATGATAAAATACCTTTCTAGTAACAACTGAAGATAGGAAATATTATGAGAAAGGGGCAGGAAGTGTTTCAAAGGGCACTTGATAATAAAGGGTCTGCAAGTGTTACTGGTAAGTGATTTATTGATTTGTTCAGTGTAGCATGCGAGACTGTACTGATTTATACAGAGCATATACAAGAACCATGTCATTACAAACTGCAAACCAATCTTTAAAATTAGTTACTGTCCAATAAGTTTTGGAAAGATATACCTGTCCTGCTGCCACCCAGTTCAGAGCACAATGATTAGTTGAAGATGGAAGTTGATGTGAGTAGATCAAAGCTCAGTATATTAGGTCAAGCGTTTTTAACATAGATTTATGAACCAAGATTCTGGTTCATTTTGTGTTCTCTTAGGAAAGAAAAATTGAAGTACTCCAAGGATTTTCTTTTTCAATATCTGCAACTTTCTTCCACTTTTCTAATGGCATTTCCCTTTCTCTCTCTCTCTGCTTTCTCTAGGTTATCCAAACTCCTCTACTTTTTACCTCTACTCTTGGGGGGCCAGTACACTGGAAACTGTATACCTTAATGGTATCTTTACCAGTCCCCAGGCATGTGTATTAGTCTTCGTTTCAAGATGGAAAACCTGCTTTTTGGTTCTTGATGTTTTATTTTCAGTCTGAATTGATAACTAAGATCAGAATTACTATATATATAACTAGATTTTAAATCAAATTCTACCTTATTTGTATTGGGTACATATAATAAATTACCTGGCCATCTATCACTTGCCAAAGATGGGAAATTGAGACCTCTGCAGAACTGATTCTGCAAGACATAAGGACCTTCAACTTTAGAAGGAAGTCTGTTGCCCTGGAAATTGTTGCTTGGGCGAAGAAGCACCTTTTGGCAGATTTCTGATCTTTAGAAGCAAAACTCTCATGACACAAAATGAAAGCTTGTGGCTTATGTGGTTCTTAGAAGAAGCCCAAGACCCGTGGTGTTTCATATTTCTCCAATATAAAAGCTTTTACTTGTCAATACTTGATGGTCTGAAAATCCTTTGAGCCCTTAGCACTCACCAAGAGCCTGGATTGCACTGGAAATCACATGGTACTCTCAGGTGTCCATACCATGCTCTGAGAAAATCTGAGCTGGGCTCCAGCTCGGCTCTAAGCTGTTCCATGAGCAGCAGCACAGCCAAGTGCAGGGAAAAGGCAGCAGTTTTGCTTATTGTTACTTGCATTTGCACAGTGTCCAGAAGCCCAGCCTTGGGCTATGCAGGAAAGCAATGTGCTTGGCGCTGCACTAACGCTGAACAGACTGACGAGACAGAAGTGGTTGCTAAAGGCACGGGGACATGGAGAAGCAGAGTGATGGCAGTAGATGGCATGTTAGTTCCTGGTGTACAGCTCTCCAAGGCTAGCCATTCCCCACCTGTATCAGCAAGAAAATCTTTGTGCAGAGAGTTGAGGGACTGTAATAAGGAACTTTGGAGATGTTCAAAGGATGTTGTTTCCTACAACAAAGGACACGGTGGCAGAGAGAATGAAGCTGCTTTTGTGTTTTTGTAGAAAGTGGATGCTGAAGGTGGAAGTTGCTGTCTGAGGAGAAGTGACAGCCTGTTTCACAGTGCAGAATGAGAGATGACAAGGCTGGGACAGGCAAAGGAAAAGCTTAGAAAATGAAGATGTTTTTTGTTTGATGGAACATACAAGGAGGACAAAAAGATGCCAAAGATGACAGAGAGGACAGCTGATGTGGTCAAAGTGACAGAGACGTAAAATCATCTTTTCAAAAATATTGCAAATGGATGTGAGCAGAGACAGAATCGCGTTTGTCAAACCCCAGGAAAAAAAACTTCACATTGTTTTAATAAAGAGAAAAGGTGTTTGGAGCCCAGATAGAGCTTTTCCAGTGTGATCTGATAAGAAAAGCTATATCTGAATATGTAGAGAGCACCAGCAGGATTTACACATAAGCTGGATTTGGGGACAGAGAAAAGGATGGGAGATGCAGGTTATCCCAGGTTATGGATTGCACCAAGTGGCGCTGTACTGTCGGCAGTGACTGAGGAAAGAGGAAATAAGATTTGAGCAGTCTTGCTATGTTAAGCTAAAACTAATGAGTAGATATCTCTGAAAAGATTTTAATTCAGACAGGATATGTTGGAGCAGCGAGATACTTTTCTGTGTTGCTAGGATAAAAATATAAATTGAATTTATGTTTTTAAATCAGGCCTGGGCAGTTAAAGTTGACAGTTCCTCTCTCATAGGAGAAGAAGGGGAAGTCATTTAAGTTTCACTGGTGGAAAAATTGAGCTGGAAAATATGCCACAGTCTGGATCATTTGTGGTAGGTCACGAGGTTTGAAGTGGTTTCGTGTGGCTCACGTGATTTAGAGAATTATGATTATGGAGCAGCCACGGATTCCTCTGTGCTTTTACAGTTGCAAAAGGTAGTTAGCTGCTCTGTTGCTGCGTTAGTGAATACAGATGCTGGCTGTAGAAGCAATTCAAAGGCCTGTTTCATCCTTGGGGAGAGGAGGGGGCTCATGTGGTAGTATATTTTTCTCACTGTATCAAGTTTTCATCTGGCTGTTGAATATAATTTCTGAGCCCAGTGTGTATGTTATTTCCTCTTTGGCTTTGTATATATAATTTTAATTTGTGTCATAGGCTCAGACTGTTATCCTTTCTTTGTTTTATAGCATATTAATGAGAAACAGGAGGGCAGAGGAAACCAGAATATTTTTGGTTTAGTGCCTTCAATTTAGTATTCTGTGTGCACTTCATTAGCTGGAGCTGTTAACAAAGTGGGGTCTTTTTTTGGTTTGTTTTTAATACAGTGTGAATTCTGAAAAGTGCATACTATGTGCCCACTAGGTAAAATACATGCTGTTCCTCTGTGGTGCTGGCTTCTGGGCTGAAAAATTCCTATTGCCGCCACTGGAAGCACTCTCCTAGGCTGTATGAGATGGATCCAAGCCCACACTGGTGCAGGAGCTGATCCCAGCTGTGGCATTCAGCACGGAGTGCGAGATTTCCAGAGCAGGTGCCAGGATGGATTGCAGCAGGCACAGTCTCCTGGTGAACTGAGGGAAGAGGCTGCTGTGCAGGGGCACCAACTGCAGCAACCCAGCTGTGGCTGCTTGTGGTAACATGGGGGAGACGAGAGTGAGGCTGAAGGGATGTTAATGAACTTTGTTATGACAGAAGTTCATATTTTTATTGCAGCTGACCTCAGTAAGACATTTTCTGGCTTGATGGATGGTCTGAATGCCACTGAGCCTGGGCTTTTTGAGCTTTCAGAACCCCAGGTGTTAGAAAACCAAATTCTGGTCATTGATGCTTGCTACACTCTGGCCCTACTTTACCCTTTGCTTTCCTTTTTGCTAGGAGTGATATAAAGCCTGCTGTCAAGCTACCTAAGGCTGGAATTGCCACTGATCCTGAACTATCATTTGATTATCATTTTAGTTTCCTCACAAACCCCATATTCCTTGTTCTCTGGGAAACTGGAAAGATAAGACCAAACCTACTGTAGGAGGATGTGGTGCTGTTAATTCATTTCTCTGTTATGTTCCTGCCGGGCCACTGGAATGTGGGGCTTTTAACTTTTCATGTTAGGGCTCACCTGCAATCCTGCTTCTGGCATTCAAACTGTAATGTATTATTCCACTGCTTGGAAGCTCTTCATGTTGCCTTACAGCATGTTGGGATAATTCTAAGATGCCACTAGGTACACTGAAGTTCCCAGGCTGGCTTATGCCACACAGAAAGCACTTTCATGTGTTACAAAAATGTATTTGCATTAAAGTTGTCGTTCAGATTGGGAGCTGGCTTCTGAAATGAGCCTCCCAATAATCCCCAGTTTTTTTCATTTGCTTCACAGAACAGCCTTGGAGAGCAAAGCAACTACATTATTCTGTGATACAACTGGACTGGGAGATGTGCTGCTGCAGCACGGTGCTGCGTGTACCCTGCGCACTGGATCAGAGAAGAAATAGTCCAAGCTGCCTCCCCCCTCATCCCTGAATGCACACAGCAGGATGTTGTCCATCAAAACCAGCTGTTTACTTTAGCAATCCCCTCTGCTGTGCTGCTCTACTTGTTACCTTGGACTATGTGTGTATTAGATACGATTCTGTGACACTTGTGTGATTTGGTGGGATTCATTGCCAAAAGAATTACTCTTGTAAGTTGTTTTTTGGGTTGGTGTTTCTTCCCCCAGTGAATGCAGATTTCATATCATACTATCTTAGCTATGTGGTGTTATTTAATGACAAATTACCTTTATTAGTTTTGTATTGTGTTACTGGCAGTAGTTTGTCCCATCTCACAGTCAGCTGCATGTAATTTGGCTGAGGTTTATTAATAATTTTCTATCTTATGCTTAGACTCAGTGCTACATTTCAGGCAGTATCACCTTTGAAAGCATTAGAAGGTGAAAGCAGATAATGAGCAAAGACTGCCTGCCATGGCAAATCCTGCTGGGTACTACAGTTCTGGTCCATATCACTGCAGTACTGGAGCATCTGACACCTCTGAGGAGAAAAGGGAATAACCAATTTTAGGGCATGGAGAACAAGGAACAGTGTGAATGTATGACTTGCTCAGGCAAGAGGCAGTCTGTATCAACTTAATAGGGAATTAAGTCTGAGCCTAAGATCAGCTCAGACTAAATGCCTTAATCACTAGATTGTAGTTTCATTTTTAATGGTTTCTCAATGGGAATGAATGAGAAGAAAAATGGGGAGGAAAACAAATAGAAATCACTGTTCATGCCCTTTACGTCATTGTGTTTCAAGTATCTGCTATTGTCTGTGTTATATTTATTTCCCTCTGCCTTAGCAATTTGCATAGTATTTTATTATGTAATTTTAAGGGCCTTTACCCTGCATTAGGCTGAATTAAAATCCCGTGGCACCCGAACAGTCTGCTTGCTGTACCTCCTTATGCAACACTTATCTCTAGGGAGAAAGTTCTGTGTTGCACCAAACATTTCTTGAAGCACATTCACTGCTGTTTCTTAAATGTGAGTGGTAACAAACAGCATTAACTTAATGTATGGCAAAACAACAGCAGCAGGGTTTTGGGAGGAAGCCATCCATTCTAGAGTAACTGGAACTTCATTGGGTCTAGATACAATAGGTGTAAAACTGACCACCTCCAAATTTCTTGCCACTTGCTCTGATGTTTTATCATTCATGGAATGAGATAAACATGGTAACCCTCATGTAACCAGTCAGTGCATTTGCTCTTGTTGTTCATAACATTCAGATTAAAAATAATAATAACAATAATAATAAAAAGAGTCCCTTACACAAATTTGCAGAGAAATAATTGTTTTTACCTTTAGCTTCTAGTGTCAGGGAGACACCTATATATTTGGCATTAATATTTGCATATGGATCGGTTAAAAAGCCTAAAATTAACAGAAATTTCTATGCTGCCAGTTATCTGCTCCCTATGAAAAGACAAATACAGTTTCATAATGTATTATTGGAATCAGTGTTGGGGTTTTAGGAGCTCTCCTGTTTTTTTTTTTTCTGTTAAAGGAATTTTCCCCATATGTGTTGCTAGGGGGACAAATTGCTGGGTACTTCAGAAAAACAAAAGCGGTGGCTACGAGGGGTGCAGTGCATCTCGCTACTCTTTTGTTTCATCTGGGTGTGCGGACAGTCGGTCTCCAGCATTTGGACAGAGAGAGAGGCTGCCTTCTTGGGCTGCTTTTTTCCTTCTGCTGGAGAAGCCCCGGGATTCCAAGCCCGCCTTTCCCTGCCCCACTGGGAGCCGGGCTGTGGCCGCCCTGCCCCGCCGCTGCTTTGAGCCTTCGCTGTGTTGTAGCCGTGCTCGCCCTGCCTGCCCAGACCTCCGGGGGGTTCCCCGTTTGGATACATCACATCAGCCACCCGGGATTTGTGCTCGTCCCTGCTGTTCCAGCCTGCTGTTCCCGAGGGTCTGGCCGGACACCAGGATCAGCTGCCCAGGGGTTTGTGAAGCCTTTGTTCCATCCCTTCCCGGGATCCCAGGGCACCAGAGCCGCGTGCTCCCCGAGCTCGCTCCGGAGCGCCCCCTGCAGCCACGGGGGAACCATCGCACCTGCCCTGCTCACCGGGAGCCGCCAGCGCCCCTGCCGGCTGCGAGCGGAACTGCACCCGAGGGGAAAGGGCCCGACAGCCGAGAGGGCTGGGACTGGGTTTGTGATTGTTTGCTGTTACTGCCGTAGTTATTGTTGTTTGTTTGACTGGTTATACACATACAGATATATAATAGTAAAGAACTATTATTCCTATTTCCCACGTCTTTGCCTAAAAGCCCCCTTGATTTCAAAATTATAATAATTCGGAGGGAAGGGGGGTTGCATCTGCCATTCCAAGGGAGGCTCCTGCCTTCCTTAGCAGACACCTGTCTTTCAAACCAAGACAATCAGTAAGAATGAAACATTGCTATGAAGGAAACGTCCACTCATCAGCATTTTTCCTGACCAGCTCCTCTTTGCAGATAGGCTAATGCTTTCAGAGTTCGTATTAAGCTTGTTTATGTACTTCCATTTTCTCTGCATGAATTAGAAAAACAGATAAGAAAAAAATCCTAATTTAAAGTATAATTTATGATAAATTTTTGGCACTGCAAAGGTTGATAATGGAAAAAAATTTAAATATTGGAACTTAATTTCATACTTACGATGTCTGCTGTGACAATGGAGTTTAACTGCAGGACTTCTTTTCCTTCTGAAAATACTAATTGGATTTTCAACAGGATGTTCGTGAGTAAAAGATGGTGCTACACAGGGAGACTTTTTTTCTTTAAGTAGTTCTGCCTAATGAAATGTATAAAAATCTTATATTGTTCTGTCAAAACAGAAGTAATGTGCTTACTCTGTTTCCTGCTGTGATCAACCAATCTGGTAATTTAAATCTAAATGTGCCATAATCTTGAACACCGGGAGGATTAGAAAAAATGATAAAGAAAACACCCACGTTTCCATTTAATAGATGGCCTTTTAAGCTCATTTCCAATTTAGTGCTGTCCTTCCTTGCTGAAAACAAAAACAAATTTCCTGAAAATAATATCAAAACAGCAAAAGTGCATCAATTAAGCCACAAGATTCAACAGGGCATCTTTTAATGGGCCATTAAGCCTGGGGTGTATTGTGAAATACCAAGGTAAAGGGCAGATTACTTAAAGTGCCCACAGAATATATTAATGATTCATTAAAACATGCCATGTAAACAAATGGTCATATCATAACTAAGTGGCCTGATTATGCAATCATTTTTAGTGGTATATTAAAGGAGGAGATCTACAAACAGCAAGTTAGAATTGGATCCAGCCTGTTAAAACAAGGACTAAAGTTATTTTTAAAACCTGAAATACATAATATGTACAATTTTCCCAGTAATATCCCACCATGATTGAGAGAAGCAAATGTGTCAAGCAAATAATTTTCCAAAGCAGTAAGTTGATGAAGTGCCTGGCAGTGTTGCTGTAGTTAGATTTAGATTTCTCACTGGCAATTCTAAGGCTGGAGTGACCAGTGATCCTGAACTATCACTTGATTACCATTTTAGTTGTCTCACAAAACCCGTGTTTGTTGTTCCCTGGGATACTGGAAAGATAAGAAGACCAGTGGTGTTGCCACACTGTTAATTTATCTCTGCTATATAATGCCATAAAAAGCATTAAGTGAACCTTCCATAGGAGGAGAAGATGTCTGGAAAAATACAGTTTCAAAGAAGGTGTTCTTCATTTTCTGTTCACATCAAGTGCAAGAGCAGCAGTCTATGAGAAGCAAACAATCCCTGTGTGTAGAGGAGCTTATCTTTGTTTTTCAAGGGATGGGTATAATTTATCTTTTACAGACCTTATTCAAATGGTATAAAAACTGGGTCCAAGACAGGGAGAGGGGAAGGAAAATTTCTGCCCCCAGCTGGTGAATTACCTCAGATGCAAGTGTCTAAGACTAAACCTAAACTCTAGTATGTGTAATTGACTGAATGGTAGTTCTAATTAGTAGTTCTTATGAAAGGACTTGTAATAAACTCTTCTATTTTATTTGGCTACATCAATTCACAGCAAATGGATTGCAATAAAATTTAACATTGCAGCAATTTCCTGTGTAACACCATTCCTTACATGCTTGGAATCAACAGCATATAATGGTTGTGATACCCATGTCTCCCAAGAAACCATTTTCACTCCATAGCTGGTCCATCATTTATATGAACCAAGACAGTAAAAAAGGGAAGATAGAAAAACCACATTGAAAACCATGTGGACTACATGTAACTTCTTCTTGATGGCTTTTAATGCATTACTGATCTGAACATATGGTAAATAGTGCAGCTTCTTTCTTTCTAGTAGTGCTGCCTCTAGTGAGGCCTTTTTCCTTGCCTTTAAATAGTGTGTGTTCTTAAGCCTACACTGAACATCCATCACAGACCAGGCTGGATGGGGTTCTTAGCAGCATGGCCTAGTGGAAGGTGTCCCTGCCCATGGCAGGGGCTTGTAGCAAGAAGGTTTTTCAGGTTCCTTCCAACACAAACCATTCCAGGAGTCCATGATGGGTTTAGATAAAGCTATTTAATGTGTGGTGCTTCCTGAGCTTGCTTCACCTTCTCTAGAGAACAAAGAGATTTGTGGAAGCGTTGTTTGTAAAAACAAACTGTAATTGAGGGTGTGGGTGCCTGGACTTTAGAAATACATTGCTGGTAGATGTTGATGCTGGTAAATGAGATGGCCTTTTGCCTGCTCACCTCTGAAGCGTAAGAACCCAATGAAAAGGAGCTGAGTATATTCAGTTCCAGGTTCCTTTTGCAGAACTAGAAATTGACCAGTACATTTTTATTAAAGCATAACTCCTTTCTCAATTGGTATTTGCTTTTGTACAGATGGCTTTCCTCCATATTTTTTTTCTATTGGGGATGAGGAGTAATTGCTAAGAAATTAATTTTTTTCCCCACACACAGTTTGTCCATTTTCTTCTGACCCTTCTACTTCCCCTGAAAACCTGTATTTACAGTTTTTCTCCTAAGTACTTTGCACCTCTAGAGCTCTCTACTAGTCCTTTTTTTTTTTTTGTCCTGGATTTCTGCTGCTCCTTCACTTTTAGAAAACTGTGTTCCTTATGCTTTTGCCTTCCCCTTCTCACTGAATTCAGTAGCAAAATTGCCACTAACTCCTCTTAGAGGCATGCTGACCCTGCCCTGCTCCCTGGGACACAGCTCTCTCCACTTTTAAGAGCTGTGAGCTACTTGCAGACTTCTCTGCTCTGAGCAGCCTCTTCTTTGACCTTGTACAATGTGTTAAAGGTTGTATAGTATATAAAATAAAATCTCACCTGCAAAGTAAGCCAAGCCATTATTATCTAACCCTGGTGCTCTGCAGGGTCAGCAAGAGGCAGCAGTTACTGTCAGAGTGTGAGGATGATACTGGAGTGCTCTCAGTTACCTCTAGAAACCAGTGGAAAATAAACCCTTTGGGCAGCAGCAGTGTTTCCCTTTTAGCAGAGAGCAATATTTGTAAACTGGAGAAAAGTGCAGCACCATAATGACATTGTTACCCAGCTTTTACAAACCACTTGTTTTGACGTGATCACCAAATGCTGGGAGGCCGCTGAATTGCTGCATGGGGTTTCTGGAATGGAAAAGTGCTCTGTTGGCTCGGGCTTGAGTAACTGAGTGTTCTTCAGTGATATTTACTCCTATAACATTTTTTACAAATTTAAGTGATTGAAGTTTTATAACCGCCTTGCTTATTGGGCTTACTGGTCTTTTAGAAAGCTGTTTCCTCACTTCATCAGAAAATACAGTGGTGAATCAAGGTTTTCTTCAGGAGAAACACAGAAGAGTGGAAGTCAGAGAGTAGCTCTAGGATCAATCCAGTTTTTGTGGTTTTGATAAGGTGGTGATAATTTTCAGATCCAAGCGTCTGCGAAGTTTTCTTACGGGTCTGAACTAGAAATGTTACCCAGCCTGTGTCTCTAATTCCTCATCTGTATTTATTTCTCTTTTCTGAAACTGGCAAAATGCTGCTTCAAACAGGTAATGGGCCAAAATAAATGGTCCTGGCTCCTTTGAGAAGAATGAACTCATTCCTTTTCTTGTTTATCGTTTTCTTTTCTCAGTGTATGCAGCTCCCCGCTCCTCTGCGTCCAGGGCTGGATACAGCCCACTGTGACCAGTGCTTCAGCCCCTGTATTTCACCAGGCATGTGGAATCACACATCTGAGCCTCTCAGGCATGTGGCAACTGCAGCAGGCCCTGAAAAATCCCATTTTATACCTCCCACCACTACCACAAATGAATCCAACCTAATTTCTGCTTCTAGCATTCATAAACATTCCTCTTCAAAAATAGTTTTTAGGCAAGCCTTTCAGCTCAAACTGAATTCAATGTTTGGGGTTTTATTTTTAAGATTGATAATGGTAGGTATATAGGAGACATGGGTGGGTACCATCTTGTCATCTCAAATATGAAGCTTTTACCTCCCTTGTTAGAAATCTTGGGAAACTGTGGAAGTTTTAACAGCTTGATTTTTTTTCTTCTCTTCCAGTTTCCTAAGCCAGATAAGCCAGAGAGTCTTTTTGAATCTCAGGCAGCTGCTGGTGTTAAAAGTCCTTCTTAATTGCATATTTTTGAGAGTTTATAATGGCCCAGTGATTTCCTAGATTTGCAGGCCAGAAGACATTACTGTGATCATCTACTCTGACCTCCTTCAGAGATGTAGGAATCATAGGGTGAAATCCCATTAAATGGATTAAATAGTAAGTGTAAAATTAAAAAGATAATAAAATTTAATATTTCTTCTTGGTGCTGGTCCAGGACTTAAGGTAGTGAGGTAGTGCATTGCAAATGTACCTGATTTCCATGTTTCTGTGCTGCAGAAAAGAGACCTTTTTTCTCTCACTGTTTAGCAAGTGTTGCCTTTTTTCCTCCCCTGCAAATCTTCTACTTTAATAAGGAAATGTGATCTTGCTGGATGTTAGGCTATCCATGCATCTGTAACAACTCTGGTACATCATCCCTGTCATGCCTATAGCCCGAGGCCTCATGTATATATGACACATCACTTCGCAAAGAGGATGGAGAGGACGTGTTCGACGTGCTGAGGATCCAGGGGTAGATCTGGTACCTACATATTGTCTGCCAGCTTGTGTAGATCTGAACACACCCCAGCATCCCCCACTGGAAACCTGGGCATCCTGTGTGTTACCAAAAATGAGAGCAGTCCTGGAGGCACCTTGTCACATGCCACAGGACAGATTTTTGAGCTCTCTGACTCTTTTCAGATTCCGTTTACTCTGGAAAGGATCGGCTATGGTTGCTTTCCCCATTACCTTTGTTTACAGTGGTGCAGTGGGTTATGCACAGCACCTGGTGGACAGCTGTTAAGGTGGTTGTTTTAAAGAAAATAGCACCAATCCTCTATTGCAATAGTCACACTAATGAGGTAAAAGTAACTCTCATACTGACATAGTCTGGGTTCCAGTAAACCTGAAGTCAATACCAAGGCAATTTAAAGTGTAGTATTTGCTTTTCCTGCCATTGATTATGCATTTCCTCCTGACTTAACATAGGTGATTTATAGTCAATAATGTGTCAGTGTGCCTGATGATCCACTGTAATTCAGCAAGAAGCTTCTTCAGGAAAGGCCTGACATACTGGGGTTTGTGTATTCCTCTGAAATGAGCTTGGAGAAATACGACTCCTGTCCTGCTGTGAATTCATAGTAACACTTGTCCAGTAGCATAGCCATTGGAGGCCACAATCAGAAAGTAAATGTTCCATGTTTCTGTGCCCATTCTGGTGCATCCTATGTGAAATTTCCCCCAGCCCTGCCCACTGCTGATGGTGGAAGAGAAGGTGAAAGTTCTTGTCAAATCCTTTTTGTCAGCCAGAAAGATTGTTAGTTTTGTTCTGATTCTCTGCAGGGGAGAAAAAGTCTTTAGAGCACAGAAAATTTCCCTGGTGTGTAAAAAACATGCTGTGTCATTCATTACTCAAATGAAGGCCATTTTGTGCTTAATTGAGTAGTGAAACCAAAGCAAAATATATCTCAATTTATTTAATTCCCATACCTATTCTAATGAAGACCAGAAATGTTTTGCTAAGAAAAAATCCTTGGGTATTTCTAGTCTGAAAAACTTGATGTCTGTAGTGTAAGGCGGAAAACAAAAGAGGAACAGTGACTGTGGACAAATGGTGGGTCAGTGCAGTGTCTTGGCAGGTGGGTAAGGGAGAGTTTTGTTTTGCCCTGGCTGGTGGAATTGGTGACTTGGTCTAGCAGGTATTTGTGCTGCACTCAGAAATGATCTTGTTTATCTTCCAGTGGCCACATCTCAACTTTTTGTGGCCTTCATGAGTTGCTTGTAGTTGTCTGATGTAATAGATTTCTTTCAACAGCACGAATATTGTGGAAATTATCTACTCAGGGATGTAAAATGTGTTGGAATTGCAAGAGGTGCTCACTTGAATAATTGTTTTGGATAATGCAAAAGGGGTTATGAATTAACAGGCTGGAAGAGTAAACAAGATTAGAGCTAAGTGCTTTCAGGGACTGTGTAAAAAAATAGTCGAAGGCTAATTGTGAAGGTGCGGGTGAGGCAAGCCCATAAATTAGAAGGGATGAGAATGGAAAATGGAGAGGTCAGGAGTAAGATGGCCAGGTAAAACAAGCAGTGAAGGAAATGAGAGGGGGGAAAAAGATTGTGGGTGTTTCTTTAGGTAGAAATATCATGAAAATTCAGAATAATGTATAAAATGTGGGTACAGTGAAAAGCATCTTGTTAGAAAGAATATAAAAGTGTATAAAATGGTGTATAGAATAAAAGAGTTAAAAGATTAGATGGAGTAGGCAAGAAAGATGAAAGGTGAGAAATCGAAAACACCATCTGAAGTAGAAAATTTATCTCTAATATTTAAGGAAGAATAGGGGAGAAAATCAAAGTGGAAGATACTTGTGAGAATGAGTGAAAAAGCAAGAGAAAATAGGGGAGAAAAATTCTGTATTCTCCTGTAGAAACAAAAGGAAAGGAAACGTTCGTGTGTTTTACAGGAGTTTGAATCCAGCAAGCAGGAAGGATAGCAAATCTCCTTTCATAGTCCTTGAACAGTTTGAAAGAGCTTTGTGAAAGTCACTGCTCCTAAGATGCAAACTGTAAGACAAAAGATGTTCCTCATAACCAACCAGAACATAATTTCTTATGCATCTGTTTTCCAACCTTGAGCATAAATCACTACTACTGTCATTTCTGTAGCCTCCATTGTACTAGAAAAGTGTAAATCTCAAGATAGCAGCTGCAAAACAAAAGGAGCTCTGCAGTTAAACACATATATTACATTGTACACTGCATTTTGTCTTGTAGCTGGCCACCTTTCTGATAATAATTAGTTCAGCAACACTGTCTTCCAGAGAAAGGAGATGAAAGCAAAGGAATGGGAAGACTCAAGATACTGAAGCTGTTGGCTTCAGTGTAGACACTTATATGGAAATCTTTGATTTTGGAACGCCCTGTGAGGTTTATAGGATTCAGTCTTTGCGATTTCAAAACCAAAGTGGCTCTTCCAAATGAAAGGTCATGGTCACCTACACTTTCTCAATATATTTGAGGTATCCCAAATTTGAAGAAGATAAAAATTCAAGTCAAGCATTTATATGTAATTAGAAGAACTTCAGCACAATGTCTTCTGAAGAACCCCACTCACTCAGTGACTCATTACTGAGATGAACGAGGATTGGTGAATGAATGCAATATGTCATGAAAAGTAGGAAAAATTAGGCCTATGAACCTGCAATAGCTAAAACAGAGATGTGTCCAAGGCTCTTGGGAAACTTGCTTCTCTCTCCTGATGCCTTTGGGTCACATCTCCAAATCTTATGTTTGACCTTGTCCTTATGAGAGAAGTAGGATTATTTTCTGGATTGTTTCTTCTGAGGTAGTGTGGAATAGCTCTTCTGAGCTAACTCAGAAAAAATTGGTTCAGAAGTAGTAGACTTGTGAGTCTCATCTCTAAATATCCAGTAATCTCACCTCCTATTCACCCTACCTTTTGTTTTTCTCACTTGTCTTCTGCCATTCTCCCCTGCACTCTGGAGCATTCAGCCTGAATCTGAACAAATGTGAAGAGTGATGTATGGACTGTAAATACAGTTTTCTCTGCTGACTTTGAGCCATTGGTAGTAAATGCATTATCTTGAGCACCTAAAAGTTTTATAGAGAACATTATGCAAGCACACAGGAGCTGTTGTTGACTGTGCAAGTATCAAAGCTTATTGATTACCTGCTACATGGGCCGTAATAAAACTATCATTATTAATTATGATAGAAAAGTATATGTGTGTACAGGTAGCAAGTCACCTCTTTTATTTTTTTCTCAATTTATTGCTGAGGCACAGTAGATTGTAAGTCACCTTTGCATTTTGAGAGAGAAAAAAAGAACCTAACATTCTTGCATTATTTCAGACTGAAGAGGATGATGCCTTATTTCTTCCCAGTTTCTACCGCAAGAAATTGGTATGTGTGAGGTTACAGGTATTTGTGAGCTGTTCCACGCAAAATAACTGATTTTATAACCTCTGTAATATAGGAGAGCAGTAATCTGTTTTTCAATATTAGGTCAAGTTGCTCTCATCTAATCTCATGTGTTCCTTTCTTGCAGTTTCTATGCTAGAAATTGTAAAAGGAAGCACTCTTATAAAAGATACATTTATTGAGTGAAGATTAGTTGTTTGTTGCTATTGACAGCACTAGGGATATGAAACGTGTTCTTCAGAGCTACTGGTTAAAGCTACCCTTTTCTTTATGGCTCCAGGTATAAAATGCAAAATATATGCCAAAATGTTCTATTTTATACAATATGAAAAAGATAATGTGTCTTTAATCTTGACCTTGTAGCAGTTACTCTCTCTGTGGTGAACTATATATGGTTTCTGTTGTACTAAACCTTTGAGCTTCAGCTGATTTTTCTCTATATTGCTTAATTTAACTAAGCACTGTATTGTAAATAAAATAACTATTGGTATAAATTAAAATATTGGGGAAGGTGAAAGGATTATTTCAAAGTGGATAAACTCTAGTACTCCTGTGTAAGGTATATATAAGCCTTTTTGTTTGTGTATCATATATACAAGAGAGCTTCCAAATTAATTCTCCTGTCCTGTATGTCCCCAAAGAGTGCTGCAGGAGCTATTATTTTAGAAGGAGATTAAGCTACCTTTTAGACTTGGAGCTCTAGATTTAAGATCTTCTTACTTTAATCTTCTGCTTGTTTTTCTCTTCCCCTCCTCTTTCCCCTCTCAAAAGAGATAATGCTGGAAGTACTCATTATTTCAAATGAACAAAATTTATTAAGATGTGTGAGAGTACCAAGGAACGGAGAAACTGCAAAGGCTTTCTCTTTAATAAGGATATGGTGCAAAAGCACTGATATTGATATATGTTCTTTAAGGTTGTTAATTTTCTTTTGCATTTGGGAAAGGCCCTTAGCTGGAATAAACCTGCAAACTGATTTGCAATGGGGGTATAATTATTTTAGCTTGGACCAAGGAATCTTCTATCTGTTGCATTGGTGTGATCTGTAGATCTTGCTGCACTTCTTACCACCCTCCACAAGTGTTTTGTCGCATTTTTGATTTAGATAATTCCATCTACTTTGGTTTGGAAGGATACAGATTTCTGTTCTTCAATTTAATTTTCATTAAATTCATTAATACATAGCAACATCACATGTTTAGAGAATGGAGATGGCTGAATGGTAGGTGGTTGAAGTTAAATTCTGTTTTATTCCTCCACTGTATTTTAATTAAAGCAGTAATTTTGCAAATAAATGCTTGATTGTATAATCTGATTCCTCCTTTTCCCTTTTGACTGAGCAATACTGCTTCTATGGATTTATTACAAGCTTCTTGTTTCAACTGTGCATTAAGAGGCTTTAAAAGTGAGCTCAACTGATAAGCTTAGGTAACCAAAGCCTTGCAAACTTGATTGTCTCTGGCAGGGATGTAGCAGGGCAGTGACTGGGGTTTGGTTTGCTCCTGCTGAGCCCTGGTCACACTGGCACTCTGGGCAGGTTATTTTCAGTGCAGTGAACCAGGCTGAGCCTTCTGTCCTCTGGACATTTTCCTTCATCCTGCTTCTGATTCAGATGTGGCTTTCTTTGTATTGCACAGCCGGATGAGAGTGGTGGAGGCCCTAGAGCTCGTGGGATAAGGGAAAGGAAGGTGAATACATGCTGTAATAGTCTATTGTGTTTTGGGGAGGAAACTGTTTATCTTATTATTCTTTCATGTATTAGTGCTGGAAAAGAAAATCCCAATACTGATACATTTCCCTGTGCACCTGACAGGAGTAGCAAGGCATCTGTGATGCTGAGGGTGTCTCTGAGAATTAGAATTTATTTTTAAGGGAGAAGCAAGCCCTTTTTCCCCCTCATCTTAGGTAGATTGCAAGCCCCCAGTTCAATATGTTTTACATTTCTTTCATCAGGTCCTACCTTAGTAATCTTTTTCTTAATGTAAACAATATTTTCCATCTCCATTTATGAGAAGTTCTGCTTGCTCCTCTCTCCAGAGCCTTCTTGGGAGGGGGGTGTATGCAGGAAGCATGAGGGGCAAACTGCAGGGTGTGAAGGAAAGATGTTATTCTGGAGAGAAACTGATGCTTCGTTAGGGACAGAGGTTTTCTGTTCAAAAGAACAGGGCAGGGTTACATCTTTGCAGAGCATCCTTCTGTTAGGATTACTTACATGGGCAAAGGATTTTCAAAATTATTCCCTAATAGAAACATTATCAACAGAGGAAATGGATTTGTCTGTGTATTTGAGATATGTATATAATACCATTAGCGTATATGTAGATGTATTCACTACAGTTATAAATTAAAAATATGGCTCTCTGTTGCAAGGTCAAGAATTGGGAGAACTGAGAAAATCTAAATACGTAATTCTTTGTGCAACCTTAATTCTATGCATGCTGGATTTCTTCCAACACTTATCTTCCAACACTGAGCTCTTATCTTGCTCAAAGCCCAAAGTGTTTGGAAGAGGAGGTTGCATCATGGAATTTGAAAAACATGTCATAATCCTGAAAGGACAGAATAAAGACTGTGTGGCAGCATAAATCTGCCATTTCTTAAGCTGAAGTGTGTGATTTGCAATCGAAACATTTTAATGCAGTTTATTGGATGTAATTTCCTATTTATTTTTTTAAAGGCAAAAAGAAAAACAAGTCTGTTTTGAGTAATTGCAGAAGCTGTTATATGGCACATCATCATGGTCTGAGAGCCTTCCCTCCAGCTCTGCCACGTCACCTCTGTCAGCAGCTGGCAGCAGGAACAGGCTGCGGCTGCCAGGCTCCAGAACTGGGGAGGAAAATTAGTTTGTGCAAGTTGGGGTTTCTTGCTTTTTGTAAGCAGGGACGTTTCCTCCCTGTGGGGAGCTGAAAATAGGGGAGGCAGTAGTGAGGGCATGCAGCGTGTCGGGGTGTTGGCACTTGGCTGCTCTCACCAAGGTTGGGAAGGATGTTCAGCTCGCACCTGCCCTGTCCCAAGAAAAGCCAATGGAAAATGGTGACCTCTGGAATTTTGACATCCCTTGAAGAAGGGAACAAACTGGCTGTCCTAACTTTTTTCACCACTGCATTTACTTTTTATTCACATACATTGAGAAAACATGAGATAACTTGTGGAGAGGATATCAGTTTTAGTTTAGATGTTGTTGAGTTTTTCTTCCTCTTATAAAAAGGGTACACTGTTTCTTACATGTATTCATATATACATTTTTCTCATGAAATTGAGAAAATACTTTCCCAGAATTCAAGGTATTTATATTTACCTCTGTCCACACACAAAATACTACTTTTTGAATAACATATTATTCAGGTTCCTATCATGTCACTGATAATTGTTATTAATGGAGTATGTGTTATTCTTCCTAGTAGACCTGCCAAGCGAAAGAATAGAATTGTAAGGAAGTAGAATTAATAATTCTATTGCAATGCATCATATAGATAAAGCAGTAATTGCAAGGTCAGATGGGCATACATAGATAGATGGTTAACTGGTTGTGCTGTAATGAAAGCACAGGCCTTTTACATATGTTTATGAATAATGTTTCTCATAAAGACACTAGATTGATTGTCTACAAAACCATCTTCTGAGCCAGAAATGGTAACATTCTGGTAATGAAATATAAAAGATAAACTTGTGAATTCATATTAGAAGTAAATTTCAAGCCCTTATAACTTGCTGCTCCAGAAATTAGACACATAAAAAATGGATTAAAGAATATTCCATCTCTTTTTCTGTTAACATATTTACCAATCTCTTTATAAGCGATGTTCCTTCCCTTAGGCCTAAATGAAAGAAAATAAAGCTTCAAATCACTGACAAAAGGTGAAGTTGAAAAATACATAGCATGAGTTTTTCTGAGAGAATCAGTATATAGTTATATTTTTGTGTTATAAGAGACACAGGAATTAGATTTGTTGGTTTCCTAGCAACTAAGAGTCTCAGAATTTTGAAGCTGCAGATCAAACTTCTATCACCTGCTTAGAAGTACAGATGGACGTGTATTAATAAAAACAATTTCTGAAATAATTTCAACATAAGCCACTGAAGTATTTTGTAGTAATCTAAAAGTAAGATCTGGCTTTCTAGATCAGTATCAACCCTAATCACAGGTTGGCAATAACTAACATCTTTCTCATGATATTTAAGATATTTATCAAATTCTATTAAATACGTCCTTTGAGACTTTTCAGGGGAAAAATAAGACCAGCTGTTGGGAGAAAGGAGGATGGAACTTCAGAAAAAATAGTATTTTCTTTTTAAAAAAAAATTTTAATACATCTAGTTGTGTATGTTAAACTCCAGTTTGTTTTCGGTCCTTTCTCATGCTAGTACATTTTCATGCTTTGAAATTCAGACTCTAGTTTGGCTTTTTTTGCTAAAATACTTTGCAGCATTGGCACATACAGCTCCTGTGTAGTAGCTTCCTAATCAGTGTGTTCCACTGCTTAAATGCAGAATATTCTTCAGGATGAAAAGATGGCCTCTGGCCACTTCTCCTGTCAGTGACAAGCCTGAACACCTGGGTATTTGTGTTCAGGCACCCTCACAGGCACTGGAGCTCAGCACAGTGCAGCCCCTTCTGCTGTTCCCTGCAGTGCCCCTGGTTCCTGGGCATGGAGCAGAGAGGTTTTCCTTGCTGCATGAAGTGCTTTGCACAGCTTTCCCTTAGTCACACAAGAGAGCACAGCAGTTTAGAGGAAACTCGTGAGTCCAAGCTGTAAATATAAACTTAGTGATGGATAATATATTCATGAGCTGAATTCTGTGTTAACAAGGGTGGATGCTTCTGTGTGACACCTTATTCTAGCAGTCTGAAATACAAACTGCGTTATTCTCAAATGGGAAGTAGCAAACAATAGACAGGCTGAAAAAATCACAGGAAATAATAAAAAAAAAATCATAGAATAGACTCATGCAATGGTTTTTGTTGGAAGGGACCTTAAAGATCATTTTGTTCCAACCCCCTACCATGGGCAGGGACAACTTCCACTATCCCAGGTCGGTCCAAGCCCCATCCAGCCTGACTCTGAACAGTTCCAGGGTTGGGGCAGCCACAGCTTCTCTGGGCAAACTGTACCAGGGCTTCTCCACCCTCACAGGGAAGATGACAAATGGCTAGAAGCCATGACATTTACAAATGAAGGGCAAACTAAATTCAGTGTATATTGTTTTGGACATAAGTAAGTAGTTTTGAAATGTATTTGTGAGGTGAAACAATTGTTACTTAAGATACATTCTCTTACTTACAGTTTCCCTGGATATATGACTGGCTTTTAGCAGGTATCAAAGGGCCTGGACATTGTGTGTGAACATAGTAGTCATATCTAGAGGTAAATAACTAGTGCTAGCATTGTTTTAGCATCCATGTTGAGGCATATTAGGAGCTGGCTTAAGCTTGCAATGTACTATGGTCTGGGACAAATGGATCCATAGTTATTGTAGATTTATTGTCTTATTTCTGGAAAGATGTAGTATGTGGAACATGGGACATAAAATCTGATCTGTCTGAAATAGCTTTCTGTTCTTGGTGGTGCAGCTCATACGCCTTTTTATGAGTGTTGCTTTTATATTGTGTCTTTTCATCTGAATCTGAAATTTCTTTCCAGCTTGATCAAAGCCACTTTCCCTTCCTTGAGAATACAGCTATTTTTTTTCTTTTGTCACAGTTGTGTGTGACTCCTGGGTTGTGAGGAAGGAGCTAGGACCCTGAGCTAAGGCAGGCAGAGTGCTCCTTGCCTTCTAAGTTAAAATCACAATTTAATGCATTTGGACTGTGACATGATAGCTTTCCTACTATGTAAAGTGTCTTCTGGTGTCCCACAAGGTTTTATAAACATGGCAACTTGATTTATTTTCTCAGGTTATCTGTGTGATTTGAATCTAAGCAGTCTCCAAATGTGCTAGGATCCAAGGAAGCACAAACATCCATTGTCCACAGCTCAGCTGTTGGCATTACTAGTGTTCTATCCACTGCAGTGGAGTCCTGGACACACGGGATATTCTGCGGTATTTCAGCATACTGTGCTTAAATACACACTCTACTACACACTTTGTCCCTTGGGCTTTCCTGGCCCTTCCTCCTGTCACAGCAAAGGCACTCAGGGCTGTGCTAACAGGCTTGGCCCTCAGTGCAGCTTCCCTTCTCTCTGCAGCTCTCTTTCTCACTAGGAAGCAGGAAGGGCCAGGCTCACCTGCTGCAGTCAGCTCCCTTTGATTTGGATCACACTCCAGTAAGCTGATAGTTTTTCTCACTTGTCACCACAACATTGATCCACTTTAGGCTCAGTTCCTGTGTTCAGTAGTTTCCTTCTGTTCCTTTTTTTCTTTTTTTTTTTTTTTTTTTAAAATAATTTTGGGTAGCTTGGGTATCATTGAAAGCTGTTGCAGAAAACAACGCAGGAATGGCAAAGTCCATCTCTTAAATTTCTGTACTACTTGCAGAATGAACACACTGTTAAATAAAGGTTGTTTTCATTACAATACATGGATACTTTGTGGCAAGAGTATGGCTTGTATTTTTTCATTTATTTCTGCCCATGCATAAATGCAGTTGAGATTTTTCTTGACTTTTTGTCTATCTCAGAAACTATAATTTTGCCCAGACAGCAAGGTTTTTCCATGCAGAAGCTGTTGCTGTGTTGCCCTTGAAACTTTTAACAAACTGGGTGCCAGGAACTTGGCCTAAGGATGGAACACTCCCTACACAGTAATGTGAACTATTAAGCAAATGGCACAGACTAATGTTCTTTCACTGAGCAAAAATGCTCTCATTTAGGTAAAATTTCAGCCTGCTGTTGGTTGCTACAAGCCAGAATGGCAAAGAGAAATAAAATGTAAAAGCAATATGAGTTTGAATCAAATTATGATAAGAGTCAGATGGTGTCATTACACAGATATCCCCATAGGCAGACATCAGGAAAATTTGCCATAATGGTATGTTGAAATATAATTCTCTGGTGGGAAGGCCACTTAGAGTCTAAAATCAACATTTAACTCTTTCACAAACCTCAGACAAAAGCTGGACACTTAAGCAGAGAGGAACCCCACTGACAGCAGTGCGTGTGCTCCACTGGGTTGGAGCTATGAACCAAACTGGCCAATTTTCTGCCGTGAATTATTTACTTTGGAGCTGATGGTGTCGTGCCTGGACACGACAAGTGCAGTATTATTGTACAAATGACCAAGAGAAACCCGGGTGACAGAACAGAATCCTTCCCAAACGGAAGTGAGCCATTTCTGCTGCTGAGCTCCTACTGATGCCGACAGCCCCACCCAAAGCAGTCACATTTCTTTTGTAAGCATCTTGAAAAGTGAGGAGTTTGCAGTCTGAACCATAAAGATAAGTACTGCTTTGTACTGCAGGAAAATGTAGAGTTAAATGAGTGTGACTAATTAAAATGTTTTGAAGTAGGATATGTTTTCTCTGGGCTTTTTGCTTGAGTTTGATGTTGGGTTTAAGAGAAAGAATTTAGGCACATGAGCATTCTACATCTGTGTATTCTACTTAGAGAAGGAATGTTTGCTTGAATTAGATGAGTTTTTGGAATGCATGAAATTCTACAGATTTATGCAAGGGAAAATATACCCTGTGCTGTCCTACAGGCATTTGCATGTCACTTTGCAGGCAGGACAAGGACTTGAGAAAACAATGAATTCTGAAGCACTGGTCATCAGGCAAATATTTGAGAGGTTTGACTCCTGAGCTGCAGAGCTGCTCCGTGAGCCCTCTGCTGCCTTTGCACCTCTGTTCCTGCATTTGCCATCTGCTTTCTCCAAATACAGCCTAACCTCCCTGGGGCAAATGCCATTTTTTGCTTCTGTTTGCAGTGTCTTGCACAGTGAGACACCATTCCTGGCTACATTAGTAATCTGAACAATATTTGAAAAGAGGCCTAAGTTTGTGAGTGACTGTCCAGAATTTATTAGAGATGGGAACATTTCGTACTTCATACTATTTTTTGTCTCCAGGCTGCGGTGGTTTACAGACTTACTGGGAGTGGTGTACCCAGACTCTGCCACCTTGGGAGGATTTTGTTTCCCTGCTGTGAAAATCAGGATCACAATCTTGATAATTTGAAGATTTATTAAACACTGAACCAATTAACCAAAATATAGACGACTGGAAACCACTACGGCGGTCTGCCAGGCACAAAACAAAGCTCAGCCCAGAGGACTAGCCCTGACCACATGTGCGAGAGGCACACCTGCAGGCTGTGGGAGATACATTTTATACCCCAAACCCCGCCCTTAGACCGCCCATCCCACCAACCACCAAAGTCTTTGGGATTGGCTCGTTGATGTCTTGGGTATCTTGATTGGCTCCTTTCTGTTGGATCATTGTCCAGGGTCTCCCTGTTGGCTCTCAGTCCATTCAATGCTGTTCCTTGTTTTATCCCTTTATGTTAATTCCTTATTGAACACCCACCCCTTGAATTACTTCATTGGGTTCTGGAAAGTTCTACATTCAATCCTATGAGGTAAACTTAGTAACTCATTTTAATAATAAAGCATTTTAAACATTGAATCCTTAAACTTATTAATGAGCAAACAGTTAAGATTAACTGTAACAACCAAGTCCCAAGTCCACTGATATCTTTCAACAAACCATCCTAATTATAATCACCTCTTTCCCCCCTACTGGTTAATTCTTTATTGAATGCGAAAGCTACATCCCCAAAATTCATTTATAACACTGCCTTTGTTTGCTTGTTCCTTTTTTTTTTTTTGTAACAGGCTAAATCCCAATTCTGTATTGCTTCAAGAGCCACCTCACTTGGTACAAGAGCAAAAGAGTTAATGCATCAAGTTTTTATTTATTAACGAGGTATGTCCAAGAATTTCAGAATAATTGGGATGAGAAATGTTATAGTTGGCTCTGACACTTTTAGTTCTCCTCAGCCTCTCTCAGGCTCTTTGGGTCATTCTCCCTCCCTGCACAACATGAGTATCCTGGACTTTTGGATGTGACAAAATGTTCTTAATTGTAATTATGAAATGCCAGGAAGGGCTGAATTACTCCCTACGAATGACTAGGCTGGAAAGGTTACACAGGAGTGCTGTGTTCTGGTTTCTCTCCATAACCAGGGCAGTATCTCCCTGCTCCACTGCACACCTTTCACACGTGTGATTCCCATGGGTTTAATGCCTGTCTTTTGGTTTGAAGCATCCCATCAAGTGTGCCAGGCTCCCTGTGCTTCTGCCAGAGGAGAGGGAGGATTTTCTCTAATCTCCAGTACTGATGTGGTAAAAGGACTTGGAGGATTTTCCTGTTTCCCACGCTCCAAACTGGTGCTTTTGGAAAAGCTTCTTTTCTGTTGACCTTCAGAAGTATGGCTTTTAAGAGCCATGTGAGGGAATTTGAAAGCACCCAGTGGGGTTACATTCCCACGAACAGCATGAAGTGCAGATGCCCTTATCTGTGTGGGTGACTTAGAAAATCCTGTATTAGGAGCCAAAGTCACCTTGGAAGCTGAAAATCAAATTCTATCTTTAATCTCTGTGTGTTTTGACATTCTGTTTGAGCTGTGTAACTATTACACCTATGTCACTTCTGCATGTGTTCTCAAGAATTCGTGAGAAGTAGTTAAGGAAAAACATGTATTTCAGGGTGAAAGCTGTAGAAAAGCACCTGACTGAGGCAGACTGTTCTATGGCATAACAGGGGGTCTAGAGTAAAGTGTCTAAGGAAAAGGGTTTTTGGATCTTTGGACACCTTAATTCACATCTTGCTGTACCTTGAAGATACAGATAGGTGTGTGAGCAACTCTCTATCTAAGCAAGCCCAGATTCCCTTCTAGCTAGAATAATTCGTACTAACTATGCAAAAAATATGCATGTTAGGAGGGCTAATAGCAACAGAATGATAGAGACCTACTTTGAAATACAGCCTCCATTAATAAAGGTCTGGGCATTCAGTGGTGTCATGTTAAATGCCTCTCTTTTTTATGGAACGTTTATTCTGAAACACAAGGAAAGTAATTTCTTATTGTATTTTTTTCCCAGAGTATCTATCAAATTATGTTGAGTATTTGCAGAGCAATAACTCAGGATTGACTGATGGAAATCTTATAATCCAGGAACGTGACCCAGCACAATATCACCCTAATTTCCTCTGCGAGGATTAATTCTGCTGTTTCCTTCCTCCATGACAGTGAATTGAGCATGTAGCAGACTGTGCATAGTGAACGCATCCTGATCACCTGTAATCTTTGCAAACACTTGAAGTGACCTTTTTGTTGAATGTCCTTTAAAAGCTTCTAGGATATTATCAAAAATAGCCGAAGAAATTACTGACAGAGAAAGCAGGACTC
Organism: Corvus cornix cornix; assembly: GCF_000738735.6. Classification (NCBI taxonomy): domain Eukaryota; kingdom Metazoa; phylum Chordata; class Aves; order Passeriformes; family Corvidae; genus Corvus; species Corvus cornix. Next base: position 11,653,307 of record NC_047058.1, on the reverse strand, counting down.
CATCTCTTTTCCAGCTTTGCCGTAGAGCTCACATCTTTGCTATGAAAAGTTTGGTCTTCTTCACTGACTCAGCTTGATTTTACTTTCTCTGGATTAATCAACTGTTTGTTTATTTTAAACTGAACTCAAGTAGAATGAATTCTAGGCTAAAGTAAAAATTCCTGGGATGTGTAATGAAGCAGCCTTTCTTCTGTCTTGGCTGCTGGGGTGTGTATATCCCACTGCAGCTGAGTGGGAACCACTGTGGAACAGTGTTTCAGCTTCAGCAGCAGCTGCACACCTTCAGACAGAGGCCTACCAGGTACACCCAGAGAAGACTGTGTGTGATGGATGCCAGTGGCAAACTGGATCACTGACTAGTGCTATGCTACAAGCATGAGCCGCACTACTGCTTCTCCTGCCTGCCTTGCTACTCCTCCAGAAGGCGCTGTTTCCAATATGGGCACTTCATTGGTGTTTTCACTTCTGTAAATGGACTTTATTTTTGCCTGACTAGACAAAATTTTCATTTTTGGCAAGGCAGGCCATTTACCAGAGTGCCCCAGATCCTTCCTGCATGTCAAACATGTTGGGTCACTCTGGTACACACATGAGGCCCCCACAGCATCTGTGTGTGAAACAAGAGCACTTGTGTCGAGAAAATACTTCATCAAGTTCTTAAAACACCTGTGATTCTGCCTAATAAAGTCTGTGTAGCACATAGCTTTTATACTAAAGTTAATGATGCTTTAAGGCAGCATGTTAGGTCCGTGCTTTGGCTGGAACAGCTGCCATCAATTTCCCGTGTGCTGTTGGTTTGTGTGTTTGACAATCCATCCATTTGTTTTCCTGGTCTCATCCATCATTTGCTCACGGTGCTTTCCAAAAGTTGTTGTCTTGCTACCAGCCTCTAATTTCACATCCTTAAATTCATCAATGGGTTGTATTTATCTTGATTGACAATTCATCCCAAGTACTCCTGCAATGGAGAGCAAGTTTTTAAAAAAGTAAGTCTCTTTCATGTGCTGTAGCTTATATAGAACCTATCATCCCTGTTGGAAAGGAAACTTAGAGAAAATGGGACTTGTCACAGGTCCTACACTTCAGTCCTCCCCAAAAACTTTAACAAAACACTGTTTAATACTTGTAACCCTGGAAGGAGCTCAGTTTGCTCAGACTTGGGGCCATTTTCTTACCTGCTGTCTTCTGCTTTACTCATGCTTGCATGAATCAAGTGCTCATGTAGACAATCTCTCAAGCTTTTATTACCTGACAGCTGAGTACTACTGTCCTTGATCTTGACTAACCCTCTTCCTTCAATACATGTATTTTGAGATGTTATATGGAAAATTACAGAATTACAGAATGTAACCCTGTGTTGTCTGCAGGTAACAGATGGGACAGCGAGCTGCTTCTTGCAACAGCCCATTTTGCCCACCAGTTCTGTCCTGTTTAACACACTGATCTGCAAGAAATTTGTCTGTCTGGGGTTTTTTTACACTTCATTATTCATGTAGCTTTCCCAAGGGGTTTTAGAGCAGGACTGAGCCTTTTGATGGCTGTCACAGTTTGGACCTCTCTACACTGGTCACTGCTGGCCTTTTCTGAAGACATTTCTCAGTGAGAAAATCTGTGTTGTGTTGAGCAGCAAAGAGTTATGAGATCTGAAAGAAAGGATACAGAAGGGTTTGTAGATCTGGCCCCTCCTCTTGTCTTACCCTGGCAGACCTGAAAAACCTGCTGAGCTCAGTGTGGTTGCCCCACTCCTCCTTGGCCTGGAGATACTCTTTTCCTGTCTCCTCTGCCTGGCTGGTGGCTCTGGTTGTAGCTTCTACCACCAGTGGCTCTGGACCCTGGCCCACACACCCAATCCCACCCAGGCTTCTGGAGGCAAGAAGCAGTTTTACTTCCCCTCCCAAATATTTCTCTTCATTCATTTCCAATGTCTGGAAACACTATAATACAACCATGGACAACTCCCACCCCAACAAATTCACATCACTTGTTGGAAAGGCATTTACTCCCACTGAGAACACAAAGAGTTAAAATTTCTGTGCATTAAAGCAACGCTGAGAAGCAGAGACTCATTGCAGCAAATGCCATGGTCACCAGAAAATCACAGCTCCAAATTGTGTACACCTAAGCAAAAACCTCAACCTCAAAGCTTTGATAAACTTTTTGTTTCTGTTAGATGGGTAAGGAACTTGCAGCTTAAGGGGCCAAAAGGATTTACCAAAATCTCTGAGTATCCTATGCCAGAATAAATTCTTCTCCGAGATTGTCCGGATTTATTTCCTATCTCACCAGAGCAGTTTCCTCCCATTTGCTTTTCATAAACAGTTTTTGCAGTATGGTCTTTGCTTTGGTTTTCTTGATGAGATTATTGCAGTATTTGAGATATACCTGCTGTTCTGGTTCTTGTCTGGGCAAGCAGGAAAACCTGCTGGGGATTTTCAAAGAGATTCAAATGAGTTATGTCTCTGTCAATAGTAAAAAGTGATTCTATATGGTTAAAGTACACAGAAGGGTGAAATACACAGAAAGTCTCATGATTATACAATGACTTGTATTATGTAAATATGCAGAGCACTTTTCTGAAATGGTGGTTTAAAAAGGTGATTTTAGTGTCCCATTGAGTCTGTCCTTTGTCCTAAGCAAATCCCAGCAACTTGCAAGGAGGTTTCTCTGACTTTGGCTTTTCTTTCTTTTCTGTCTTGTTTTTTTTCTTCAGTTCACTTTGTGAGAGAAAGGAGGACACATCTTTCACATTTTTCTTGGTCACTTCAAATCCCATCAATACCTTTCTGCCGAGCAGGGGTTTGAGGTGGTCCAGAACAATTTTCTATTCATCTTCCTTTTCTGTCCAAGCTGTTATTGACCTTCTTTCAATTCTTCTCTTTGATGATACTTAACCTTGTCCTTTCCATGTTTCTCTGTCTGATTTCTGGCTTTTTAATAGGCACTTAGTTCTACAGTTTCTCAAGTGTGAGTTTGGCGCTTCAGTTCATTGGTGCAGCTTTCATCTCCTTTCTGATTGCAGACTGTAATAACTTCCCATTTTGAAAGCAGAAATATTCTCTGATTTTACTGTGCCAAGCTTCTGTGCTCTACAGTTCTTACAGACAGTCCCAATTCTTCATTGATAGAAGTATTTTCCTTTTCCCTCAGGTCTCCTTCTTTCCCAGTTCTCTCTTGTAGTGGGACTCTTTCTCACAACCTTAAATAGAAATGAAGTTTCATTTGATTACTTTAAGTTGTTACTAAAGCTGCTCCCAGAAGAGAAAGGGTAACAAAAGCCTGCTTATCTGAATTGGGATTCCCAGTGTTTCCTTAATACTTAGCATAATCTCTTATCCACAACCAACTCATTTTAAGCAGTGCAGGGTTGGTGAGTTACATCCAGTCCCAAGTTCCACCAGACATTTCTTTTGAGCTAAGCAAAGGCGAGCCAGAAGCTTGATAAGTTTGTGTCTGTTGGAGATGGTTGAATAAAATGGGGCATTTTTCTGCAGGTTGGGGAGGAAGCCGCTTGCCATGATCTGCAAGGGAGCTGCTAAGGTAGCAGAGCCTGCCAAGGAGAGGTGCACCTGGATACCTGATGCCACTGCATCTGCAATGTCACATCTCTTAAATGGCTTCCAGGGGTTTCCAAATTTTCTTCTATTTTACTTAGCGGCACTCCCATCTCTAGATATATCTCTCTGCCTTATTTCTAATTGAGCACTGAATTCTAAAATTAAGTTCCTTTTTTTTCTAAGTCTCACTGCTTGTTGCAGCAGCAAGTTTCCTTTTGGTTCCAGTGCTTCCCATAAAGCTCAGGAGTGCAAAGAAAGAGCTTCAGGCTAAGGCAGAATTGCTACCATTTTGTTTTGCTTAATCTATCGATCTGGCTCCTTTAATGAAGACTAACACAGCAGGCCTCCTGCAGAGGTACTTTGTTAGTTACTTTCAAAATACAAAAGGCTCGTTATCATGCAAAGTGAAAATCACTCTTTTATGCAGGGTAGAGTGTATTGCTCTTTGTGTGCCACAGAGACCCACCAGTCCTACAGTAATTTGCACTCATCAGGGAAAACTCTTGTGTCTGCTGTGATGATGTGCTCAGAAGTTAAAAGTTTCTTGGCAGGTCACTTTTAACTACCTTGACTATTTATCTGGCAGGAGGATAATAGCAGATTGATGTTTTATAGGCAGGAGTCAGGGTGAAAAGAGCAGTCCAAACACCTGGTTATGAATATTTTTGCAGCTCGGCTTCTTATCTTTTTTTTTCCACATGCTACATTTTGATGGTTATAAAAGAAGTCGACAACTGTAAAGACACTCATTGAAGCACTTTATTCTTGTTTTCTGAAAATACCTTTGTAAGCAAGATATGCCAGAAAGGCAGGGTGGGTTCCTAATGTAACTAAGGCTCTTTTCCACTTATAAGTAAGTGGTTGTTTTTATCTCTCCTGTTTGTAAGAGTGAGCATCATCCTGAAAAAAACAGGTCACCTGCTCCATTGCTAAGTGTTCTTTTTAAAAATAGCATCCATATTGAAAGTTTCATTGGATGGGTACTATAGCATCACTTGAGATTCCTGTACCTCTAGTCCTCAGGAGAGAACAGGGATTTTAATAATGCAGATCTTTTATGAAAACTTAATGAGGCTGTCTGTCAAGAGTAAGGAAATACATTTGTTTACTCACTGAAACAATTTTCACAAATCAACTCACAAAGGTGCTTTGCTGTCCCTTTGTATCAGTTTAGCTTACAAGAATGTATCCCAGATAGGCAGAATGGAGGGATCTCTGCAGGGAAGCCCAGCTTCTTCCACGTTCCTATAGAATGTGCCACGCTTATAAGTGTTGTGAGATTAAAGTAAGATGGAGCAGAAACAGATGCACTTTTAAAAATTGCATAAAAGAAAATAATCTTCATAACTGATTAAAGTTCTGCTTTCCCCTTACTGTCTTTTACTAAACTTTTCCCTTTGCTAAAAGCTTGAACCCCCATGACCTGATTTATAAATAGATCCCTCCCTCAGCCAGTACTTGTTTCAAGCCAGATTTTCCTACGGCACACAGGTATCAGGACATTCAGAGGGACCTGTTGATATGGCAGCTTTAAAACCAGTTGAAATATGCCACCTTATGCCAGAAGAGAATGTAAAACTCTTTGGCTCAAGCTTTTAGAAATGTAAGTCTATTTGATTGGCTCCCAAAATATTGTTAATGGGCCTCCGTGTGGGAACTGGCTGAAGCAGAAAGCATCTTGTCTCAGAATGTGTCTTGTCACTCTTTGTAATTATCTTTCTGGAGAGAAAATTGTTTGTAGTGTTTCAACATTTATGTTTTGCCATATGAAATATCTTTTAATGCTTAAAGCTAAATCCTTCACTTTTCCAGTGGACAAAGGTCTGACTAAGCCAGCCCAAGTGCTAGATACTAGACTGCTAGCTATGGAATGTGGCTTTGTGCTGATTGAATGGATCAGGGCACAGTTATCACTTGAAAATACAGCCCCAAGTAATGAGGCATTCCTGTCAGGTTACAGGATGCACTTGTTCTTCAGCAGTTTTGAAGATTTTCCAGCATCCCCGGAGGACCAATGTCACTCTGACCTGATTTACATTGTCATCGTAGGTCTTTGCCCGAGGAGTATGATTGCCAAGGAATACAGATGGCTAAGCCATGACAGAAGTCTAAATATTTTTCCAAACATACATAAATTCCACACGGCTTGTCTGTGGAGGGAACATTTCCCGTGTAAATCTCAACAAGTATAACTAATTACTGTCACACTGCCTTCTTTGGGGATACGAAACTGACTCTCAAAAGAAGGGAGCTTTCTTTTGTTCATTCATTCAAGAGAGATTGTTGAGATTTGAAACATTTGGACTTTCTGGCTGGTGGCAGATCTTAGCTGAGAAGTGCTGAGGGAGTCAGAGGGTGGCATCTGCGCGGAGCCTCAGCGTGCGGTGTAAACACAGAGTGAACATCCCCTGCGGGAGAGACGCCGAGCCTCTCCTTTGCAGGGGACTTGTAGAACACTTCTCTAACTTAGTTTAGAAACACAATTCAGGGAGCAGGTATCCCACGAGGATGGTGAGACACTGAGCCTGCAAGTGTTACTCAGACAGCTGTCATCTTCGTTATTTGTTAGGCACAGGAGCATAACTCCATCAAATGCAATTGGAATAGCACAAGTCTACCAAGGTAAAAAAGCTCCTTCCTTCAAGAGTTCAGATTTAGCTCCAGTCACTGCTGTAGTGTGTTTCTCTAAAATGAAGTTGGTCTAAAGCCTTTAAAAGAAAGCCCAAAAGAACTAATGAGGCTGATAATTTTTTTTTTCTCCAGAAAATCAATACAATAAGGAGTTTGCTTGAACGATTTGACTTTCACAGGAGGTACCTACAGATTTTTTTATCTCAGCAAATTGTGCCATGCACATTTGGAATGCAGAAAATGTAACAACTCTCTCGTCATCTTGCTTTTTAAGAATTAATAAATACCACCATTTAGTACTTTCTCTTTTGTGCCATAAACGTTTAAAATTCAGCAGATTGAATTTCACAGCAGGTTTGGTGTAAGCCTTTAATCTTAATAATGATCCCTTGATCTACCATGGTCCGTCCAACTTGGAGGTTGTTAGAGGTCCCTTCTGGGAACTTTCCAGCTGTTTCTGTTTAGTTCATGTATATTTATTTACATGACTTTTTAACCCCATTTGATAACAGAAAAATAGGGTACAATTTAGCTGCAACTACTGTTGATCATTTTCCAGAGAACTAAGTACAGCAAGGGAAAAGCAACATATGGCACCATTTTCTTTACTGATCACTTATTATGTACTGCTGTGACCTCATCAGTGCCTTTGGCTGTACTGCTATAGGTTAAAGAAAAAGGCTGGAGTATTTTTCCCCTTAAGCTTTCAGGCAAAAGCAAATGTGACCTGCAGGTAATCTGTGCATACATCACACCACACTGAAAGAGTGTAATTTCTGTCTGGGAAAATGAAATAGACTTTTAAATATTGTGTTTCTAATTAGATTTTAAAGTCTTATTTTTATCAAGATGGACCTCATCTTCCTGCATTGCTGTTACATTTGTGCTGAGAGCTCACATTTTCATCATGACAACCCCCCCAAATTCATTTAACAGCCTTTTAGTTTAATATTAATATTTTGCCTCTAATGCTATGTAATTTCTAAACATTATATGACTACTTCTGCTATTCTTATTCTTTTATTAGAATAGTTCTGCTTTTCTTGCAGAACTACTTGCAAAAAAAAAAAAAAACCCTTGCAAAATTGCTTTGTCAAATTTCAGTCAAAGCAGTCATGTTCTTCAGCAGAGGATGGCTCAATGTGAACTTGAATGAATAATTTTAAAAATAGATGAATTAAAAATAGTAAATTCTAATAATTTGCACCAAAAAAGTTAAAAGAAATAAGGGGAAATTCAGGGAAGAAGGTACAGAGGATATGAGGCAAATGCTCCTCTCAGTTATGCTGGAGTGGCTTTGTTGTCTCCCCAGTCCATCAGTGCCACTCTGCTGAGCTGCCGGTGGTAATTTGTCCCGTGAAGATTAATGACCTGGGGAGAACAGAAGAAATTAGTTGGGTTTGATTTTTCAGAGTGCCTAATTCAACTTATTCCTGTGCAGAATTTTGAAAGCACTGGACCAGCACTTCAAAATGCTGTATCATGGGCATTGGAGGTAATTAGTGACGGTATGTATGAAATTTTTAAAATGCTCTGATATGATAAACACATTAATTTCTGTGCTATTGATCACAAAAGCATTATGTAGTCAAGGGGTCAGGGCCCTGCTATGTGATCACATCCTGAGTTGTTCCAGGAAGAACCTGTTAGTTGTAAAGCAACATTAACTCTGGTGGCATTGAAAGAACAAAATATGGAATTTAGCTCCTTGTGTTCAATGGCCTGGAGAGGGCACGGCCTGTGCCGCCATGAGCTCTGGCTGCCACTTTCCCACATGGAGTTACAATGCAATTTCTAATTGAATTATTAGGAATCAGCTACTTTTCATGTAAAGAGTGTGTTACATACCTGATCCCTACACTATTTCTATGCACTGACATATAGGAAGTGATTTATATACTGACATTCTTGCTCTCATGTGATAAGAAGGTTTTTTTTTCTTTCTTTTCCTTTTTTTGGCATGTGCTGAAAATGAAACAAATTTCCTCTGCTGTTGGCATAAAATGAATCAGGAAAAAACCCCAAAGAATACCTATGAAATCTGCACAGAGAAAAAGATTCATAATTCTTCGATATTCAGCTTGATATTCTGTGAGCTGCTGACCTTTCTTGCATTATTAAAGATGCCTTGACTAATAT